>NC_052153.1:4650200-4950200 GCF_902713615.1 Scyliorhinus canicula
GGGGGTGGAGTCAGGGATTTGGGGGTGGAGTCAGGGGGATTTGGGGGTAGAGTCAGGGGGATTTGGGGGTGGAGTCAGGGGGATTTGGGGTAGAGTCAAGGGGTTTGGGGGTGGAGTCAGGGGGATTTGGGGTGGAGTCAGGGGGATTTGGGGGTGGAGTCAGGGGGATTTGGGGGTGGAGTCAGGGGGATTTGGGGTGGAGTCAGGGGATTTGGGATGGGGTCAGGGGAATTTGGGATGGGGTTGGGGATTTGGGATGGGGTCAGGGATTTGGGATGGGGTCAGGGGGATTTGGGATGGGGTTAGGGGGATTTGGGGTGGAGTTAGGGTACGGTTGAGAATTTGGAGGCGGAGTCAGAGTGCATTCAGGGTTGGGGCGGAGTCAGAGTGACTTGGATTTGGACGGGTCAGAGTGAGAGTTGGGTATTTGGGTGGGCTCAAGGTGACGGCTGGTGGGGGGGGGTCAGGGTGACGGTGGTGTGTTGGGTGGGGTCAGGGTGATGTGATGGGTGGGGTCAGGGTGATGGGTGGGGTCAGGGTGACGGCTGGTGTTGGGTGGGGTCAGGGTGACGGCTGGTGTGTTGGGTGGGGTCAGGGTGATGTGATGGGTGGGGTCAGGGTGATGGGTGGGTCAGGGTGACGGCTGGTGTGTTGGGTGGGGTCAGGGTGACGGCTGGTGTGTTGAGGGGGTCAGGGTGAGGGGGGGTCACGGTGATGGGTGGGGTCAGGGTGACGGCTGGGTTGGGTGGGGTCAGGGTGAAGCTGGTGTTGGGTGGGGTCAGGGTGACGGCTGGTGTTGGGTGGGGTCAGGGGACGGCTGGTGTTGGGTGGGGTCAGGGTGACGGATGGTGTTGGGTGGGTCAGGGGTGACGGGGTGTTGGGTGGGGTCAGGGTGACGGCTGGCGTTGGGTGGGGTCAGGGTGACGGCGTTGGGTGGTGGGGTCAGGGTGACGGCTGGCGTGGGTGGGGTCAGGGTGACGGCTGGCGTTGGGTGGAGTCAGGGTGACGGGGGTGTGTTGGGTGGGGTCAGGGTGACGGCTGGTGTGTTGGGTGGGGTCAGGGTGTTGGGTGGGGGTCAGGGGACAGCGGTGTTGGGTGGGGTCAGGGTGACGGATGGTGTTGGGTGGGGTCAGGGTGACGGCTGGTGTTGGGTGGGGTCAGGGTGAGGCTGGTTGGGTGGGGTCAGGGTGACGGCTGGCGTTGGGTGGGGTCAGGGTGACGGTGGGTGGGGTCAGGGTGACGGTGGGGGGGTCAGGGTGACGGTGGGGGTGTGTTGGGTGGGGTCAGGGTGACGGCTGGTGTGTTGGGTGGGGTCAGGGTGGCTTGTGGGGTCAGGGTGATGGCTGGTGATGGGTGGGGTCGGGTGGGGTCAGGGTGTTGGGTGGGGTCAGGGTGACGGGCTGGTGTGTTGGGTGGGGTCGGGGGTGACGGCTGGTGTTGGGTGGGGTCAGGGTGTTGGGTGGGTCAGGGTGACGGCTGGTGTTGGGTGGGTCGGGGTGACGGCTGGTGTTGGGTGGGGTCAGGGTGTTGGATGGGGTCAGGGTGACGGCTGGTGTTGGGTGGGGTCAGAGTGACGGCTGGTGTGTTGGGTGGGGTCAGGGTGACGGCTGGTGTTGGGTCAGGGTGACGGCTGGTGTGTTGGGTGGGGGTCTGGGGTGTTGGGTTGGGGTCAGGGGTGACAGCTGGTGTTGGGTGGGGTCAGGCTGTCGGGTGGGGTCAGGGTGACAGCTGTGTTGGGTGGGGTCAGCGTGACGGCTGGTGTTGGGTGGGGTCAGGGTGTTGGGTGGGGTCAGGGTGAACAGCTGGTGTTGGGTGGGGTCAGCGTGACGGCTGGTGTTGGGTGGGGTCAGGGTGACGGCTGGTGTTGGGTGGGGTCAGGGTGTTGGGTGGGGTCAGGGGTGATGGGTGGGGTCAGGGTGACGGTTGGTATTGGGTGGGGTCGGGGTGAGGCTGGTGCTGGGTGGGGGTCAGGGTGACGGCTGGTGTGTTGGGTGGTGTCAGGGGGATTGGGGAGGGGTCAGGGTTGAGAGTTGGGTATTTGGGGAGGGGTCAGGGTGAGAGTTGGGAATTTCAGACGGGGTGTCTCACTGCACTGAGGGGTTCAGCGAGTGGATCTCCTTAGTGCAGAAAACTGGTCTGAGTGCGGCATTGGGGTCAGGGTGCACAGTCCCAGCTGAGGTCCCATATCTAACCGGATGGGCGTGAGGTAGGAGGATGTGTCTCGGCGCTGTGAGCACCAGGAGACACGCAGCTAAACGTGTTCCCAATGGGACTCTGCCCATTTGGTTAGATCGATTCTGGGGATATTAATGATTTGATTTCATTATAAATACTAATTGACAATGAGTACCAGTAAATAATTGAATAAATTTGTTGGTAATTAATATGGATGAAATGTGCATTGTTTGTATTGTCACAAAATAAATAATTGTTTGGTTGTACAGAACTTGAGTACAGCTGAAAAAAAGGTGCATTCTGTCAAAGCTTTTCACCTTGCACTCATCAGGGCAATTCACAAGAATGCCATGTTGTAAAGGGAACAACAATTTCTACTGCATGAGAGAAGAGTGTTGATTGGTTGTCAAGCGGACCGTGAATGGTAGAGATGTCGCATTGGAGAATGCACCAGTTAACTGATAACTGACAGTTAACTGCCAAGCTTTGTTAAAATACAAACTAGGCAGGTTGAAACTAATTGGTCACGCATGGCCCTGCGCGAAGAACCAGGGAATGGCCGCTACTTATTTTGTTTAGCTGAAAATGTGCAATGCAGTATAAATTGTTGGTCTCTTTACAAGTGATATTCATGTGAATTGTTCTGAAGAGGGAAGAGAAAAAGCTTCAACAGCATGTGTGTTTTTCATCAGTACTCAAAGAAATAAATGTACATAATTAATATTCTTTAGTGTTGTCAGTTTTGACTTTAATCCATTGAAATTTTCTTTTTGCATTTCACTTGGGTACATATCAAGCAGGATTATAAACCCCCCAAGCCTGTGCAAATGTCAACCCCATGGTCTCTTTGGCCCAAAAAACTGGTCTTAAAAACTCAAATAATAAATAAATAATCTTTATTGTCACAAGTAGGCTTTACATTAACACTGAAATGAAGTTACTGGGAAAGCCCCTAGTCGCCACACTCCGGCACCTGTTTGGGTACACATTTGTGGGGACCAGTGCTGAACGGCGCTTGCCTGAGGTGTCCGAGGCTAAAGGGATAGATCCCAACACATCAGGGTCCTCAGGAATCTGCACATTCGAGTGAAATTACTGCCTCGCTCTAATATGCAGCTTTGCTGAAAAGTGATTTCCGCCCACAATTGGAGGGATTTACATTGCAACGTCTCGGGAGATCACAAGGCGTTGTGAGCTGGATAGATCCGGGAGCGGGGTATCCCCGGGCATTTTATCGACCACGCTGCGCTGCGGCGAGCTGCTACTTCAGGCACAGCGTGACCACTGGATCATGCCCATTTATTATTTACTTGTTCCCATTATCTTTCCCTTTTGTCTCGCACCATCATTCATTTAACCTGAAACTGCTTCCACCCAGTCACAATATCCCCATCCCACTCCCGCTATCTCTGTACTTACTTAGAACCAGTTACCACCTCTTAATATTTTCCCATTTAAAATTAAAGGACACGGGCTCTGTTTCTCTGTTCAAGATGCTGGCCTCACCTCTGGAGTGTTTCCAGCATTTTCTATTTTTTTTACAAGGACTCACAAGACTTGTCCAATCAATGCAGCGGAACGGTTCAATAAACCACCATAGAACATTGATCTATGCCAAAAAGAAAGTAAACCCTGCGTTCTATAGCACCTTTCAAGACTAGGACATCGGAAAGACGCTTTACAGCCAATGAAAGATCTTTGAAGTGTCGTCACTGTTGTAATGAAGGAAGCAAGGCAGCCAATTAGCGCACAGGAAACTCTCACAAACTGTGATAATGACCAGGTAACCCTTTCGAGTGATGATGATTGAGGAATAAATGTTGGCCACAATAGTTGTGTCCAAGAGATCATGATCAAACTGCTACAGTGCTCTGCTCAGTTTATTTTTTGTATAATCAAGTTTGAGTGCAACACATCAAGTGCTAAATACTTCCAGGATTGTTTGCATTGCACCAGATGAATGAACATAATGTGTGCAACATTTTTGGGGGAAAATATTTGAAAAGCCTGAGAAATAAATCAAATTTGATGAATGCCCCCCAACAGTGGGGTAAGGACAGGTAAAAAACACATCTGCTAATTTGTACTCTATTTGCCATACATCCTAAATCCTAGATCTATTGCCAGGTATTTTATGAGTCATACAGCTCTGAATAATACAACGGTGAATTAAAATACATTTGCCACTTCAAATGCCACCTCGAAACATGAACGCTCCTGACCTGTGTCATTTATCATCCTCAATTATCATCTGTGATGCAGACTGAAAGATGGGTAATTGAGAGTACACGAGGAGTGCTGAAAGCTCCAACTTGGTTTTGAAAAGACCAGGAATGTTAGAATTCAGGAGAATACGGTCCAGTGACATAAGCTGGCTCACATCCCTGAAAGGGATCCTTACACAAAATCCATGTGAAAAGAGAAGACAGGATATATACCCAGGGCTTTGTTGTTGACTCAATAGAGCTGATCTCTGTGTGTGTGTGCGGCTTTTCATTTTCCTTTGCTGTGTTTTAGTCATATAGGTAATAATTTATTTGGAACATCTTCATAATGGCCCCTGGGGACAAGTGATTTAAGGCAGAGAATGTTGATGGCATAAGATCTGATGAAAACATTCTTTGTCAACATTTGTGCATGCGCAGACTGCTGTTGGTATCGGCCTGGTCATTTGTCCAATTAGTGACAGTTTGTCTGAGCTTAGACAGTGAATAACAGAAGGCCGTTTGACCATGAAGAAGCACTCATCTCAGCTCAGCACTATCCTGTTAATATCCAATGTGTGTGTACACATGCACTATGGAGCACTTTGTATATCCTACTGGTTACAAGTCAGGCTTCCTTTTCCAATGATATCTAAGATACATTTTGCAATTTTCCTTCCTTTTGCAATGTTACTTTTTGCTCTACCATAGAGGAACTTCCCATTACTACGAGCCATTACCAATGCAAAAACAGCGGGCAAATCACCTCCTGATACCTCTCCTGACATCTGCCAACGCCCTCTGAAATGTAAGCTAGAAAGTTAACTAACACCTCATTTTTTTTCTGGAAGTCATTGTCAGCAAGTGGGAAATTCCAAAAGAAAATCTGAATTCAACCTCTCAAGGGCACGATGCATTAATAAACTGCTGTACAGTACCTATCATTTTATCCTGTATAGGTAAAAGCATGTACGCACACACATACAAAATATTTATGAAGATGTACTTACAAGCATTAAGAATTTGAAGTTTTCAACTATGACATAATTGAAAACAATGTACAGGATTAAGAACCCTGAAAGGTGTCCTTCACCAAATTTAAAAAGTTAGATAATCTGCAATTTGTAAATTTCGCTGAGGATAAACATTTGCTTTCAATACATTCACATTTTTGGTCCTATTTGAAATGGTTTGGCCATATATTCGTGTTATTTGAAAAGTGTACCAGAAACAAAACAATTTAATGCTGCTAAATATCATCTAATTTAGTTACTTGTCAATTGAACACTTGCCAGACAGAGGTATGTTAGTGTTGCAGACAGTTTTTGTGCTCATTGCCAGTAGGTTTCTGATTGCTGCTCAACAATAGAGTTCTTCTTCAAGTTTGCTCTCGCAGAATTGTTATGGCGCAAAAGGAGACCATTCGGCCCATCGGGTCTGAACCAGCTCTGCAAACGATCATTGTGACTGGCGCCATTCTCCTGACTATTTCGTCTACCCCTGCACATTGGCTTCTATTTAAATAATAATCTAATGCCCTCTTGAATGCCTCACTTGAACCTGCCTCCACCACAGCAGGCAGTGCATTCCAATATCTGCTGATATTAAACATTCCCAGATTAAATAGGATAGAAACATCATCCACCTTAAGTCCTCAAAAAATATGTTAGCAAGTGACCTAAACAGCAATGCAAGTTTCATGAAACCATGAGAAGAAATCCTTGATCCTTCAGAAATCTACCTTTCCCCCACCTTCCTCCTCCCCCCACCCCCCCCCCACCTCCCCCCCCCCCCACCCCCCCCGCTACCCGTTGACATGTGCGGCCCCCTTCCTGGTGAGGCATTGCCCTTGTTAAGACCATAACACATAGGAGTGGAAGTAAGGCCATTCGGCCCATCGAGTCCACTCCGCCATTCAATCATGGCTGATGGGCATTTCAACTCCACCTACCAGCATTCTCCCCGTAGCCCTTAATTCCTCGCGACATCAAGAATTTATCTATCTCTGCCTTGAAGCCATTTAGCGTCCGGCCTCCACTGCACTCCGCGGCAATGAATTCCACAGGCCCACCACTCTCTGGCTGAAGAAATGTCTCCGCATTTCTGTTCTGAATTTACCCCCTCTAATTCTAAGGCTGTGCCCACGGGTCCTCGTCTCCTCGCCTAACGGAAACAGTTTCTTTGCGTCCACCCTTTCTAAGCTATGTATTATCTTGTAAGTTTCTATTAGATCTCCCCTTAACCTTCTAAACTCCAATGAATACAATCCCAGGATCCTCAGCCGTTCATCATATGTTAGACCCGCCATTCCAGGGATCATCCGTGTGAATCTCCGCTGGACACGCTCCAGTGCCAGTATGTCCTTCCTGAGATGTGGGGCCCAAAACTGGACACAGTACTCCAAATGGGGCCTAACCAGAGCCTTATAAAGGCTCAGTAGCACATCACTGCTTTTATATTCCAACCCTCTTGAGATAAATGACAACATTGCATTGGCTTTCTTAATCACAGATTCAACCTGCATGTTTACCTTTAGGGAATCCTCGACTAGCACTCCAGATCCCTTTGTACTTTGGCATTATGAATTTTCTCACCGTTTAGAAAGTAGTCTATGCTTGGATTCTTTTTTCCAAAGTGCAAGACCTCACATTTTCTCACGTTGAATTGCATCAGCCATTTCCTGCACCACTCTCCCAAACTGTCTAGATCCTTCTGCAGCCTCCCCACTTCCTCAGCACTACCTGCCTGACCACCTAACTTCGTATCATCGGTAAACTTCGCTAGAATGCCCCCAGTCCCTCCATCCAGATCATTAATATATATGGTGAACAGCTGCGGCCCCAACACTGAACCCTGTGGGACACCGCTGGTCACCGGCTGCCATTCTGAAAAGAACCTTTTATCCCAACTCTCTGCCTTCTGTCAGACAGCCAATCCTCAACCCATGCCAGTAGCTCACCTCGAACACCATGGGCCCTCACCTTACTCAGCAGCCTCCTGTGTGGCACCTTATCAAAGGCCTTTTGGAAATCCAGATAGACCACATCCACTGGGTTTCCCTGGTCTAACCTACTTGTCACCTCCTCAAAGAATTCTAACAGGTTCGTCAGGCACGACCCTCCCCTTACTAAATCCATGTTGACTTGTTCTAATCCGACCCTGCTCTTCCAAGAATTTAGAAATCTCATCCTTAACGATCGATTCTAGAATTTTACCAACAACCGAGGTTAGGCTAATTGGCCTATAATTTTCCATCTTTTGTCTTGATCCTTTCTTGAACAAGGGGGTTACAACAGCGATCTTCCAATCGTCCGGGACTTTCCCTGACTCCAGTGATTTTTGAAAGATCTCAACCAACGCTTCCGCTATTTCTTCAGCCACCTCCCTCAGAACTCTAGGGTGTAGCCCATCGGGGCCAGGAGATTTGTCAATTTTAAGACCTTTTAGCTTTTTTAGCACCATCTCTTTTGTAATGGCAACCATACTCAACTCAGCCCCCTGACCCTCTATAATTTTTGGGATATTACTCATGTCTTCCACTGTGAAGACAGACGCAAAGTACTTATTAAGTTCTCCAGCCATTTCCTCGTCTCCCATCACTAGCCTTCCGGAATCAGTTTGAATTGGCCCAATGTCTACTTTGGCCTGTCGTTTGTTTCTTATGTATTGAAAGAAACTTTTACTATCATTTCTTATATTACTGGCTAGCCTGCCTTCATATTTGATCCTCTCCTTCCTTATTTGTCTCTTTGTTAACCTCTGTTTGTTTTTGTAGCCTTCACAATCTTCTGATTTCCCAGTGCTTTTGGCCACTTTATAGGATCTCTCTTTTTCTTTGATACATTTCCTGACCGCCTTTGTCAGCCATGGCTGTCTAATCCCTCCCCGGATAATCTTTCTTTTCTTGGGGATGAACCTCTGTACAGTGTCCTCAATTATGCATACAAACTCCTGCCATTTTTGCTCTGCTGTCTTCCCCACTAGGGTCTGCTTCCAGTCGATTTTCGCCAGTTCCTCCCTCTTGCCCTCGTAATTACCTTTATTTAACTGTAACACCATTACATCCGATTTTGCCTTCTCTCTTTCAAACTGCAGACTGAACTCAACCATATTATGATCGCTGCTTCCTAAGTGTTCCCTTACTTTAAGATCTTTTATAAAGTCTGGTTCATTACATAGCACTAGGTCCAGAATAGCCTGCTCCCTTGTGGGCTCCATGACAAGCTGTTCCAAAAAGCCATCTTGTAAGCATTCCATGAATTCCTTTTCTTTGGATCCACTGGCTACGTTATTTACCCAATCCACCTGCATATTGAAGTCCCCCATGATCACCGTGACCTTGCCTTTCTGACATGCCTTTTCTATTTCCCGGTACATGTTGCGCCCCTGGTCCTGACCACTGTTAGGAGGTCTGTACATAACTCCCATTATGGTTTTTTTGCCTTTGTGGTTCCTCAATTCTACCCACACAGACTCCACATCATCCGACCCTATGTCGTTTAGTGCCATAGATTTAATTTTGTTCTTAACTAACAAGGCAACCCCACCCTCTCGGCCCACCTCCCTGTTGGACCGTTCTTGTTCAAATTTGCTGGCCACAGAGTTTCTAACGTGTCAACATTTACACTGCTGCATTGCTGCCATTTGACTTCCAGGCCATTGTTCATAAGAGGCAAAAGAAACGTGAGCTGCAGTAGGCTGTTCGGCCCTGCTCCACCATTCTAGAACACCATGGTTGACTTTCTACCTCAACATCACCTTCCTGCACTATCTCGATTCAGTTCATTCTCGTGGCACCAAAGATCTACTGGCTTCTGTCTTAAATATACTCAACAACTGAACACTCACAGCTCTCTGAGGTCGAGAATTCCAAAGATGTTCAATCCTCCGAGTCAAGAAATATCTCCCCATCCCAATGTACCAGTGACCGGTTGAGCATCATCTCGCCGTCCCAACGCACAACTTTGGTGCAGATATCCAGCCCTGCCCACTTAGCTCACTCAGCTAAATCGCTGGCTTTTAAAGCAGACCAAGCAGGCCAGCAGCACGGTTCGATTCCCGGACCAGCCTCCCCGGACAGGCGCCGGAATGTGGCGACTAGGGGCTTTTCACAGTAACTTCATTGAAGCCTACTCGTGACAATAAGCGGTTTTCATTTTCATTTCATTGGGGGCATTCCCTGCGAGTCACTGACCAGCAGCGGACTCAGTTGGCCCTGTGGGTTCCCCTCGGGGCAAGAGGTGACCTGGAGAATAATAATAATAATCACTTATTGTCACGAGTAGGCTTCAAATGAAGTTACTGTGAAAAGCCCCTAGTCGCCACATTCCGGCGCCTGTTCGGGGAGGCCGGTACGGGAATTGAACCCGCGCTGCTGGCCTTGTTCTGCATTACAAGACAGCTGTTTAGCCCTCTGTGCGAAACCAGTCCCTGGAGTGTCATAACTAATGTCCTCTGTAATTTGTTTGTATCTGTTGAGATGTTAATCAGCCTATATTATTTCCACAGGAGATTACAGTTTTTACATTTCCTCTCTTCCTTTGAAAGGTTTCTGCAGGCTCAGCCATTGAGCATATTCAAGACAGAGGCAGGAAAACTGAATCGAATTTTAAAAAAATCTTCTCCTGGGTCAGCGCACTGACGTCGGGAGGAGGCGGTGTTTCTCTCTGGGTTCCGGGCGTGCGTGCTGACGTCGGGAGGAGGCGGTGTTTCTCTCTGTGTTCCGGGCGTGCGTGCTGACGTCGGGAGGAGGTGGTGTTTCTCTCTGTGTTCCGGGCGTGCGTGCTGACGTCGGGAGGAGGCGGTGTTTCTCTCTGTGTTCCGGGCGTGCGTGCTGATGAGCGGACCCGCATGCGCAGCTCACCCGCATTTTTAAAGCTGGTTGCAGCCGTCATTTTTAAAGCCGCTCAGAGCGGCATTTTTAAAACCCGTCAGCTGCGGCCATTTTGCCTGAATTCCCGCGATCGGGAACGTCGCGATGGATGGCTCAGCGACCCCCCCAACCCGCTGGTCACGACCCCTTCTTTGAAAATACCTGAGCTAGTGAACGGTCTTGGGCATCAAACAATATAACCCTGGGGTCAAGTCTACCTTGGTCATTACAGTTGACGGCTGTGAAGATCCCAACAGGCAATGTGGCTTTTTCCTGATATCTTCTGTCAACCTATCAGTGACATGGAAAAACCTTGTGTTTACCTCTTCATGCAAAAAACTTTAGTTACACTCAAGCTGGTCTTTATGTGGCTGTGTTTGAAATTCAGATCATATTTTTGACAAAATGATTACTATGGTTTTTTTGTAGAGTCAAAGAGGCTTGATTTGAAAATTAACAGCAATCGCAGAATGGTCCCAAGAACTTAGCATTTTATTTTAATTCCAGCATGTACAGTGGTAGCAACGTTGTCGGTTCACATTGGCGTGAAATCGATTTCTGGGCCTCCTGCTTCATTCTCCCAGCATGCCCGCCATCAAACACACTAACCGGAGCCCTAAATTCATGCCACTTTGCCATTTCATCGCTATCGATTGAGAAAAAAGTAGATAGAATTACATTGATAAAGCACAGTGGCACAGTGGTTAGCACAGCTGCCTCACAGCTCCAGGGACCCCGGTTCAATTCCGACCTTGGGTGACTGTCTACGTGGAACATAGAACATAGAACAGTACAGCACAGAACAGGCCCTTCAGCCCTCGATGTTGTGCCGAGCAATGACCACCCTACTCAAACCCACGTATCCACCCTATACCCGTAACCCAACAACTCCCCCTTAACCTTACTTTCTAGGACACTACGGGCAATTTAGCATGGCCAATCCACCTAACCCGCACATCTTTGGACTGTGGGAGGAAACCGGAGCACCCGGAGGAAACCCACGCACACACGGGGAGGACGTGCAGACTCCACACAGACAGTGACCCAGCCGTGGAGTTTGCACTTTCTCCCCATGTCTGCGTGGGTTTCCTCCAGGTGGTCCGGTTTCCTCCCACAGTCCAAAGATGTGCGGGTTAGGAGAATTGGCCATGCTAAATTGACCCTTAGTGTCAAAAAGGTTAGTTGGGGTTGTGGAGACGTGGGCTAAAGCAGGGTGCTCTTTTCAGGGTCGGTGCAGACTCGATGGGCTGAATGGCCTCCTTCTGCACTGCAAATTCTATGATCTATGATCTGGTCTCTGTCTGAAAAAGGTGCAACATTCCATTCTCTCTGGACACGTTGTTCAGGTGTAATCCCCAATGGAATTGTCCAGCAGGTTACTTAGCATATCAGCCAATTTTCGCTTCTATGTCCTTTGTTCAAAAACACATATCTTAATTAAAGTTTCAATATGTTCGGAAGTAATTTGGGGCTATGATCTGTTGTCATGACAATGCAAAAGAATTTGAGCATCAACAGCCCATTAGAAACATTGAGAACAGCAGGTTGATGATCAAGGCACCTCGCCAGTCACCCATATACAAAAAACATCTGTCCCCTTGGCTGCCACAGTACGCAACAGTATAGTTCAGAAACAATCGCGTGTAAATCATTTTGCATAGCAATACTTTGGGCGGAATGTTTCAGCTCCAACACAGCATCAAATCCTGACAATCACCATGAGTTATATGTACTCTGGAATTGCTGTAAGCTTATCCAGTAAAACTCTAATTTCTTTTTTCTAGGCACCAGCAGATCGTGGCCACTCAGGCAGGTCAGCAGCAGTCTGAGCCCCCCCCCCCCCCCCCCCCCCAAGCACATCATGGGGCAAGGGGGCTCAGAGACCCATCAGACTGCTCACTCGCGTCCTCCACCAGCACTGAGACACACGCCTCGGTGAGGCATAGTTCTAAATCAGACTCGGGATCACTTTCTGGGGAACGCCTCACTGACAGATCCCCACAGCAGTCGGTGGCGAGGACAGCCCAGGCCTTCAGCGCTCGGAGGACTAATGGCGACCAGCCACCCGCTCAGTCCCAGTCAGATGGTGAGCCTCTGGAAACAGCTGTCAGCTCAATGGTGGAGATGCAAAGGGAGGCAGCGGGGCATCAGGCAGAGAGTCAACAGTCACCCAGCAGGCAAGAGTGAACAATGGAGGGGCCTGTCTTCTGTCTGTGGCTGTGACATGCAAGCACCTCGAGGCCACCGTAGAATAGTAGGCAACCGCCTTGGACACCTTGGCCCAGCAGGTCCTGCTGGATTTGTGCTCGGCCCTGCACTCCATGGCCACACACCCTGGCGGTCACCATCAGGATGTAGGCAACAAGGGGACAAGGCATCTTGACCCTGGCTCCATATCACTATTTTGTGTGAAGTCACTCCTGTAGTGAGGTATAATTTCCTCACAGTCTCACAAAATTAAATTAAATATTGGCGTTTATGTCCGGTATCCTAGCCAGTGTTAGTGTCTGATCTGGGAGCGTAATGTTCCGCTGTCTCGGTCTCAGCTGCTCACCCTCCTGTCCTTGCTCATGTTCCCCAAGTGATGCCTCTGTCTGGAGCTGCACGTGGAGCTGCCTTACCCTCCTTTCCTTCCTCCATTGAATGGGGACTCTGAGAAATGCAGCCCTGGATCTATTAGTCCCTGCGCCTTCTCTCTGAAACTAAACACCAAGGACAACAAAGGTTGGGGCAGCATGGTAGCATTGTGGATAGCACAATTGCTTCACAGCTCTAGGGTCCCAGGTTCGATTCCGGCTTGGGTCACTGCCTGTGCGGGGTCTGCACATCCTCCCCGTGTGTGCGTGGGTTTCCTCCGGGTGCTCCGATTTCCTCCCACAGTCCAAAGATGTGCGGGTTAGGTGGATTAGCCATGATAAATTGCCCTTAGTGTCCAAAATTGCCCTTAGTGTTGGGTGGGGTTACTGGGTTATGGGGATAGGGTAGAGGTGTTGACTTTGGGTCGGGTGCTCTTTCCAAGAGCCGGTGCAGACTCGATGGGCCGTATGGCCTCCTTCTGCACTGTAAATTCTGTGATATGATAAAGGGTACAAAAGGGGAAGCTCTGACTCATCTCTGGGAGATGTGGCGCCCTCAGCTTTGGGGGCTTTGCTTGCATTGTGCCTGATGCAGCCGTACACCTGAGACATGAACGGACACAGAGGTGAGTAACATTCCATTCCAGCGTTGTGACATTCAAAGCTCTCTTGGCGAGGGGGGGCACCTATCAAAATTATTCTGTTTAATTCATTCAAACTCAAATTTGCCTGACTTGTGCCTTTCCTTAGATTTCTAAACTTCAGTCTATAGGTTCAAATGCACTTTAAATGGATTCTCTCGCCTCATCGTAATCCCGAGATTCCCCTCTGACAATGATAGCAAACACATCACCAGCTCTACCTGCCAATTTTGATTGAACCAACAATACACACATGGTTTTTGGCCAAATCAATTGTTTAGCTACTTTCTCAAATGAGATTTTAAAAAGGCTTCCACATCTTTCTCATCAATCCTGTGCAGCGTGTTAGATGTATTAGATGCTGTGGTATGAAGAGGCAAGAGTTCAGCTCCTTTTTCACCAACACACCTTTAATGGTTCAAACTCACTCTGCACAGAACTCTACGGATCACCAGATCCAGAGGCCACCTGAAGCCCCTTTACATATCAGTGTTCATCATTGAACACTTAACATAAATTAGACAATCATTGAATACTTAACATAAATGAGACAACTAATTGCAATATCTCTTAACCCATTACTTAACAGTCTCCCCTTCCTTGGAGAAAAAAAAACAATTAGGTGAAAACAAAATTTCAAGAAACTAAAATTTCAAGAAACTAAAACACACACCTGATCCCCCCTTTTTTTTGAGTAGAAGAAAAAAAACATTCACAGAAACAGGCGCCCTTCATTCACAATATCTAAAAGTTTCTGTGAATTAGCCCCTCTTTTCGTAATACAGTCTGACAGTTGATAGCTACTGTAAACCCATTTAATTTTTGTTATTTCCCCTCTGTCCAACATCTGCTTCAAACTTGCAATGTCTATCCGTGACCTCTTTTCATTGACACTTTTTGTAGAGGGCACATTTTCCCATAGGGATTTATTGTCAATGTGACAGTCAATAGATATATTACCCAAATCCCCTAAACCCACAATTTCTGTCAATATCTGACTTATATAAAAGGCCATATCCACCGCTTCCACTAAGCTTAACGTCTCAGCAGCCAAAGTGCTTTTGACCACTCTCCTTATTTTCTTTGTTTCCCACACAAGAGGGCAACATTTACCATTGCTCCCCGAAAGGAAAATTATAAAACCTCCTGCGCTTGAAACACCATCACATAAATTTGCATGGGACGCATCGCTATAAACTATGAGTTTCAAATGCCTAAGATCACCTAAAACTGGGAACTTCAAAACACACTCCTGCAGTTTTAGTTTGGCCAACGCTTTATTTGCTCTTATTATGTCTTCCACTTTGGGATCATTCATCTTTGTACTCAACTCTAAGACATCAAAACTCACGTCCGGTCTAGTCTGTCTACCTAACCAGTTCAGTTGCCCCATTAAACTTCGCAGTTGCTCTTTTTCTATCTTCAAAACCATTGCGACTTTTTGTGAAACCCGGCCATGACTAATTGCTATTGGGCTGATGCTTTCGAAATAAGATTGCTGACGTAAAGTTGCCCCTAACTTAGTCTGTCCGATTTCCAGTCCAATATATTTAAATGCACCGGAAGCCTGACTTCCAACCCTGAATTCTTTCCTCAAACCAGAGATTACAATAGCTTCAAAATCATTAGTCCCACCCCACAAAAAATCATTGACATGCATCATAAAGATGCCAGCAAGATTTCCGACGTGATTCCCGCCCCCGCCGATTCCCGGGTGGCGGAGAATTCTGGTCACGGCGGGGGCGGGATTTACAAAGGCCCCGGGTGATTCCCCGACCCTGCAGGAGGTCGGAGAATTCCGCCCCTTGTCTTTCTCGCTGCCCTCTCCTTTTCCTTTCCCGTGCCTTTCCCCGTTCTCTTTATCTTTTCCTTTGCTATTAATTCCAATTCAAACTGCCCTAATTCTTTTTCCTGTTACCACTCTTTCATTTGTAGCTGGATCCTAGCCAATTCCAATGATTCAGACCGTGTCTCTTCCAAATATAAATGCTGAGCCATCACTTTAATTATCTCCCCCTCCCTCACCCCTGCCGGTAAAGTTCAATGGCAGCTTAACTACCAAATCCAAAAGCTTTGTTTTAACCACCTTTGTAAACCACCTGGAGTGATACCTCCCACGCCCAGGAATCTCTGAGCCACTGAAAGAGCCATTTCACTCCTGCTTTAAACTCACAGAGTATCAACGCCTGAAAGAAAATAGCAGCACCTCAAAGTCATTGTATTTAAATTCAATCATCCCAAGCCAAACTATCCCAGCAAAGAGCCCTCATTTTAAAAAATGATATTACTGAAACAAAACAGAAAATATGATATTTCCTACATCAGGTGAATGGATGGACATGGATGCGCTCTGAAAGCTAATGATTTGAAACAAACCTGTTGGACTTTAACCTGGTGTTGTAAGACTTCCTACTGTAGCGTTTCATGCAGCAATGTTGGGAGTCCTGATTCCCACCCCTTGGTCTTCCCTCTGCCTTCCATTGAATGTCATCCTCTCCCACTCCTTCCCCTCTGGCTTCCATCTTGCCCCCTTGCCCTTCAACCCCTACCTATGCACAGCCTCCTTTCTCCATTGTCACTCTTCCGTTTGCCCTTCCCCCGCTGCCCTTACACAGCCCTCATTCTCCATCGATCCCCTTGTCTTTATCAGCCTCACCCTCACCGCGCACCCCACCCTGGTCGAATTTCGAGTTGGTCGAGGTGGAGGCTGCAGTTGTCCCGCAGAACAGCGCTGTCAATACAGATTGTAGTGATCTGCATATCTGTGTATATATACAAGGGGTCAATGTAAATGCACTACAGCTAAGCAATCACTAGAGGGAGCACAGGGGTTGTATAAATACAGACAGTCAAAGGCACTCTTCACAGGAAAGGCAGCTGGTGAGCAGGACACAGGCAGGCAGCTCATATGTAACATAGTAAAGCGCTGGAGAGAGAACAAACTCACACAATAAAGTATCTACTTCAACTGTAAGACTACGAGCTTCATTCAGACACAAGGAATAATACATGGTACCAGGCGACTTCAGAATGCTTACGAGAAGATTACACAGGATGCAGACAAAAAAGGTTGAAATGACAAGAAAACCCATACCGGACATTCGACGTGGGGAGGCTTCGCTGATTCAATGAAACTCATTGGAACTCCACTGCAGCTGAAAACAACCGGTAATTTAAGTCATAGATGGAAAAGTTTTAAACAAATGTTCAAAATATATATCATAGCTAGTGATTTGAGCACGGCCTCAGAAGTAATGAAAATGGAACTGCTCCTAGCAGGACATGAAGCTAGAGAAATCTATAATGGCTTTAAATACTTGAAAGGTGAAGACAACACCAAATTAGCAGTAATGCTCAAAAAAATGTGAAGATCACTAACACCAGTAACAATGCTCGGAGACCAAATTGCACAGGGAATGAGTGATGCGAAACTCAAACAATCATTATCAGAACAGAAAGGTTTGATGCTGGAAATCGCGATTGAAAAGTGCAGAGCGCGAGAAAAAAATAACTTAAAGTTTTTAACAAGAAAAAACGCCGATTAAGTTCTTCTCCACGGATCTGAAGAAGTTAAAATAGCACCTGAGCACATTTTAAACAGCGCGGGAAACAAAAGATACACATCTAGGTCTGTGCATGTGCAGGAAACCACAGTCGTGCATGCGCAGTTGAAAACAGCCGTTTTGGATTCAGATCGTTCTGCGCATGCGCAAGCCGCACATGAGCAGTTGGTCAAAAAGAGCGCACAGTTCGAAGATGGATCTGCGCATGCGCAGTTTATGAAAAAGTGCACAGTAAAGGAAATCCGGTTTGTGCATGCGCAATCGATTCCTACGCTTTACGTCACGAGCGTCATGATGTCAGATGACTCAGACCACGCCCACTTAAAGAGGAAATGCCTGAAAATCACAAACAAGACTCTTAAAGGCACAAAACCAACAAATTCAACCTCAAAAGGCACAACAATGCCTGAACTTCTACCAGCAGTTGAACATAACTCCTGCAGCACCCTGGAACAAGCAGCTTGCACCACCCAAAGTGAAGAGCACAGTGACAAATCCAAAACCAAAGAAGATGATTTGTTCATTGAACACGAAGAGCACAATAACAAATCCGAAACAAAAAAAGATGATTTGTTTATCGAAAAATACTACTCAGATATGGCTGAGCTATTCGGATATGCTAATCATAGCATCAGCAACACGGTTGAAAAGCTCAACATGACTCTAGTCATGGTAGATTAATCCAATACCATGATGCAATGGCAGATCGTCGATACATTGGATGATAGCAACCTGTCAAATGCCCAAGAAGAAAACGACGCCACACAGAGTGTACTGACAGACTGAGTTGAGAGCGCACAGATCGACTCCACAGAGAGAACACTGCATGACTCCACACAGAGAGCGATGAAAGACTCCACACAGAGAGCGACGCAAGCCTCCACAGAGAGCTCGTTGACAGACTCCAAAATGGAAGCAATTAAACACTCCATAGCGAATGGCATGCATGATCAAGACTATGAAGGTCTATCCACCGTATCTGAGCAACCAGAAGCAGTCTATGAAAGTCTACCAAGCTTACGTGAACAACAAGAAGACAATGTAAGTCTACCCACTGTATGTGAGAATAGTGACAATGTGATCACAATCGACATACAGGATGTACAGGATCAGAGCGAGACTGACAGATCTCAGCTCATCTATAGCACTCAACAATCAAAGTAAAACTACTCATGAGTCCAGTGAGACCACGTCAATTGAAGCCTCATCCACTCTAAATTACCCAAAAGAAAATGAAATCTTGGAGATTTTGACTCCAGAAGAGGAGCACCAAGAGATCACAGATGAAGCATATCAACGAGAAATGACTCCAGAAGAGGAGCACCAAGGAAGCAAAGAAGAGGAATCAAATCCACCACAAACAACTGATGTCACCAAGGTCAATGCAACATTGGATCATTCTCGCAATCCTCAAGAAGAAACGCTCAATGAAACATCAGATACCACAACGGACACTGAAACCAATAACTTTGAGAATGACTCAAATTATCCACACGGAACAGTCATTGAGCACAACAAGAACACCAAAAACCACTAGAAGCACAACAGAAACAAGAACATCAACAGCAATTACAGCTGGTTTAGCTCACTGGGCTAAATCGCTGGCTTTTAAAGCAGACCAAGCAGGCCAGCAGCACGGTTCGATTCCCGTACCAGCCTCCCCGGACAGGCGCCAGAATGTGGTGACTAGGGGCTTTTCACAGTAACTTAATTGAAGCCTACTCGTGACAATAAGCGATTTTCATTTCATTTCATTTCAAGCACAACAAGAACAACAACAAAAACTACAAGAACAACAACAAAAACAACAAGAAGTATAACAAAGGCAACAAAAACAACAAGAACGACAACGAAAACAACAAAGACAGAAATGACAGAAACAACAACAATGAAACAGGGACTTGTACAACATGGTATAACTCTGCACATGAAGGACAATGCAACAGCACACTCCAAAACAATGACAAGAGTACGAACATACCATGGCATGACAACGAATCTCACAAATTCACATTTGCTCCAGAACAAACAAGCACACCAGCTTTCAAGGCAGATGACACACTAAATCGATACCACAAACACAGAAAAAAGTCCACGTCAGTCAACATCATGGTTCGACCATTCGAACACCTCGTGATGACTTGTTGGTTACTTAAAAACAAGAACGCTGATGACATTCACAGAAATTACAATATCAACATCACCACGTCAACAACAGAAGAAAAAAAAACTCAAACAAATAAATTCATAAAGATGGACTCATACATTTTTGTAAAATTAAGATTGGACTCATAAATATTAATTGGCTTTGTATAATAACCAATATCATCACCACTTGTACAGATATACATATAATTAATATAACTGCTTTGTACAATTTTCTTTAACACTGTACAGAAAATATATAAAAGAAAAAAGGGGGGATGTAGTCATCTGCATATCTGTGTATATATACAAGGGGTCAATGTAAATGCACTACAGCTAAGCAATCGCTAGAGGGAGCACGGGAAATGTATAAATACAGACAGACAGGAAGTCAGAGGCACTTTTCACAGGAACGGCAGCTGGTGAGCAGGACACAGACAGGCAGCTTAGATGTAACATAGTATAAGTGCTGGAGAGAGAACAAACTCACACAATAAATGTCAACTGTAAGACTACCACCTTTATTCAGACACAAGGAATAATACACAGATAATGGTGTCAGGCACCGGCAGCAGAGGACCTCTGTACTCCCTAAGCCGGGGGCAGTACTGATTTGTGTTAGTGAAACGGGAGGCTCCATAAGTCCATCAGTGTTGCCCATCAAGACAAGCTCAGTGTGGAGCTGGAGGGCATGAACCAGACTGCCTAGCAGAGTAGCATTGAGCTCATTAGGAGGGGAGCGGGGCTGTGGCAGGTAGGCTATATATGTGAGCAGGCACTCACCTCAGGCAGCCTGAGGTCTGCCTTGCACACTACACTCATTTTCAAATGTGGTTGAGGATGATGTAATTTCACGCTGACGTGATTGTAAAGCCTGATGGGATAGAACATAGAACAGTACAGCACAGAACAGGCCCTTCGGCCCTCGATGTTGTGCCGAGCCATGATCACCCTACTCAAACCCACGTATCCACCCTATACCCGTAACCTAACAACCCCCCCCCCCTTAACCTTACTTTTTAGGACACTATGGGCAATTTATCATGGCCAATCCACCTAACCTGCACATCTTTGGACTGTGGGAGGAAACCGGAGCACCCGGAGGAAACCTACGCACACACGGGGAGGACGCGCAGACTCCGCACAGACAGTGACCCAGCCGGGAACCGAACCTGGGACCCTGGAGCTGTGAAGCATTTATGCTAACCACCATGCTACCGTGCTGCCCATGATGATGGCGGGCAACTATTTTAATCAGCATTCATGCAGTGCAAATGAATGCAAATGTTGTTCACGCCACCAGGTAGCGGGACAACCGACCTGCCATTGAAAGAATTGCAACCAGTTTTTACGCCAGCCGATTTCTGACATTTTGTGATACTCTCCTTTCCTGCCCGCTACCACACTCATCGTGGGCAGTATGGGAGAATTCTGTCCCATGTTTCCTGACTTGGGAATATATTGGCCGTTCCTTCACTGTCGCTGGGGCAACATCCTGGAACTCCCTCCCTGACAGCACGGCGGGTGTACCTACACCATGTGGACTGCAGCGGTTCAGGAAGGCAGCTCACCCCCACCTTCTGAAGGGCAATTAGAGACAGGCAATGAGTGTTGGCCTAGCCAGTGACAACCACATCGCAAAGGAATAAAAACAAATTACAACAATAGCTGCATTTAAAAAGCACATAATTGGCTGCTGATCATTTTGAGATGTCCTGGGTCTCTGAAAGGTGCTATAGAAATCCAAATAGCACAATTGCTTCAGAGCTCCAGGGTCCCAGGTTCGATTCCGGCTTGGTTCTGTCTGTGCGGAGTCTGCACATCCTTCCCGTGTGTGCGTGGGTTTCCTCCGGATGCTCCGGTTTCCTCCACAGTCCAAAGATGTGCGGGTTAGGTGGATTGGCCAGGCTAAATTGCCCTTAGTGTCCAAAATTGCCCTTAGTGTTGGGTGGGGTTGCTGGGTTATGGGGATAGGGTGGAGGTGTTGACCTTGGGTAGGGTGCTCTTTCCAAGAGCCGGTGCAGACTCAATGGGCCGAATGGCCTCCTTCTGCACTGTAAATTCTAATTCTAATTCTAAATCTCCATTTCATTGCCTTTTCTTTTGTCTTTATGCTTTACACATGTAATTAAGATGATTATTAGCCCGCAACAATTAAGCACAATGGCTCTGTGAAAATTATGGATTAGCTTTTCATTATGCACCTTGAGCTGAACAATAACATTCTTCTCTGTAAACCCACTTTAAGGTTTTAAGAATGCAGCTTTAACTTTTCCATTGATATTCATGAAATCCAGAGATAATGGCAAGTTGGAAGTAAAGGAGCAACTTTTAATCAGTAAGTCGGTACTGTACAGTTTGAATTTTCATGGTGGGTGGTCCGTTTTTCAGTCTGCAGTCAGTTTGATCATTCGTCCTAACTGAACAATACAAGTGAATCAAATTGTAAATACACTCGGCGCAAAAGCTGTACCTAAATCCAAATTACACCCATCTTTTCACAGGAGATGCTCCTGGCTTCCTGTCCATGAATTATGGCACAGTGTGTCGCCCACACATGAACTGGCATGTTGAATGAAAGGGATTCATTTCGTTAGCGTTTGATCCATAATCAAACAGAGCATTAATGCAGAGTTCCTATTATTCCCGATTCTGCATCTCAAGAATGAAAGCAGGAGAAAGGTTCTTTATGAATCGTACAGTACGATAACCATGCCTGTGAGACTCTTACAGGAGTTTTCGAAAGACTCAGTTTGAATCAGTTTTTACATTTCGTTTTTTATCCTGCAGTCCTTTTGAAAAAAAAAACGATAAACAATACAAATGTAAGTTTTAATTGATCTGCTTACCGTAACATTTAGATGGACACTCTCGTATTTAGTTGTTTGGAAACCAAAAGTTGGGGATGGGCTCTTTTATCCTTGTTTACATCTCTGGGCAAGAACCTAATGTGAAAACTTTTCCTGTAAATCAAAATGAAATGATTGAGGACTGTAGCCTCAATCCCACTGTAGGAGTGGGGGTAGGTGTGATCGGAAAGGTGTTGGACTTACTAACTGGTGGTCACGACCAAGAAAGCACAACAGCTTTCTCAGGAGCTAAGGAAATTCGGCATGTCCACATTGACTCTTACCAGCTTCACAGATGCACCAGAGAAAGCATCCTATCTGGCTGCATCACAGCCTGGCATGGCAACTGCCCGACCCAACACCGTAAGAAACTTCAGAGAGTCGTGAACACAGCCAAATCCATCATGTGAACCCGCCTCCCATCCATTAACTCTGGCTACACCTGCTGCCTTGGGAAAGCGGGCAGCATAATCAAAGACCCCTCCCACCCGGGTTATTCACTCTTCCAACTTCTTCCATCGGGCAGGAGATACAAAAGTCTGATAACACACACTAACAGGTTCATGGGCAACACTGTAGCACAGTGGTTAGCACTGTTCCTTCACAGCTCCAGGGTTTCCAGGTTCGATTCTTGGCTTGGGTCACTGTCTGCGCGGAGTCTGCACGTTCTCCCCATGTCTGCGTGGGTTTCCTCCGGGTGCTCCGGTTTCCTCCCACAAGTCCCGAAAGACGTGCTGTTAGGTAATTTGGACATTCTGAATTCTCCCTCAGTGTAACCGAACAGGCGCCGAAATGTGGCGACGAGGGGATTTTCACAGCAACTTCATTGCAGTGTTAATGTTAATGTTAATTTGCAGTGTTAAGCCTACTTGCGACAGTAAAGACTATTATTATTGTTAAAAAAAGCTTCTTCCTCTCTGGTACCAGATTCCTGAATGACCCTCTAATGGACTGAGCTGAATACACTCTGTATGCTTCACCCGATGTTTGTGTCTATGTATTTACATGTTTTTTTCATGTATGGAACTATCTGGACTGTACGCAGAAGAATACTTTTCATTGTACCTCAGTACACATGACAATAAATCAAATCAAATCACATCAAATCATACTGAAGCAGAATTGATTGCATCTGGATGCAAAGTGTAACAAATTGTTTCATCTCCCGTCTTTGATATCTCCCATTTTGCTGTAAAACAAAAGACTTACATTTAAATAGCGCCTCTCACGGCAACCGGATACCCCAAAGTGCTTTCCAGCCAATGAAGTATTTTAGAAGTGTAATCACTGTTGTAATGTAGGAAGTGCAAGAGTTCATTTGTGCACAGCAAGACTCTGATATTTTGCTACAATCCATCAGCACAGAGAAGTGCCTCCTCATTACACCCTCTGAATCTTCTGCCAATAATTTTAAATCTGTGCCCTCTAGTTGCTGAGCAGAAAATTGGGGAAAATCATCAAAAGATCCTTCTGTTCGAGACATAGGTTAGTACTGTGGGTGTTTGTGAAAAAATGGTCTAGCTAAGATTGTGCTTAAGCACTCCCCTTTGTGAATGACATTTAGAACATAGAACATTACAGCGCAGTACAGGCCCTTCGGCCCTCGATGTTGCGCCGACCTGTGAAACCACTCTGAAGCCCATCTACACTATTCCCTTATCATCCATATGTTTATCCAATGACCACTTAAATGCCCTTAATGTTGGCGACTCCACTACTGTTGCAGGCAGGGAAATGAAATGAAAATCGCTTATTGTCACAAGTAGGCTTGTGGGGCAGCAGGGTAGCATGGTGGTTAGCATAAATGCTTCACAGCTCCAGGGTCCCAGGTTCGATTCCCGGCTGGGTCACTGTCTGTGTGGAGTCTGCACGTCCTCCCCCTGTGTGCGTGGGTTTCCTCCGGGTGCTCCGGTTTCCTCCCACAGTCCAAAGATGTGCGGGTTAGGTGGATTGGCCATGCTAAATTGCCCGTAGTGTCCTAATAAAAGTAAGGTTAAGGGGAGGGTTGTTGGGTTACGGGTATAGGGTGGATACGTGGGTTTGAGTAGGGTGATCACGGCTCGGCACAACATTGAGGGCCGAAGGGCCTGTTCTGTGCTGTACTGTTCTATGTTCTAGGCTTCAAATGAAGTTACTGTGAAAAGCCCCTAGTCGCCACGTTCCGGCGCCTGTTCGGGGAGGCTGGTGCGGGAAATGAACTGTGCTGCTGGCCTGCCTTGGTCTGCTTTCAAAGCCAGCAATTTAGTCTTGTTTTTAATTGCAAGGGTCTCACCCTAAATCGTTGTAAACGCTTTTAGATTGATGCAGGACCTTTTAATGTTGTTCAAAATTCAAATGAACATGTATCAAGGGGTTTTCTTGAAACGTCATATCAAATCCAGCAACAACTTAGAATTAAACTATTAAAACATGTCCATTCTATCACGCAGACAAGCACACATTGTAGCTCTAGATTAGCTCATCTGACCACTGATCAAAGATCAAACTAATGGTAGCTGCCTTGCAAGAAGTGATCAGGAAAAAGCTGAGTTAACATCGACAGACAGCTTTGTGTTTAAGCTGCCTGAAAAAGGACATTAGGACATTCTCCATGTAAACCAGTCACAGGGAACAAACGATACTTGTGCAGCCAATTCACTTAATGATTCAAACTTCAGTTAGAGTAGTCCCTACATTTACAGAGGACATTGAAACAATTAACTTTGTCTCCTGACAGCTACAAAACCATCAGCATGAGAGCGGTTCAGGCACCAGACTCTCGGCCACCCACTTGTGTGGCCGAGCCCACCCATGTGGAGTGGCCACATCATGCAAATCAGACAGACTTTAATCCCAGTTGAAAGACAAGTTATAATAGCATACACCACAAAATATAAGTACAGGCAATTAGGACAATCTTGGTCCGTCTAGCTCTTTTCTGTAGGAATGTATGGAGCGGGATTCCCTGTTGGCCGACACCAAAATCGGGAAAGGCGATTGGGCGAAGAATTGTTTTTGACGCCAAAAGTGTGGCCGGCCCCGGTTTCACACCAACTTGTAATTCTCCGGTGCCTCGACAGCGGGGTCAATGCGTTCCACTCCGCACGTACTGTAAACACCGTTCACATATTATTAGCGGGTCTCTCCCGGTATTCTCCGGGGTCTCCGTGATTCTCCGCCTCCACCGGGGCGGATTCCTGACGGCGCGATTCACTTGTGCTTTTAAAAATTATGAAACATGCGCCGTGTCCGCTGAGGAGAAAAAGGGATGAGGGAAAGTGTCCAACATCGCCATAGTTTGCAGATAGCTGTGCCGCTGGCTGGGGGGCTTCTGCAAGGGGTGGGGGAGAGTAGCGAAGGGGGGGACAGGAGGTGGGCTGTGGGGTCGGGGTGGACGGCCACGGAACACCATTCCCACGGCCGGCAAGGCAGCCACGTAGCTGCGCACGCCGCTGACTGCCCACTGGGAACTTAATGCACGGGTCGTATGGGTGTCCCCCCAGACTACTCCCTCCAGGTGCCTTCTGGACCCAGCCGACCCATCAGCTGTATGGGCTCCAGCACAACCAGCGCCATGTTGTTGGCTGGGATGAGTGTGTGTGGGGAGTGTAATGTGTGTGTGCGGCTGGGATGAGTGTGTGTGGGGAGTGTAATGTGTGTGTGAGGCTGGGATGAGTGTGTGTGGGGAGTGTAATGTGTGTGTGCAGCTGGGATGAGTGTATGTGGGGAGTGTAATGTGTGTGTGCGGCTGGGATGAGTGTGTGTGGGGAGTGTAATGTGTGTGTGCGGCTGGGATGAGTGTATGTGGGGAGTGTAATGTGTGTGTGTGGCTGGGATGAGTGTGTGTGGGGAGTGTAATGTGTGTGTGAGGCTGGGATGAGTGTGTGTGGGGAGTGTAATGTGTGTGTGAGGCTGGGATGAGTGTGTGTGGGGAGTGTAATGTGTGTGTGTGGCTGGGATGAGTGTGTGTGGGGAGTGTAATGTGTGTGTGAGGCTGGGATGAGTGTGTGTGGGGAGTGTAATGTGTATGTGTGGCTGGGATGAGTGTGTCTGGGGAGTGTAATGTGTGTGTGAGGCTGGGATGAGTGTGTGTGGGGAGTGTAATGTGTATGTGTGGGGCTGGGATGAGTGTGTGTGGGGAGTGTAATGTGTGTGTGCGGCTGGGATGAGTGTGTGTGGGGAGTGTAATGTGTGTGTGGGGCTGGGATGAGTGTGTGTGGGGAGTGTAATGTGTGTGTGTGGCTGGGATGAGTGTGTGTGGGGAGTGTAATGTGTGTGTGAGGCTGGGATGAGTGTGTGTGGGGAGTGTAATGTGTATGTGTGGCTGGGATGAGTGTGTGTGGGGAGTGTAATGTGTGTGTGTGGCTGGGATGAGTGTGTGTGGGGAGTGTAATGTGTGTGTGAGGCTGGGATGAGTGTGTGTGGGGAGTGTAATGTGTATATGTGGCTGGGATGAGTGTGTGTGGGGAGTGTAATGTGTGTGTGAGGCTGGGATGAGTGTGTGTGGGGAGTGTAATGTGTATGTGTGGCTGGGATGAGTGTGTGTGGGGAGTGTAATGTGTGTGTGTGGCTGGGATGAGTGTGTGTGGGGAGTGTAATGTGTATGTGCGGCTGGGATGAGTGTGTGTGGGGAGTGTAATGTGTGTGCGGCTGGGATGAGTGTGTGTGGGGAGTGTAATGTGTGTGTGCGGCTGGGATGAGTGTGTGTGGGGGGTGTAATGTGTGTGTGCGGCTGGGATGAGTGTGTATGGGGAGTGTAATGTGTGTGTGAGGCTGGGATGAGTGTGTGTGGGGAGTGTAATGTGTGTGTGTGGCTGGGATGAGTGTGTGTGGGGAGTGTAATGTGTGTGTGCGGCTGGGATGAGTGTGTGTGGGGGGTGTAATGTGTGTGTGCGGCTGGGATGAGTGTGTATGGGGAGTGTAATGTGTGTGCGCGGCTGGGATGGGTGTGTGTGGGGAGTGTAATGTGTGTGTGTGGCTGGGATGAATGTGTGTGGGGAGTGTAATGTGTGTGTGTGGCTGGGATGAGTGTGTGTGGGGAGTGTAATGTGTGTGTGCGGCTGGGATGAGTGTGTATGGGGAGTGAAATGTGTGTGTGGCTGGGATGAGTGTGTGTGGGGAGTGTAATGTGTGTGACTGGGATGAGTGTGTGTGGGGAGTGTAATGTGTGTGTGCGGCTGGGATGAGTGTGTTTGGGGAGTGTAATGTGTGTGTGCGGCTGGGATGAGTGTGTGTGGGGAGTGTAATGTGTGTGCGGCTGGGATGAGTGTGTGTGGGGAGTGTAATGTGTGTGTGCGGCTGGGATGAGTGTGTGTGGGGGGTGTAATGTATGTGTGCGGCTGGGATGAGTGTGTGTGGGGAGTGTAATGTGTGTGTGCGGCTGGGATGAGTGTGTGTGGGGAGTGTAATGTGTGTGTGCGGCTGGGATGAGTGTGTGTGGGGAGTGTAATGTGTGTGTGCGGCTGGGATGAGTGTGTGTGGGGAGTGTAATGTCTGTGTGAGGCTGGGATGAGTGTGTGTGGGGAGTGTAATGTCTGTGTGAGGCTGGGTGAGTGTGTGTGGGGAGTGTAATGTGTGTGTGCGGCTGGGATGAGTGTGTGTGGGGAGTGTAATGTGTGTGTGCGGCTGGGATGAGTGTGTGTGGGGAGTGTAATGTGTGTGTGCGGCTGGGATGAGTGTGTGTGGGGAGTGTAATGTGTGTGTGCGGCTGGGATGAGTGTGTGTGGGGAGTGTAATGTGTATGTGCGGCTGGGATGAGTGTGTGTGGGGAGTGTAATGTGTATGTGCGGCTGGGATGAGTGTGTGTGAGGAGTGTAATGTGTGTGTGCGGCTGGGATGAGTGTGTGTGGGGAGTGTAATGTGTGTGCGGCTGGGATGAGTGTGTGTGGGGAGTGTAATGTGTTTGTGCGGCTGGGATGAGTGTGTGTGGGGAGTGTAATGTGTATGTGCGGCTGGGATGAGTGTGTGTGGGGAGTGTAATGTGTGTGTGCGGCTGGGATGAGTGTGTATGGGGAGTGAAATGTGTGTGTGGCTGGGATGAGTGTGTGTGGGGAGTGTAATGTGTGTGTGCGGCTGGGATGAGTGTCTGTGGGGAGTGTAATGTGTTTGTGCGGCTGGGATGAGTGTGTGTGGGGAGTGTAATGTGTGTGTGCGGCTGGGATGAGTGTGTGTGTGGAGTGTAATGTGTGTGTGCGGCTGGGATGAGTGTGTGTGGGGAGTGTAATGTGTGTGTACGGCTGGGGTGAGTGTGTGCGGGGAGTGCAGTGTTTATGTGCGGCTGGGATGAGTGTGTGTGGGGAGTGTAATGTGTGTGTGGGGCTAGGATGAGTGTATGTGGAGAGTGTAATGTGTGTATGCGGCTGGGATGAGTGTGTGTGGGGAGTGTAATGTGTGTGTGCGGCTGGGATGAGTGTGTGTGGGGAGTGTAATGTGTATGTGCGGCTGGGATGAGTGTGTGTGGGGAGTGTAATGTGTGTGTGCGGCTGGGATGAGTGTGTGTGGGGAGTGTAATGTGTGTGCGCGGCTGGGATGGGTGTGTGTGGGGAGTGTAATGTGTGTGTGTGGCTGGGATGAGTGTGTGTGGGGAGTGTAATGTGTGTGTGCGGCTGGGATGAGTGTGTGTGGGGAGTGTAATGTGTGTGTGCGGCTGGGATGAGTGTGTGTGGGGAGTGTAATGTGTGTGTGCGGCTGGGATGAGTGTGTGTGGGGAGTGTAATGTGTATGTGCGGCTGGGATGAGTGTGTGTGGGGAGTGTAATGTGTGTGTGCGGCTGAGATGAGTGTGTGTGGGGAGTGTAATGTGTGTGCGCGGCTGGGATGGGTGTGTGTGGGGAGTGTAATGTGTGTGTGTGGCTGGGATGAGTGTGTGTGGGGAGTGTAATGTGTGTGTGCGGCTGGGATGAGTGTGTGTGGGGAGTGTAATGTGTGTGTGCGGCTGGGATGAGTGTGTGTGGGGAGTGTAATGTGTGTGTGCGGCTGGGATGAGTGTGTGTGGGGAGTGTAATGTGTGTGTGAGGCTGGGATGAGTGTGTGTGGGGAGTGTAATGTGTGTGCGCGGCTGGGATGGGTGTGTGTGGGGAGTGTAATGTGTGTGTGTGGCTGGGATGAATGTGTGTGGGGAGTGTAATGTGTGTGTGTGGCTGGGATGAGTGTGTGTGGGGAGTGTAATGTGTGTGTGCGGCTGGGATGAGTGTGTATGGGGAGTGAAATGTGTGTGTGGCTGGGATGAGTGTGTGTGGGGAGTGTAATGTGTGTGCGGCTGGGATGAGTGTGTGTGGGGAGTGTAATGTGTGTGTGCGGCTGGGATGAGTGTGTTTGGGGAGTGTAATGTGTGTGTGCGGCTGGGATGAGTGTGTGTGGGGAGTGTAATGTGTGTGCGGCTGGGATGAGTGTGTGTGGGGAGTGTAATGTGTGTGTGCGGCTGGGATGAGTGTGTGTGGGGGGTGTAATGTGTGTGTGCGGCTGGGATGAGTGTGTGTGGGGAGTGTAATGTGTGTGTGCGGCTGGGATGAGTGTGTGTGGGGAGTGTAATGTGTGTGTTCGGCTGGGATGAGTGTGTGTGGGGAGTGTAATGTGTGTGTGTGGCTGGGATGAGTGTGTGTGGGGAGTGTAATGTGTGTGTGTGGCTGGGATGAGTGTGTGTGGGGAGTGTAATGTGTGTGTGCGGTTGGGATGAGTGTGTGTGGGGAGTGTAATGTGTGTGCGGCTGGGATGAGTGTGTGTGGGGAGTGTAATGTGTGTGCGCGGCTGGGATGAGTGTGTGCGGGGAGTGCAGTGTTTATGTGCGGCTGGGATGAGTGTGTGTGGGGAGTGTAATGTGTGTGAGCGGCTGGGATGAGTGTGTGTGGGGAGTGTAATGTGTGTGTGGGGCTGGGACGAGTGTATGTGGGGAGTGTAATGTGTGTATGCGGCTGGGATGAGTGTGTGTGGGGAGTGTAATGTGTGTGTGCGGCTGGGATGAGTGTGTGTGGGGGAGTGTAATGTGTGTGTGCGGCTGGGATGAGTGTGTGTGGGGAGTGTAATGTGTGTGTGCGGCTGGAATGAGTGTGTGTGGGGAGTGTAATGTGTGTGTGCGGCTGGGATGAGTGTGTGTGGGGAGTGTAATGTGTGTGTGAGGCTGGGATGAGTGTGTGTGGGGAGTGTAATGTGTGTGTGCGGCTGGGATGAGTGTGTGTGGGAAGTGTAATGTGTGTGCGGCTGGGATGAGTGTGTGTGGGGAGTGTAATGTGTTTGTGCGGCTGGGATGAGTGTGTGTGGGGAGTGTAATGTGTATGTGCGGCTGGGATGAGTGTGTGTGGGGAGTGTAATGTGTGTGTGCGGCTGGGATGAGTGTGTATGGGGAGTGAAATGTGTGTGTGGCTGGGATGAGTGTGTGTGGGGAGTGTAATGTGTGTGTGCGGCTGGGATGAGTGTCTGTGGGGACTGTAATGTGTTTGTGCGGCTGGGATGAGTGTGTGTGGGGAGTGTAATGTGTGTGTGCGGCTGGGATGAGTGTGTGTGTGGAGTGTAATGTGTGTGTGCGGCTGGGATGAGTGTGTGTGGGGAGTGTAATGTGTGTGTACGGCTGGGGTGAGTGTGTGCGGGGAGTGCAGTGTTTATGTGCGGCTGGGATGAGTGTGTGTGGGGAGTGTAATGTGTGTGTGGGGCTAGGATGAGTGTATGTGGGGAGTGTAATGTGTGTATGCGGCTGGGATGAGTGATTGTGGGGAGTGTAATGTGTGTGTGCGGCTGGGATGAGTGTGTGTGGGGAGTGTAATGTGTATGTGCGGCTGGGATGAGTGTGTGTGGGGAGTGTAATGTGTGTGTGCGGCTGGGATGAGTGTGTGTGGGGAGTGTAATGTGTGTGCGCGGCTGGGATGGGTGTGTGTGGGGAGTGTAATGTGTGTGTGTGGCTGGGATGAGTGTGTGTGGGGAGTGTAATGTGTGTGTGCGGCTGGGATGAGTGTGTGTGGGGAGTGTAATGTGTGTGTGTGGCTGGGATGAGTGTGTGTGGGGAGTGTAATGTGTGTGTGCGGCTGGGATGAGTGTGTGTGGGGAGTGTAATGTGTATGTGCGGCTGGGATGAGTGTGTGTGGGGAGTGTAATGTGTGTGTGCGGCTGGGATGAGTGTGTGTGGGGAGTGTAATGTGTGTGCGCGGCTGGGATGGGTGTGTGTGGGGAGTGTAATGTGTGTGTGTGGCTGGGATGAGTGTGTGTGGGGAGTGTAATGTGTGTGTGCGGCTGGGATGAGTGTGTGTGGGGAGTGTAATGTGTGTGTGCGGCTGGGATGAGTGTGTGTGGGGAGTGTAATGTGTGTGTGCGGCTGGGATGAGTGTGTGTGGGGAGTGTAATGTGTGTGTGAGGCTGGGATGAGTGTGTGTGGGGAGTGTAATGTGTGTGCGCGGCTGGGATGGGTGTGTGTGGGGAGTGTAATGTGTGTGTGTGGCTGGGATGAATGTGTGTGGGGAGTGTAATGTGTGTGTGTGGCTGGGATGAGTGTGTGTGGGGAGTGTAATGTGTGTGTGCGGCTGGGATGAGTGTGTATGGGGAGTGAAATGTGTGTGTGGCTGGGATGAGTGTGTGTGGGGAGTGTAATGTGTGTGTGCGGCTGGGATGAGTGTGTGTGGGGAGTGTAATGTGTGTGTGCGGCTGGGATGAGTGTGTGTGTGGAGTGTAATGTGTGTGTGCGGCTGGGATGAGTGTGTGTGGGGAGTGTAATGTGTGTGTACGGCTGGGGTGAGTGTGTGCGGGGAGTGCAGTGTTTATGTGCGGCTGGGATGAGTGTGTGTGGGGAGTGTAATGTGTGTGTGGGGCTAGGATGAGTGTATGTGGGGAGTGTAATGTGTGTATGCGGCTGGGATGAGTGTGTGTGGGGAGTGTAATGTGTGTGTGCGGCTGGGATGAGTGTGTGTGGGGAGTGTAATGTGTATGTGCGGCTGGGATGAGTGTGTGTGGGGAGTGTAATGTGTGTGTGCGGCTGGGATAAGTGTGTGTGGGGAGTGTAATGTGTGTGCGCGGCTGGGATGGGTGTGTGTGGGGAGTGTAATGTGTGTGTGTGGCTGGGATGAGTGTGTGTGGGGAGTGTAATGTGTGTGTGCGGCTGGGATGAGTGTGTGTGGGGAGTGTAATGTGTGTGTGCGGCTGGGATGAGTGTGTGTGGGGAGTGTAATGTGTGTGTGCGGCTGGGATGAGTGTGTGTGGGGAGTGTAATGTGTATGTGCGGCTGGGATGAGTGTGTGTGGGGAGTGTAATGTGTGTGTGCGGCTGGGATGAGTGTGTGTGGGGAGTGTAATGTGTGTGCGCGGCTGGGATGGGTGTGTGTGGGGAGTGTAATGTGTGTCTGTTGCTGGGATGAGTGTGTGTGGGGAGTGTAATGTGTGTGTGCGGCTGGGATGAGTGTGTGTGGGGAGTGTAATGTGTGTGTGCGGCTGGGATGAGTGTGTGTGGGGAGTGTAATGTGTGTGTGCGGCTGGGATGAGTGTGTGTGGGGAGTGTAATGTGTGTGTGAGGCTGGGATGAGTGTGTGTGGGGAGTGTAATGTGTGTGCGCGGCTGGGATGGGTGTGTGTGGGGAGTGTAATGTGTGTGTGTGGCTGGGATGAATGTGTGTGGGGAGTGTAATGTGTGTGTGTGGCTGGGATGAGTGTGTGTGGGGAGTGTAATGTGTGTGTGCGGTTGGGATGAGTGTGTGTGGGGAGTGTAATGTGTGTGCGGCTGGGATGAGTGTGTGTGGGGAGTGTAATGTGTGTGCGCGGCTGGGATGAGTGTGTGCGGGGAGTGCAGTGTTTATGTGCGGCTGGGATGAGTGTGTGTGGGGAGTGTAATGTGTGTGAGCGGCTGGGATGAGTGTGTGTGGGGAGTGTAATGTGTGTGTGGGGCTGGGACGAGTGTATGTGGGGAGTGTAATGTGTGTATGCGGCTGGGATGAGTGTGTGTGGGGAGTGTAATGTGTGTGTGCGGCTGGGATGAGTGTGTGTGGGGGAGTGTAATGTGTGTGTGCGGCTGGGATGAGTGTGTGTGGGGAGTGTAATGTGTGTGTGCGGCTGGAATGAGTGTGTGTGGGGAGTGTAATGTGTGTGTGCGGCTGGGATGAGTGTGTGTGGGGAGTGTAATGTGTGTGTGCGGCTGGGATGAGTGTGTGTGGGGAGTGTAATGTGTTTGTGCGGCTGGGATGAGTGTGTGTGGGGAGTGTAATGTGTATGTGCGGCTGGGATGAGTGTGTGTGGGGAGTGTAATGTGTGTGTGCGGCTGGGATGAGTGTGTATGGGGAGTGAAATGTGTGTGTGGCTGGGATGAGTGTGTGTGGGGAGTGTAATGTGTGTGTGCGGCTGGGATGAGTGTGTGTGGGGAGTGTAATGTGTTTGTGCGGCTGGGATGAGTGTGTGTGGGGAGTGTAATGTGTGTGTGCGGCTGGGATGAGTGTGTGTGTGGAGTGTAATGTGTGTGTGCGGCTGGGATGAGTGTGTGTGGGGAGTGTAATGTGTGTGTACGGCTGGGGTGAGTGTGTGCGGGGAGTGCAGTGTTTATGTGCGGCTGGGATGAGTGTGTGTGGGGAGTGTAATGTGTGTGTGGGGCTAGGATGAGTGTATGTGGGGAGTGTAATGTGTGTATGCGGCTGGGATGAGTGTGTGTGGGGAGTGTAATGTGTGTGTGCGGCTGGGATGAGTGTGTGTGGGGAGTGTAATGTGTATGTGCGGCTGGGATGAGTGTGTGTGGGGAGTGTAATGTGTGTGTGCGGCTGGGATGAGTGTGTGTGGGGAGTGTAATGTGTGTGCGTGGCTGGGATGGGTGTGTGTGGGGAGTGTAATGTGTGTGTGTGGCTGGGATGAGTGTGTGTGGGGAGTGTAATGTGTGTGTGCGGCTGGGATGAGTGTGTGTGGGGAGTGTAATGTGTGTGTGCGGCTGGGATGAGTGTGTGTGGGGAGTGTAATGTGTGTGTGCGGCTGGGATGAGTGTGTGTGGGGAGTGTAATGTGTGTGTGAGGCTGGGATGAGTGTGTGTGGGGAGTGTAATGTGTGTGCGCGGCTGGGATGGGTGTGTGTGGGGAGTGTAATGTGTGTGTGTGGCTGGGATGAATGTGTGTGGGGAGTGTAATGTGTGTGTGCAGCTGGGATGAGTGTGTGTGGGGAGTGTAACGTGTGTGTGCGGCTGGGATGAGTGTGTGTGGGGAGTGTAATGTGTGTGTGCGGCTGGGATGAGTGTGTGTGCGGAGTGTAATGTGTATGTGCGGCTGGGATGAGTGTGTGTGGGGAGTGTAATGTGTGTGTGCGGCTGGGATGAGTGTGTGTGGGGAGTGCAGTGTGTGTGTGCGGCTGGGATGGGTGTGTGTGGGGAGTGTAATGTGTGTGTGCGGCTGGGGTGAGTGTGTGTGGGGAGTGTAATGTGTGTGTGCGGCTGGGATGAGTGTGTGTGGGGAGTGTAATGTGTGTGTGCGGCTGGGATGAGTGTGTGTGGGGAGTGTAATGTGTGTGTGCGGCTGGGATGAGTGTGTGTGGGGAGTGTAATGTGTGTGTGCGGCTGGGATGAGTGTGTGTGGGGAGTGTAATGTGTGTGTGCGGCTGGGATGAGTGTGTGTGGGGAGTGTAATGTGTGTGTGCGGCTGGGATGAGTGTGTGTGGGGAGTGTAATGTGTGTGTGCGGCTGGGATGAGTGTGTGTGGGGAGTGTAATATGTGTGTGCGGCTGGGATGAGTGTGTGCGGGGAGTGTAATGTGTGTGTGCGGCTGGGATGAGTGTGTGTGGGGAGTGTAATGTGTGTGTGCGGCTGGGATGAGTGTGTGTGGGGAGTGTAATGTGTGTGTGCGGCTGGGATGAGTGTGTGTGGGGGGTGTAATGTATGTGTGCGGCTGGGATGAGTGTGTGTGGGGAGTGTAATGTGTGTGTGCGGCTGGGATGAGTGTGTGTGGGGAGTGTAATGTGTGTGTGCGGCTGGGATGAGTGTGTGTGGGGAGTGTAATGTGTGTGTGCGGCTGGGATGAGTGTGTGTGGGGAGTGTAATGTGTGTGTGCGGCTGGGATGAGTGTGTGTGGGGAGTGCAGTGTGTGTGGGGAGTGCAGTGTGTGTGGGGAGTGTAATGTGTGTGTGCGGCTGGGATGAGTGTGTGTGGGGAGTGTAATGTGTGTGTGCGGCTGGGATGAGTGTGTGTGGGGAGTGTAATGTGTGTGTGCGGCTGGGATGAGTGTGTATGGCGAGTGTAATGTGTGTGTGCGGCTGGGATGAGTGTGTGTGGGGAGTGTAATGTGTATGTGTGGCTGGGATGAGTGTGTGTGGGGAGTGTAATGTGTGTGTGCGGCTGGGATGAGTGTGTGTGGGGAGTGTAATGTGTGTGTGCGGCTGGGATGAATGTGTGTGGGGAGTGTAATGTGTGTGTGCGGCTGGGATGAGTGTGTATGGCGAGTGTAATGTGTGTGTGCGGCTGGGATGAGTGTGTGTGGGGAGTGTAATGTGTATGTGTGGCTGGGATGAGTGTTAGTGGGGAGTGTAATGTGTGTGTGCGGCTGGGATGAGTGTGTGTGGGGAGTGTAATGTGTGTCTGTGGCTGGGATGAGTGTGTGTGGGGAGTGTAATGTGTGTGTGCGGCTGGGATGAGTGTGTGTGGGGAGTGTAATGTGTGTGTGAGGCTGGGATGAGTGTGTGTGGGGAGTGTAATGTGTGTGTGGGGCTGGGATGAGTGTGTGTGGGGAGTGTAATGTGTGTGTGCGGCTGGGATGAGTGTGTGTGTGGAGTGTAATGTGTATGTGCGGCTGTAGCTTGTCAGCCTCCCGCGTGTCAGTCACGGACCTGGCAAATCCCGCACCGTTTGTCATTGGAATCGATTGTGTTCCACGTGGTGCCGTTACTGGACCCTCAACGGTCGCTGAATCAGTCCAGGTTCGGCGACAGTTTTGCTGTCGTGGAAGTCCACAACTTCTGTCCCGGCGTCAGCACTTAGTCTCAGGAACGGAGATTCCAGCCCACGGTCTTCCAATGTGATTCGTGAAAAAGTGAAACTATTTCTGGTACTTCTCTGAACTAAAGGATGTAGTTTATGTTCCTCAAAGAACATCACTATTTTTATTAAACATGCAAGGTAGACATGGTTTGGTTGCATCACACTTGCCCTGTGTTGACTGTTACATTTGTGTTTTCTCCAAAAGATATTATGCAATTTGCCAGCCAGCCACCCCCAAATCTCCGCTCTCTCTCTCTCCTGTGTCCTTCATCAATGCTTGACGACATTTCAGTGATCAAGGTCGGTAAAGTGCCCTTCCTGAGTACTGTTCAATTTCCTTAAATATGAGTAATGGATACTTTCACTCAAATGTTTTTGTCTTAATGCATTCAAAGCATTGCAGAAACATTCAAAACTATCCACATAAAACACAGGCCGGAAAATGGTGTGGCCTTAAAATTCATTTTGATGTTTCTCGTGCACAGAATCTGTGCACAGCTGGGAGCTCGCAAGCTGCAGGCTGACCTGAAATTGGTTCCGGAGCCGAATCAGAGTATTTCTGGCTCGCTGTGGACACCAATTCGATAACCAGGGGCAGCTTGGAACCAATTTGGGGCAACGTGGGCACCTTGCCTGCCCATTAGACATTTCAAAGGGGCACTTTTGCAGCCAATGAGGTACATTTGAGGAGTAGCCATTGTGAAAACATTACCAATTTGCAATCTGCCGTAAACAACAATGCGAAACACAGCTAACCTGTTTTTCTGATGTCAATAGAACGATGAATTGTGGTCAAAACATCAGAGAGACCACGCCCTGCACTTTTAAAATAAAACTCATGGGATCATTTACATCGACCTGAGAGGGCAGAAGGGGCCTTGGTTTAAGAACCTTTTGAAAGACAGTGGACGCGATTTAACGGTAGCGAGCAAGAATTGCCGGGAGCTTCCCGACGGCCAACCCGGCAAGAGCAGGACTGGCATCTAACGTCAATTAGGGCCGGTAATGATCCCCACGGGCGGGAATGGCCGCCCCACCAGTTGATTCGCCTGGACCACGCCAGGCAGATCGATAACGAGGGAAAGCAGCTCTTACCCGCTCCATCCAAGCAAACCCCAGACGTACACAGCCATGTCACTAAGGAGACCTGCATCACGATTTGGAGATGCCGACCTGGCCAAACGGCTGGACGCGGTGGAGTTGCGACGTGGCACCCTGTTCCCCCGAGGGGATCGGAGGGTCAGCTGGTGCTTCCAAGGAGGCAGCAGCCACCAGCTTGGGCCACGGTACCAGGAGGGCTGCCACCCAGTTCTGTAAGGAGCTCAATGACCTCCACCGGGCTACACAGGTGGGTTGGCATCGGCCCTGGCACTGGTCTCACCTGCCACCCACGCACCCCCCCCCCCACCCGACAACCCAGTGCAATACTACGCCTGTGCCTCAACACACCCTGGCATCCACCAGCACACCCCACCCATGAACACGGCAGTGCCCACACACCTGTCCCCATCATAGCCCCCCCATTCCGCAATGCATGAAGTGCACATCTCACAATGCCCTCTCTTTATTCCTGCATAACAGACGGGAGAGGGCCCAGACGGGCAGCGAGGTGCCAGACATCAGAGTCCTCTCCTCCTACAGGGAACGGACCCTGGAGGTCACGGGGGTGTCCGAGGACAGAGTGATCACCGGCAGCGAGGTTGGCCTGCTCCGCAGAGGTGAGGATCCGCCGGCCCCCACCCAGGTGACCTGTCACACGTGAGTTGTTCATGCTGGACATAACGATCCTTCCCTCTCACTGACCATATATCCATTCTCCCACAGGATCTCCATGCGATGGTGCCGACCCATCCGGGGTCCCCCCCCCCCAACCCTCACCTTCCAAGAGAACATCTCGGAGGAGAACTCCAACGATGCCACCATAGAGGCGTCACGGCTGTCATCCCCACCTCCCACCAGCACAGAGACTCACACCTCGGTGGGCGACACTAGTGGACATGGTTCTGGGGCACAAATGGTGAGCACCACACCGCTGCTGATGCCTATCAGGAGGAGGCAGGAATATCCAAGGGAGTCGGCAGTCGGAGGTCTGCTGGGTCCCAGGACACAGCTGAGGCCCAGGCAGACGCCGAGCCTCTGGTCAAGGTTATCCTGGAGCTGACGGAGATGCTAGGGAACGGCTGTGAGATTCAGAGGGAGGTGCCGGCAACCTCCAGCAGGTGAGGTTGACCGCAGTGGAGAGCCTGGTGCACAATGTCAGCACCATGAGCGGTGGTGCCCAAGGTGTTGCTCAGTCGGTGAGGGCCGTGGCTAAGGGCCTTCACTGCATGTCCCACTCGCTGGGGAACATGTCCCTGATGCAAGTGGACCTTGCCGAGGTGCTGTGGAACATGTTCCAGTCTCAGGTGGGTGTTGCTGAGGCGCTGCGGAGTATGTCCCAGTTGCTAAGGAATGTGTCTCAGATACAGGCGGACATTGCCCAGTCACTGAGGGGCATCGCTGATAGCGTCAACACCATTTTTTTTTGTTCAGAGTGGAGGGTAAGTGGAGTGCACTTTCAAAGGATCAGGATTTAGCTCCTTAGAAATCTTGGGAATATTGCACATCAACTCCAGTCCTTGTGGGAGAGGGTAACTGTGTGGAACAGTAATGGGAGACAGACAAACAAATAGCTGGTAGTTGACAAGCACGTTGCAAGGGCTTCGCACGCCAGGTGCAGATAGCTAGCCGCTGTTTCAACAGCAGTCCTGCAGGTCTCTGATTATCTTATTCCATAAGACCATAAGACATAGGAGTGGAAGTAAGGCCATTCGGCCCATCGAGTCCACTCCGCCATTCAATCATGGCTGATGGGCATTTCAACTCCAGGCTATGCATTTGCTTTAAACATGTACATTTTATGTTGTTTTATTCCATGTGATGTCCCTGCCTAGATGTCTGGACAAATGTTAATAAGCTGAAATCACACGTTGATCAGAGTGGTTAGAGTCAAAGTGTCAAACCGTTCCATTCAATTCTGAGCACCCTGTCGGGCCATTTACCACATATGTTTACTTGACAGCCGTACTTGAGTGGGTCCATGCTGTTTTGAAATGTTTTAAGTGTTTGACTACCGAAACATAATTATAAAAAAACCACTTGTTTTGGATGCCATTTGTTCTTTAAAATAAATTTAGCGCTGTGTTTGTCTGATTGCGACAAGACGTCAATTTGAGAGCTCCGGGGGTACAGCATTAACCGGTGAACTCACTGCTATTACCTCTCCTGCAAGAAGGAGTGAATGCTGTGTTTGAAGAACCAATTCAATGTTGGGCGTTTGCACAGAAGAGTCTGTTGCCCTGACATTTAGGAGAGGAGCAAAGTTTATAACTACGACAACACCTTGCGTTTATATAGCATCCTCAGTGTAACAAGCCATCCTGAAACACTTTGCAGGAACATTATAAATCAAAGTGTGACGCTAAAGCCACATAAGGAGATATTCCATCAGATGGCCAAAAGCTTTGTCAAAGAGGTCAGTTTGAAGGAGTGCCTCAAAGGAGGACAGGAAAGAAGGGCTCCACTAACGGTGGAGTATTTCAAATTCGGGGTGCACCGGATGCTGGAATTAGAGGGGTGCAGATATCCCAGAGGGCTGCACGGGAGGAGGTGATTACAGAGATAGGAACCACTGTGTGATGAACAGTATTAATAACTGCTGTAAACGGTACCTGACCTTTAATACCATGCCCCTTTAAGATGCTTGGAACCCTGGGGGACTCCGCCTCTGGCTACGCCCCCAGGAAACGGTATATAGGATAAGGCTCCATGTGGTGAGCACACGTCTCTCGGATGCTGTTCAGTTCTCTGTAAATTAAAGCCTTTTGATTACCGACCTCGCTCTCGCGTCGTAATTGAGGGTGCCTCACACTGCAAATACCTGCTCACGTATCGGACTGTTCCGTTTCTGGTGAATAATGTCCAATGTCTGTTGATTTGCTCCTTGAGTTGGCAGATGATAATAGCGTGCATTCTTCTGCCCAACAGACAAGGTTATAGAATAGAACAGTACAGCACAGAACAGGCCCTTCGGCCCTCGATGTTGTGCCGAGCAATGATCACCCTACTTAAACCCACATAACCCGTATACCCGTAACCCCACAATCCCCCCATTAACCTTACACTACGGGCAATTTAGCATGGCCAATCCACCTAACCCGCACATCTTTGGACTGTGGGAGGAAACCGGAGCACCCGGAGGAAACCCACGCACACACGGGGAGGACGTGCAGACTCCACACAGACAGTGACCCAGCCGGGAATCGAACCTGGGACCCTGGAGCTGTGAAGCATTGATGCTAACCACCATGCTACCGTGAGGCCCCTTATGTAGAGGCAAACTGGATTTCATTGGCATCCGACTTCCGTGCCACACTACATTCATCCTGATACTGGCTAGGAAGAGGCAAACTCTCGTTCATAAGGGATGTGGGGTTCACGTGATAGAGTGGCCAGTGACACTGAACCCCTGAAAATATAAAGGACATTGTTTATCATTTAAAAAATGTTTCATCTGATTTACAAGAGATAAAGCATTGCTTTCCTTTATTCAGGTGTTTTTTCTGTACTGGAACGCATTGACACGTGTAAATATAACTCATAAAAAGGCGGCACAGTGGTTAGCACTGCTGCCTCACAGCGCCAGGGACCCGGGTTCAATTCTGATCTCGGGTCACTGTCTGCACTTTCTCCCCGTGTGTGCGTGAGTTTCCTCCGGTGGCTCCAGTTTCCTCCCACAGTTCAAAGATGTGCGGGTTAGGTGGATTAGCCGTGCTAAATTGCCCCTTAGTGTCCAAAAGGCTAGGTGGGGTTACTGGGTTACGGGGATAGGATGGAGGCGTGGGCTTAAGTCAGGTGCTCTTTCCAAGGGCCGATGCAGACTCGATGGGCTGAGTGACCTCCTTCTGCACTGTAAATTCTATGAGAAGGCCGTGAATGTTGCTGGGGAGGTGTGGTACCCTTGTGACTGGCGACCACCAGATTTAAACAACATTATTTGTTATAGTTATTTGAGTAACTATAACAATACGCAGAGTGCTGGGATGCGCTATTGACTTTTACAGTCCCCCCCCCCCCCCCCCCCCCCCCCCCCCGGATACGTGAGCTTCGGCCTGGCTGGCCGATCGGGTCACATGATCCTTCGAAACCTCGCCCCCCTTCAAGTGGCCGCTACGACAGGAAGGGTTAATTTTGCAAGGCAACACACGGGCAACATAAGTATGAGTCAGGGATAGGACGAATGAACAATTGGGTGATTCTGTGACATGTGCTGCCATCTAGTGAGGCTAAGTCCAGGAGCAGAGTCAGGCAAAATCAGTCCCTCAAATGACATTTACGACTGCCTAGCAACTCAGTAAACGGCCTGCCCCATCGGACGTGTGACTATGAATGCAACATTACTCTTTTGCAAATACTATATTTGTCAACTGTAGAGTTTTCAAATATCTATGTGATTAGATATTGATAATAATTGTACCAAAGAAATCGGTTATCACAGAATTTACAGTGCAGAAGGAGGCCATTTGGCCCATCGAGTCTGCACTGGCCCTTGGAAAGAGCAACCTACTTAAGCCCACCTCGCCACCCTATCCCTGTAACCCAGTAACCCCACTAACCTATTTGGACACTAAGGAGCAATTTAGCATGGCCAATCCACCTAACCTGCACATCTTTGGACTATGGGAGGAAACCGGAGCACCCGGAGGAAACTCACGCAGACACCGGGAGAACGTGCAAACTCCGCACAGTGAGCCGGGAATTGAACCTGGGACCCTGGAGCTGTGAAGTAATTGTGCTAACCACTGTGCTACCGTGCTGCCCACCGTTTTACAAATAACTCTTAAACGCTTATTATAAGTTTTCATATTCCTCCAAGTGATTTGACAAGCACTGGCAAGATCAACATTTATTGCTCATGTGTCCTTGGGGAGGCAATGATGAGCTGCCTTCCTGAACTGCTGCCATCTATCTGGTGTAGCTATTGTGTAGACATATGTACATATGTAGACATTATGGTGCTGTTGGGGAGAAAGTTCCAAGCTGTAAGAGGGAAGACTATGCTTAATTCTGCTGCTTTATCTCCAAAGTGACCCTCTCTCTTACCCACTCATTTCTCAGCCCTTTGCTGGATGGGCATAGAGTGGCAAGAGTTCGAAATGAACAGTGCAGCTGATTGTAAAACGTGCGAGTGTATCACCTCTGACCTGCTGCCCACACTATGGGCACAAAATCATGGTTCCACTATTTGAAGATGCAAATCTTCAGCAGGGATTGTTTGCAGCTACGTAAGCCAATCATGGCAGCCACTAATCCCTGAGCGCACGAACACTTGCTCTCACAACTGGCCTCCAATTAATATCTTCCAGCAGTTACTAGCCGCCCTCTGAATGTCCTTGTCATTTATCGGATGGACATCGCTTTTGGCATCATGCTTATTCCAAAAAGACATTTGCCAAAAGGAAGTCCCAGCACTTTCACAACCTCAGGGTGTCCCGACATACTCTCCAGCTAATGAAGGACTTTTTGATTTGTGGTCACTGTTGTAATGTAGGAAACATGGCCTACACTCTGTGCACAGCAAGCTCCCATAAACAGCACGAATGACTGGATAATCTATTTTTGAGATGTTGATTGAGGGAGAAATATCACGAGGGCAGGAGAAGATTATCGAGATGCTAACTACTGTAAATAGCTGCGCATGTACTCTTTCTGGTCAATAATGTGCAGTAAAGTGTCCGTTGATTTTCTCCTTATATTGGGAGCTGTTAATAGTGGGCATGCTTCTACCCACCAAAGACAACATTATGTAGAGGCAAATATTAACACGACCCCTGCTCTTGTTTGAAATAGCGACCAAGGGACCTTTAACGCCTGCCCGGAAGGCAGATGTGGCATCAGGTTAAGGTCAAGGTGGCATTGCCAAGGTGCCCAGGTTCGCAGGTGCCAGAGGGAGCACCAGGCTACCACCCTACCATATCCCCGACCACCCATGGGTCTGCAATGGCCCACGTGACCCCCTGAGGTGCAGTTACGCCTGGTCCATGTTTCTGTGGGCTGGTACTAAATGGCGCCCTGGTGAGATCTCCCAGGGCTGGCCCTTAAGTCCTGGGCACCGGGTGAATCTGCCATCTGGGGTATTTAAATATGCCCACCCTGGATTATGCCGGACGGAGCGACTCGCAATCGGCCCGCGCCTGGGGCGGAGCCTGATTTGTGGCCCTCGCGTGATTCACCCGTCGTGCCCAGATCCATGGCGTGCAAAACGGGGCCACTGAATCATGTCCATAACATCCTGGGGGGACTTGACAGGGTGCTGAAGGGGTGCTTCCCTTCATGGGTGAGACTCGAGGACACAGTTTGAAAACAAGGATCTCCCATTTCAGACAAAGAGCTGCGTAGGCAGGATGATTGAATATCTAGAAGGCTGAATTAGATAGATTCTTGACAAACAATGGAGTCAAAGGGTGCAGAGATAGGAAGGAGAGTGGAGTTAAGGTCACAATCAGATCAGCCATTAACTCACTGAATGGGACAGCAGGTTCGAGGGGCCGAATAGCTTAGTCTTGCTCTTAATTCGAACGTCCATAAGGAACTGCCACGTGCAGTCTTCGCATCACCAAATGAATATTAAAATGTTATGCCGAGACTCTCTGAGGAAGTTTTTCTCTGTCCGGGATATGTGGACAACGTAAATCTTTTCCCATTGGGTTTGCCTGATTTATGCCCCAGTAAATTTGTGCGGACCTGCTCAAAACATCAAGGCTGATGCGTCACTCAGAGAAAGGGATGGAATTTCGAGATCATTCGGTCAAACACGTTTGGCAGACTTCACTGACATACATTCACGTTGGGAACTTTTAGCTTTCTTTTAATTTGCGTACATGTTCAGGCCAGTTGAGGAAAGTTAGGCTGGGTTAGGTTTTAAAGAATGGCAATCATTTGAGAGGAAACTGTGCAGAACGAGAAGGCTGCACCTGCGTCTTTGTACTGCCTCCTTCTTTTCTCTTGTGTGCTCAGAGGAGTTTGACTGACTCTATACATGTGCAGTGTAATGGAACACTTAATTCTTGTCCATACAGTCAGTACCATCTCAACGACAGCAGAGAAATACTGTTGCTTTCAGCAAAAGAGTCCCAATTAATCATCGGACCCCTACAGTGCAGAAGGAGGCCATTCGGCCCATCCGGTCTGCACCAACTCTCCGAAAAAAACACCCTACCAAGGCCCGCTCCCCCGCCCCATCCCCGTCACCACATAACCCCACCTAACCTGCATACCTTTGGAATGTGGGAGGAAACCGGAGCACCCGGAGGAAACCCACGCAGGCACAGGGAGAAAGTGCAAACTCCAAGGCCAGGAATCGAACCCGGGTCACTGGCGCTGTGAGGCAGCAGTGCTAACCAGCTTTATTAATGCTAATGGATCTTCCCATGTAAAACCGTAAGTTTTTTAATGAGATTGAGAACTCGCCAGGGTGCCGGTTAGCACTGGTTTCCACAAACGTGAACCAGGTGTAATTGTACCTGGGGAGCCTCCAGGCCATTGGAGACCCCTATGCAGTTGGGAACAGGGCAGGGTTGCACCTTGACGCTCCCTCTAGCACCCAGGCACCTGGCAGTGCCAGCCTAGTACTGCCTGGGTAGCACTGCCAGGGTGCCAGGTTGGCACTGCCAGGGATCAGACCCAGGGGGCCTTATCAGCTGGAGGGGGTCTCCCTGAAGTTGGGGGGAGCAAGGGGGGGGGGGGGGTCAGAAATGGGGGGGGGGGGGGGGCTGAAAGGGGGGAAGATCGGGGTAGTCAGACAAAATGATTGAATCGGCCCAATATTTCTGATGCAGCGCAACTGATATAGATAACATCTGCAGAGTTTCGCTGAAACAATCCAGCAATCCTTTGTGCTGTTTACGGAGTGATGTTCCTGAAGGGAGTGGTTACAGAGAATCACTGCTCCGGGTTTATCACTGACTCACGCAACCTTTAAAAGCAGCTTTGTTTGCAATTCACCTGAATAACCTCACGATACCCACGAGCAGTTTGGTTCATAGACGGCCCTGGAAGTTACAGGTGCGGCCTTGCCAAAGAAAGTGCCTTTGGTTTAATCGGTGCTAATGGCACTGAGGTAGCATGCCCGGTATAATGATAGGGTCGGCATTCCCCATGGGCCGACGTCAAGACCGGGAAAGGCGATTGGGAAGAGAATCGGTCGGGAAGCCAAAATCGTGGCGGCCGCCTGCCGCACTCCAGACTGCAACGCTCGGGCGCCTTGACAGTAAATGCCGTTTACATATCATTCGCGGGCCTGAATCCCACCACCTGGAGGCTCCCCTCCAAGTCACTCGCCATCCTGACTTGGAAATATATCGCAGATCCTTCACTGTCACTGGGGCAACATCCTGGAACTCCCTCCCTAACAGCATGGTGGGTGTACCTACACCATATAGACTGTAGCGGTGACACCACCACCTTCTGAAGGACAATTAGGGATGGGCAATAAATGCTGCCCTAGCCAGCGACACCTATACCCTGTGAATGAATAAAACTAAATGCTCTCGCGTCCTCCATCATCTCACCCTATCGGAATATCCTTTTATCCCTTTCTTCCTCAAATGGTTATTTAGCTTTCATAGAATTTACAGTGCAGAAGGAGGCCATTCGGCCCATCGAGTCTGCACCGGCTCTTGGAAAGAGCACCCTACCCAAGGTCAACACCTCCACCCTATCCCCATAACCCAGTAACCCCACCCAACACTAAGGGCAATTTTGGACACTAAGGGCAATTTAGCATAGCCAATCCACCTAACCTGCACATCTTTGGGCTGCGGGAGGGAACCGGAGCACCTGGAGGAAACCCACGCAGACACGGGGAGGATGTGCAGACTCCGCACAGACAGCGACCCAAGTCGGAATCGATCCTGGGACCCTGGAGCTGTGAAGCAATTGTGCTATTCACAATGCTACCATGCTGCCCAAAGCTTCTACACTATCCCACTCAACCAATCCATCTGATAGTGAGCTCCACACTCTCGCCGCTCTTTGGGTGATATATTTATGGCCCTAATTTTAGTTTTCCCTAAAAGTGGAACCATCTTCTCTCTGCCTATCTTATCAAGCTCTTACACAATTTTAAAGTTCTCCATTAAGTCACCCCCACATTCAATCCTGTTCACTTTTTCCCGATAAGCATCTCCTCTCAGGCCTGGTATCGTCCCTGTGAATCTTTTTTGCACTGAATAATATGTAAAGAGGCATTTATTACTAAGTTTACAATCTTAGACCTTTGCATACTCAACCTCCACTTCACCATTCTGCTTCCAGTCACTAAGAAAAGGCATTATTTGAATTGGTTAGCGTGCAGTTCACTGAAGCACCGTTGAGTTAACAAATGTGTTACTTTTGCTGCACATTGGCAAACGTCATGTCCATTAGTTGCCTACAGCACCAGCTTGAAAGGAAGACCCAATTTTAGACGTTGTTATATCCCAAGTACAAGTCATCAATGAGAGCTGTCACGCATTTCTGTACGTTTACCTAAAGGCCATGTTACTTCCTTTGTCAGTGTAAGAGTTACTGATTCCTGAGGGTTCACCTGCTTTGAAGCCTTGAGCAGAAAGGCTGTGCAAGTGAACACTTGTTTTCCAGTGACTGCTCACAACACGTGCATTTTGAAGAGATTGAGTGTTCCGCAACTGTGTGAGGGCAAGACAGAAAATAAACCCAAACTCTGTGGGCCATCAATTGCCTGTCCCAAATATGACAGATCCCCCTCAACATACAAGAAATTGGCTTCGTATGGGTCTGGCAAAAATGTATCGGAGCAGATGTGTGGCTTCCTAAAACGGGAATATCTGCAATGTTTGGACCTCACTGCTGGTGCCTTGCAGACGAGTAGTATTCGGTTGTGGAATAATTCCAGTTGTTGCATAGTGTGGCCAGTGACATGGACACATTTGTTGAAGTAAAGGCTGGGGTAGTACCTCAGGCATGTCCCTAAAGTCAAAAAAAAATTGGCATGCTTCTTCCTGCAATAAAGTTTTTAAAAATGTAGAGTCTTGTACTTGTATCCGAACTCAACTATCTTGTTCTAAGGGCAGCACGGTGGCCTAGTGGTTAGCACAACCGCCTCACGGCGCTGAGGTCCCAGGTTCGATCCCGGCTCTGGGTCACTGTCCGTGTGGAGTTTGCACATTCTCCCCGTGTTTGCGTGGGTTTCGCCCCCACAACCCAAAAATGTGCAGAGTAGGTGGATTGGCCACGCTAAATTGCCCCTTAATTGGAAAAAATAATTGGCTAATCTAAATTTAAAAAAAAACTATCTTGTTCTTCCTTCTGGGTGCTGTGTCAGCTGTAACTCTGAGATTGGAGGTTCAGGTCCCTCCCACTTGACTGCATAAATCTAAGCTGACACTCCCAGTCCAACCCCGAGAGAGTGCTGCACTGTCACAGGTACTGTCTATCGGGTGAAATGTTAGTTGGATGTCGAAGATCCCACAATGGTTTGAAAAACCAGAGGATTTCCCTCCTGGTGTCCTGATCAATGCTTAGCCCTCACCCCACATCACAAAAACACATTGGGCTGTAACTTCGGAGCTCCAGGAGTGTCATATTTGAGAGGGGCGGGGCGGGGGGGGGGGGGGGGGGGGGGGGTAATCCCGAAGGTGCACTGGGAAACCCTACCCATCCCCCAGCGAAAGGGAACGCACCACAGGCAAAGTGACCCAACCAAGATAAAGCAGGGATCGTATTGGGTGCAAGAAAGTGTTGCATAAAGTTGCTGGGAAAAGTAGCAGAGGATTGGGAGCAATTCACAATTCAGCAAAAAGGAGAACAAGAGATCCACGAAGAGGGGAAAATAAAGAATGAGAATAAGCCCACAAGGAACATAAAAACAGACTCTACAAGCTCCTATAAGTTTGCAAAATGAAAAAGATTAGTGAAGACAAACACACTGAAAAGGGAGAATTGATGTTGGAGAACGAGGAAGCGGCAGAGCAATTAAACATCTACTTTAGTTCTGCCTTCATGGAGACCTGATCCCGCCCAGAGATTTACCGACGTGGAACTAGACTCCCTGCTGGTCATCATGGAGAGGCGGATGACCCTGTACCCCGGGTTAGGAAGGAGCCGTTCGCCGGGCCTGGGCACAGGTGGCAGAGGTGGTCATCGCCGTGGGTAACACCGTCCGGACCGGCCATCAGTGCTGAAAATAACTGCACCCGCCTCCTCAGGGCGGCCAGAGTGAGTAGGCAGCACCTTGCCCCTGGCAGCAACACACATCCCACACTCCCACACACCTGTAACCCCCCCCCCCCCCCCCCCCCCCAGCCGGAGGGGGGCCGAACACCAACCCTGAACCACACAGTGCCCTGGCCACTGAAGCTGCCAGCTACCCACCCCCTGGGCTGCATGTGTCTGACACTGTGCGTTTTCTGTTTCCTCCCCCCACCCAGGTGCAGGCCGCGTACAACCGCCGAGAGAGGGAGAAGGCTGGAGGGGGGGCAGTCTGACCTGCGCCCCTCACCACAGCCGGGCAGAGGGCCCCGAACGTGGTCAGTGGGCCTGAGGATAGGACAGTCGCCGGGGTGAGGATCGGCATCGGGCGAGGACGTCAGGACCACTGAGTTGCGGTTCCCCGTGGCACAGGTGTCACCCCGTTACCCCCACCCCCATCCCCACCCCCACCCCCATCCCCACCCCCACCCCCAGGGACTCGCTGCCGTCCAGACGGGTTTCGGGTTTCTGGGACGGACAGTCCCATCGATTGTGGAGATGCAGTCACAGAGCCAGGGATTACACGAGGGGTTATCGGAGAGCATCCAGTACCTGAAGGTGCAGTTGGAGGAATCCAATCATGTGCAGAAGCAGGAGGTGGTGCCGACCATGCGTGCCACCCAGGCCAGCACCGCACAGGTGGTGTCCACAGTGGAGGTCTTGGGGGGAAGGGTTTTGGCCATGGACCAGCATGTCCAAGGTCTGGGGCATTCTGTGCAGGTGCTGGCCGACGCCCAGGACAGGACTGCCCTCTCACAGGCAGCCATGTACCAGAGACACCAGAACATCGGAATGGTGCTCCTGAGCATGGCCCAGTCACAGCAGGCCGTGGCTGAGAGTGTCAGCGGCATTGCCCAGACGTTGGCCGATGTGGGACAGACACAGAGGGAGGTGGCCCAGTCCCAGAGGGAGATCGTGAGTCACTGGGTGATGTGGCACAGTCCCAGACGGAGATGGTCCACTCCGTGAGCTCCATGGGGGCGAGCATGGAGACCCTCATCGAGAGCGCAGTGGGCCTCCTGTACTGGCATCGCCAGGTGGTGGTGGAGCCTCAGGGATTAGCTCTGCTCACACCCCATCCCATGGAGTAGCCCTGGGGCCATTGGGCACTCCGAGGGAGGAGGTGGTGATGGGATCTGTGTCGATGATTCCCGAGGGGATGTACCAGAACACCGCAGCACCTTGGACTCCACCCCCTCCTGTCCCTGACGCATCACATGGGCAGGGGGCAGAACGGGGCAGTACCCCTCAGCAGCTGGGCCCATCCAGGCCCAGTCGCCCCAGAAGACACCCGCCAAAGGGGACCCAGATCGCACGGCGGGAATCACAGCAGCTTCACTCCTGCTGTACCGTCTCCGGGACCCACCTAGATGTAGCGTTAGGACCCACAAGGCCAGAAAGTTAGACATCAGTTAAGTTGGCACAGGTGCAGGGTACAATATAGCGTTAGGGGCTCGGGCACAGACCTATATATCTTTGTTCACATTAAACAACTGTGCCCATTGTTACAACCTGTCTCGGTGTCTGTCAGAAGGGTGTGAGGGGTGGGCTCGTCTGGTCTGGCCACAGAGGGGGCGTGGGGGCGATGGGCGGATGTTGGGGATGGCCCAGGAACCGCAGTTCAGCCAGCGCTTACCACTCCGGTGTCCCACCCCTCACCCCCCCATCCGCTCTCCACCTCCACCACCCACCTCCGCCATCCACCTCCGCTCTCCACCTCCACCACCCACCTCCGCCATCCACCTCCGCCATCCACCTCCGCCACCCACCTCCGCCACCCACCTCCGCCATCCACCTCCGCCACCCACCTCCGCCACCCACCTCCGCCACCCACCTCCGCCCTCCACCTCCGCCCTCCACCTCCACCACCCACCTCCACCACCCACCTCCGCCACCCACCTCCGCCCTCCACCTCCACCACCTACCTCCGCCACCCACCTCCGCCACCCACCTCCACCACCCACCTCCGCCACCCACCTCCGCCACCCACCTCCGCCACCCACCTCCGCCACCCACCTCCGCCACCCACCTCCGCCATCCACCTCTGCAACCCACCTCTACCACCCACCTCCGCCACCCACCTCCGCCACCCACCTCCGCCACCCACCTCCGCCACCCACCTCCGCCACCCACCTCCGCCACCCACCTCCGCCACCCACCTCCACCACCTACCTCCGCCACCAACCTCCGCCACCCACCTCTGCCACCCACCTCCGCCACCCACCTCTGCCACCCACCTCCGCCACCCACCTCCGCCCTCCACCTCCGCCCTCCACCTCCGCCCTCCACCTCCGCCCTCCACCTCCGCCATCCACCTCCGCCACCCACCTCCGCCACCCACCTCTGCCCTCCACCTCCGCCACCCACCTCTGCCACCCACCTCCGCCACCCACCTCCGCCCTCCACCTCCGCCACCCACCTCCGCCACCCACCTCCGCCCTCCACCTCCGCCACCCACCTCCGCCCTCCACCTCCGCCACCCACCTCTGCCACCCACCTCCGTCACCCACCTCCGCCCTCCACCTCCGCCACCTACCTCCGCCACCCACCTCCGCCACCCACCTCCGCCCTCCACCTCCGCCACCTACCTCCGCCCTCCACCTCCGCCACCCACCTCCGCCACCCACCTCCGCCCTCCACCTCCGCCCTCCACCTCCACCACCCACCTCCGCCACCCACCTCCGCCACCCACCTCCGCCCTCCACCTCCGCCATCCACCTCCGCCACCCACCTCTGCCCTCCACCTCCGCCACCCACCTCCGCCCTCCACCTCCGCCCTCCACCTCCACCACCCACCTCCACCACCCACCTCCGTCACCCACCTCCGCCCTCCACCTCCGCCACCCACCTCCACCCTCCGCCACCCACCTCCGCCACCCACCTCCGCCCTCCACCTCCGCCCTCCACCTCCGCCACCCACCTCTACCACCCACCTCCGCCACCCACCTCCGCCACCCACCTCCACCACCCACCTCCGCCACCCACCTCCACCACCCACCTCCGCCACCCACCTCCGCCCTCCACCTCCGCCATCCACCTCCGCCACCCACCTCTGCCATTCCAGGGACTCGATGGGACCGTGTGATGGAATGTCCAGCTCGCATGCAGGGATCGCCCAGGTGGGAAGTGCTACCGTGGGCAGGAGTCAGACATTGTCAAACGATGCGGAGCAGCAGAGCTCATCGCAGAGCGGGTTGTCATCATCCTCCATCCCATGGACCAGACCCGCTGATACTGCCAACCCAGGGCCCGGACCCCGTAGTGTGGCAGGAAGGTATCATGGCGAGAGATGCAGGTGGTGGGGTGACGGTATCCGTGCCCCTGGCCAGTCCCCCCCCCCCCAATTGGGAAGCTGGTGGCGATCGGAGCGATACGTGCGGGTAGGCCTTGGCGTGCACATTGTGCAGCCTCCCGCCCCTGGCCGGGCCCCATGTCCTGCCCATTCCCGTCCTCCCCCACATCCCCATCGACGACGGGGACTGGTGTTCATCCTCCTCCTCCAGCACGTTGCCCCTCCGATGCGCAATGTTATCGAGCAGGAGGCCGACGCACTGCTCGATTACGCCACTGGACGCGGCATGGGCGTCGTTGTAGCGGGTCTCCACACCTGTCTGTGACCTCCGTACATGCGTCATCAGCCACGACCGCAGCGGCTAACCCCTGTCACCCAGGAGTCAACACCCAGCCGAGGATGCACCTCAAAGAGACCAGGAACCATCGAGTGTGCCAGGGTGAAGGCGCCGTGCACACTGCCCCGGTATCGGGCACAGACGGGCATGATGCACAGCTGATGGTCACACACCAGCTGGGCATTCATTGAATGGAACCCCTTTCAGATTGTGTAGAGCAGCCTGTCTGTCATCTGTAGGTGCTTCTAGGGCAGCATGCATCCCACTGATCACTCCCTGGACGCTGGGCATCTCGGTGATGGTGGCAAACCCGCTGCCCGGGCTTCCTGCTGGGCTCGGTCCACATGGAACTGAATGTACTGTGCCGACTGGGCATATAGGGCTTCCGTGGTGGCACGGATGCACCTATACACCGAGCTCTGTGAGATCCCAGACAGGTCCCCACTTGGCACCTGGAATGACCCTGTGGCATAGAAGTTCAGGGCGATCATCACCCTGACGGCCACTGGGAGTGGTGTCCTCCCACATTCCTTCGCGGTGCCAGGTGTGCCATCATCTGGCAGATACGTTGCACTGTCCCCCTGCTCAGCCGGAGGCTGCGATGGCACGCCCGGTCCAGCAGATCCTCGAATGACAGGCACTGCCGGTACACACGAGGCCTCATGCGGCGCCTTCTTTGCACCTTCTCTTCCTCCTCCTCCTCGGCCTGTTGGGCGGCCGGCTCTCCATCCTCAGTAGCTGCCTCCTATTCCGCTGCTGCCCACTCTGCTGCTGCAGCCTTCTCCTCCCTGAGCAGCTCCAGCTCGTACAGCCGTAGGCCATTCCCCAAGGCTGTGGTGACTAGGAGGAAGATCACCATTGCTGGTTGGATTCCAATATCCATTGTCTGCAGGAGGTCAAAGGCCGACATGTTTGCATGTTGCATAACCCCGTGCATAACCAGGTTCACCAGGTTACATGGCAGCCCTGGATGGCACTGCGGACCCTGCCCTTGCATGGCCCCTACCCCATCCCTTCACCCCTGGCCCCATCGGTGCCCGGCACTGTGGGGGCTTCTGGCCCTTATGCCAATTCCCACTGCCCGGGGTACTGTTGGTTGGTTGTACCCAGGATCACATGGCCCACGCAAGGTCAACGGTACAGTAGCCCCTACAGCGGGCCACCAGATGGGTACCGTTGACCTTGCGTGGGCCATGTGATGCTGGGTCCTTGGCACTGTAGGCAGCAGTGCTAACCACTGTCCCACCTTGCCACCCTTCCTGTGGATGTTGATGTATGAATGTTCAATATATGTACAATACCTTGGTGGGGATTCTCCTTTGCCCGACGCTGATGTCATAATCGGCGATTGGGCGGAGAATCACTTCCGATGCCCAAATCGGGTCGGCGCCAGTTTGACGCCGGTTATTGAGTCTCTGCCTCCTCCGAAATGCCGTCATCACGTCACAGCTGCACATTGTTGAAACAGCGTTGGCATGTCATTGCCAGGCCCTCCTCCAATGCTCCGCCCCCGATGGGCCGAGTTCCCGATTGCGCAGTTGACCTGTGGTCTGAGCGTTCTGGAATCTGGTGTGGCGGCTGCTGACTGTGTCCAGCACCGCCATACTCGGCCGGGAGCCCTGCCTCTGGCTGGGGGGACTTCAACGAGGGCTGGGGGACTGGTGGGTGGGAGCAGGGAGTCGCGGATGGTGGGTCAGGTCAGCGCACGGCTGCCACCATGTTGTACGGCGTGACCGCTGCAGGTCGTCGACATGTGCATTCGCGGCCACGGACCTACCCATTCTCCATCCATTTTTGCCGCGAGAGCCGGGAGTTTTACCCGGCGCCACTGCTAACCCCTCACTGGTCCCGGAATCAGTGAGGGGTTCGGAGCCGATTGTAGCGTCGTAAAAAGCCGCACTTAAAACACACTCAGCACTCAGCCGCTGAAACGGAGAATCCAACCCCGTTTTTTCCAACTAGCCGGCTGGCTCCCACAGGCTAGAATTCAGAATAGCCTGTGGATATTCAGGCTATTGAATAAGCCACACTACAGACTATAGCCTTGAATACAATTAACAACAATCTATGGGAGAGAATGATGAAAACTAGCCTGGCCTGTTTTAAAAACAATTGATTCCTGTCTTATCCATCATAGGTGACATTTTCATAATTGTGCTGTGTTTTATATTGCATGGATTGCACTACATCAAACGTATCACAATGATTCACACACCCAATAACTCTCACACCCAGTAAGTATGCATGTTAAGATAATACTCTAATATTGCTGTTGGGGAAAAGGGTGATGGTAGTGGTAACATCACCAGACGTGTAACCCAGAAGGCCTGGTTGTGAGGCTGCAAGGACACTAGAGATGGGGATGGACAAAGCCACGGAAGAGTTTGAAAATGAGAATGAGAATTTTTAAATCAAGTTTAATGCCTTAGTTGATGTATATGCTAGCTTCCTGTGAACTGATGTGAACTATCTGTCTGACAGGTATTGCAGAGAATCAATTACCCACCCCGAAGAGTGTACTGCCAAAGGACATCCCAAAATGATGTCAGAGGAGGTGTGCCAGGACACAGCAGCTTCAGCAGCTGCTGCTTTCGGATGTTGAGCTGGTCAATTAACAATTGTCATAACCCTTCCCTCCCCCTCCTTCCCTCCCTCGCCTTTACAAATAGACGGGACCATTGTGTTTAAGTGAGAAAATATCTTTTCTTGCAAGAAATTTGTGAATGCTGAGATAATTTTATGTCATTATTCAGCTGGTAAAGTTCAATGTTAAATTAAACGTTAAATGGTTTCAAGATTTTGTATTTATAAAATAATTTTTGTTAATGAATGTTTTACATAAAATTTTATAAGCTTCTGCAAATGTTTTACTGAAACATCAAAACACAACATTTAATTGAGATAATTATAAATTAATAAGATAACTGAAGTAAACAAAGCAGAAACATATTTAATATGGTGACAGATTGTTTAGCACTGTTGTCTCACAAAGCAGTGACCTGAGTTCAATTTGGACTTTGGGTGACTGTGTGGTGTTTGCACATTCTCTCCATGTCTGCGGTTTTCTAGAACCATGGAATAGAGCCTTGGAATTCCTACACTGCAGAAGGAGGCCATTCAGCCCATCACGTATGCATCAACCCTCTGAAAGAGTACCCTACCTGTGTCCAGTCATCCGCCCTATCCCCGAAACCTAACCTGTATATCCCTGAACACAGGGTGGCAATTTAGCATGGCCAGTCCACCTAACCTGCACTTCTTTAGACTATGGGAAGAAACCGGAGCACCCGGAGGAGACCCACGCAGACACCGGGAGAACGTGCAGACTCCGCACAGACAGTGACCCAAGGTCGGCATTGAATCCGGGTCTGTGGTTCTGTGAGGCAGCAGTGCTAACCACTGTGTCACCTTGCCACCGCCGCTTTCTCCGGGTGCTTCGGTTTCCTCCCACAGTCCAAAGATGTGCAGGTTAAGTGGATTATTAGCCATGCCAATTTGCCCCCTAGTCTCCAAAGATTAGGCGGGGCTGTGGGGATCGGGCAGTGGTGTGGGCCTGGGTAGGGTGCTCTTTCGGAGTGTCAGTGCAAACTTGATGGGCCGAATGGCCTCCTTCTGCACTGCAGGGATTCTACAAACACTAATCAAAAAAAATTGCTTGTTACAAGAACAGTGACAGCAAAAAGCCACGGGGCACTATTTTAAAATCTCAGACTATAGTCTATATTAAACCATACAAACATTTTTAAACATGCTGCATGAAGAATTATAAAATAATATAGTGCAGATTTAAATTGTTTCACAGATTTAAAACGAATAACCAAAGTTATGTTCACTTATAAATAATCACCTTTAATCATTAAAAGTTAAAATTACTTTTAAAGAATCAACAAAGTGATGCCTGTTTGAAAGAAAGAGCAAAATAATTGTTAAAGAAACATCGGCATACCTTTAAAACAATTGTTAAAATAGTTGCCTGTTGTTTCAATGTAAATCTGCTGTTTAAACGCTTACCCTCAATGGGCGTTCCCAAGTTGGCTAGGTCATCAGGGCAAGGGTCTGCACTTCTCCTGCGCCGCGCTGGTGCCTGCGCAGACAGGGGGCGCTGGAGGATGTGCAAACCGAGGCGCTGGAGGCCTCAAGCTGCCGAAGAGAAAGGAAGGTCGGACGCATCATCGAAGCCCAGGTCACCGCGCACATTTCTCATTCACAATCGGCGGGCCGTGGCTTCCCGCCGCCACAGGAAGTTACGGTCCCCCCATGTCAACAAATTGTGCAAGACCTGCTCTTCAATCACAAAATGCATTCCGGAATATAAAATGGATTCAATTCCGCCATTTAGTGGCAGCGCTAGCCGCGGAAAAAAATCTCATAACAGCCGCTGTCTACCGTGGGAGGCCGGAAACGGGATTGGCGCCAGTGAGAATCCCGAGCGTGATCTTCCGCGCCTCCGCTCATGAAGTGATCAGGTTCATGCTCATGAAGGGCGGGAACCTAGGGCAGCACGGTGATACAGTGGTTAGCGCTGCTACCTCACGGTGCCGAGGACCCGGGTTCGATCCCGGCTCTGGGTCACTGTCCGTGTGGAGTTTGCACATTCTCCCCGTGTCTGCGTGGGTTTCGCCCCCACAACCCAAAGATGTGCAGGGTAGGTGGATTGGCCACGCTAAATTGCTCCTTAATTGGGTACTCTAAATTTATTTTATAAAATGAAGGGCGGGAATCCGATTTGCAAAGATTATAATAAATTTAACTATGATTATTGGCGATTGATGCTGCTACTTCCACGCTCACCATATGTCCCGACTACCCAGCGCGACGGCACATCATTGCAAATCACCGCTGGCTTTCAAACACAAATCCCAGTCATGGTGACCACCCTGGGGATACATGCTGAAGTATAGCCCCCAGGTGGTGTGGGGCATGGCCAGGCAGTGCACTGGCACTGCCCCACTGGCACCATAGCACTGCCCCAGCACTGCCCCCAGCACCCTGGCACTGCATCCTGGCACCCTGGCACAGCCCCCTTCAGAATCTTCTACCTCAGTGAGCTATGGATGCTCAGTCACTGATGGACACAAAGGTCAATAGATTTTGGGGGTATTAAGGGAATGAATGGCTGTGGGGATAGTGCGGGCAGGTGAAGTAAAAGATCTCACTGAAGACTCAAAGGACCAACCGGTCCACTCCCCATTTCTTACGTTCAATGTTCTTCGGATTGAAAAGTAGTAGCAATGTGGAAAGACTTGAAATTCTGGAACTATTTTCGTTAGAGCAGAGAGAGAGTTAAGATTTTTAAGAGTAGTTGAGAATATGAATGACATGAATGTTAGCACGAAGGGTTATGTAAGGAATCCATTTTACATTCTGGAATGTATTTTGTGGTAAAAAAACAGCTTTTGGACTATTCATTGACACAAGTGATATCTGTAGAATGTCACAAGTTAGGTCTAATTTCATAGGAAAATAGAAAAAGGGGGGAAGCCATGTAACCCTATGAGTCTGTTCTGCCACTCAATGAGATCAGGGCCTAACTCTAGACACCCAACTTTCCCTTCCCTTAATACTTCGAGATAACAAAAATCTAACAATCTCATATTGATTGATTGAGCGTCAATTGCTGTTTGTGGAGTCGCGTTTCAAACTTGGTCTTTTGAACTGTTTCCTAATATTGCTCCTAAAAGGTCTGGCTCCACATCTTAGACTGTGGGCTGAATAATATGGGGTGGGATTCTCGGCCCATGTCTGCCCAGCGACCGAACATTCAACCCCAGGTCAATGGACCGCCCGTGGCGATCATGCGGCGGGAAGGGCAGAAGAATCCAGCCCATGGTCACCCGTCAATGGCGGGTTGCACACCCAAAGGTTGGCGGCGTTCCAACTTCCAGGCCTTCCGTCGGTGCGCGCTCATTAATACGGTAATTGCTGCAAATTAGCAGCATGGACAGGTGCCCAATGGGTGCTGGAGGCCAGGATGTGCAGCCTCTGAGGCTACAGGCCGTGACCTGGAACACGATCACCACCAACACTTCAAAGGGGCGCCTCGCCAGTCACAGGGTCAGGTGACCCATCAGATGATCAATCGAGTGCATCTAGCAGATACAGAATATTTGTGTATTTTTGACTCTGGTCAGGTAACTCAATTTGAATTTATAGTTAAGATAAAATAGGGCGGCACGGTAGCACAGTGGTTAGCACTGTTGCTTCACAGCTCCAGGGTTCCAGGTTCGATTCCCGGCTGGGTCACTGTCTGTGCGGCACCTGCATGTTCTCCCCGTGTCTGCGTGGGTTTCCTCCGGGCGCTCCGTTTTCCTCCCACAGTCCAAAGACGTGCAGGTTTGGTAGATTGGCCATGATAAATTGTCCTTAGTGTCCAAATAAAGGTTTGAAAGGGACAGGGTGGAGGTCTCGGGAAAGGGTGGAGGTGTGGGCTTGGGTGGGGTGCTCTTTCCAGGGGACTGGTGCAGACTCGATGGGCCGAATGGCCTTCTGCACTGTAAATTCCATGGGCGGGATTCCCCGACCCCACGCCGGGTCGGAGAATCGCAGGCGGGCCGCGCGATTCGTGCCACGCCGCCCTGACGCCGGCACGCGATTATCCACAGAGCTCTGCGCGACCGGCCGGCCAATTCTGTGGCCCAGATGGGCCGAGCGGCCGTGAGAAAAGAAACGAGTCCCTCCGGGACCGTTCTAACCTGCTCTGAGCCGGTGGGACCTCGGCGTTGAAGGATCGGGTGGGGGCTGTGGGAGAGGGGGGGGGTCCAACCCTGGTCGGGGCATCTGATGTGGCCTGGCCCATGATTGGGGCCCACCGATCACCGGGCCGGCCTCTCTGGCTGGGGGCCTCCGTTACAACACGCCGGCCCCTGTAGCCCTGCGCCATGTTGCGTCGGGGCCGGCGCATTGAAGGAGGACACTGGGCCTGTCCTCGTTGCTGACGGCACAACCTCGCATGCGCGGATCCCGCGGCGCACAGTTCGCGCCGGGATCAGCAGCTGGAGGAGCGCGAATTACTCCTGCCAGAATTACTCCTGCCAGAATTATTCCTGGCAGAATTACTCCTGGCAGAATTACTCCTGCCAGAATTACTCCTGGCAGAATTACTCCTGCCAGAATTACTCCTGCCAGAATTACTCCTGGCAGAATTACTCCTGCCAGAATTATTCCTGGCAGAATTACTCCTGGCAGAATTACTCCTGCCAGAATTACTCCTGCCAGAATTACTCCTGCCAGAATTACTCCTGCCAGAATTACTCCTGGCAGAATTACTCCTGCCAGAATTACTCCTGGCAGAATTACTCCTGCCAGAATTACTCCTGCCAGAATTACTCCTGCCAGAATTACTCCTGGCAGAATTACTCCTGCCAGAATTACTCCTGCCAGAATTACTCCTGCCAGAATTACTCCTGGCAGCGGCCCGTTCACGCCATCGTAAAACGCGACGGCGTGGACACTCCGCCGCGGGATGGGAGAATCCCGCCTCATGATTCTATGAGATGCTGGGATCTGAGACAAAATCAGAAAATGCTGGGAAATCTCAGCAGGTCTGACAGCGTCTGTGGAGAGAGAACAGAGCTGACGTTTTGAGTCTGGATGACTCTTCGTCAGAGCTATAGGAACTGGAAACAGGGGGAGATTTATACCATGGGCAGGGGAAGAGTAGGGCTAGCCATCCCCCCGTGTCTGCGTGGGTTTCTTCCGGGTGATCTGGCTTCCTCCCACAATCCGATGATGTGCAGGTTAGGTGGGGTTATGGGATTGGGGGAGGAGTGAGCCGAGGGAGGGTCGGTGCAGACTTGATGGGCCAAATGGCCTCCTTCACCATGGGGATTATATGGATTCTATAGATTGGTGGAGGTTCGGGAGAGATTGACAGATGCCATGGACTAAAAGCCAAAGGGGATGTCAATGGTGGTGATTCAGGCTAAGAAGGGAGCTTGGTCGAGGCACATCAAGAGATTAGAATGTGCTAATGGCAGAACAAAGGTGAGCGGTGAGTCAAAGGGCAACTAGGGACAGGGAACTGATGGCCCAAGTGTCTTGGTGGGGTGGGGTGGGGAGGGGGGGGGGAGACAATGTGAAGGAAAAACAGATCAATGGAAGTAATAAATTGATAGAAATAAAAATGTGGTGAAGGTGGAGGAGAGAATTCACAGTCTGAAGTTGTTGAACTCAATGTTAAGTCCGGAAGGCTGTAACGTGCCTAATGGGAAGATGAGGGGCTGTTCCTCCAGTTTGTGCTGGGCTTCACTGGAACATTACAGCAGGCCAAGGACAGACATGTGGACGTAGGAACAGGACCGGGAGTAGAAATCAGATTTATTGACTACAGCTCCGCCTTCAACACCATAATCCCAGCCAAACTCATATCAAAGCTCCAAAACCTAGGACTTGGCTGCTCCCTCTGCAACTGGATCCTCAACTTTCTGACCCACAGACCACAATCAAAGTATAAACAACACCGCTTCTTCCACAATAGTCGTAAATACCGGGCCCCGCAAGACTGCGTACTTAGCCCCCCTCCTCTACTCCCTGTACACACACATGACTGCGTGGCAAAATTTGGTTCCAACTCCATCTCCAAGTTTACTGACGATACGACCATAGTGGGCCGGATCTCGATAACGACAAGTCAGAATACAGGAGGGAGACAGAGAACCTAGTGGAGTGGTGCAGCGACAATAATCTCCCCCTCAATGCCAGCAAAATTAAAGGGCAGGGGCGGGATTCTCGGCCCCCCCCCCCCCCCCCCCCCCCCCCCAGCCGGGTCGGAGAATCGCTGGAGCCGGCATCAATCCCACCCCCGCAGTGTCCCGAATTCTCCGCCACCCGAGATTTAGCGATGGCGGGAATCACGCTGCGCCAGTCGGCGGGCCCCCAGTGGCGATTCTCCGGCTCACGATGGGCCGAAGTCCCGCCGCTGACAAGCCTCTCCCGCCGGCGTGGATTAAACCACCTACCTTACCGGTAGGAGCGGGCTGCGCGGGCGGACGCCGCGGTCCTGGGGGGGGGGGGGCGCGGGGCGATCTGACCCCTGGGGGGTGCCCCCACGCTGGCCTGGCCCGCGATCGGGACCCACCGACCGGCCAGCGGGCCTGTGCCGTGGGGGCACTCTTTTTCTTCCGCCTTCGCCATGGCGGAGGCGGAAGAGACCCCCTCCCCTGTGCATGCGCCGGGATGAAGTCAGCAGCCGCTGACGCTCCGGCGCATGCGTGGACTTACGCCAGCCTGTGAAGTCCTTTCGGTCCCGGCTGGCATGGCACCAAAGGCCGTTCACGCCAGCCGTCGGAGCGGGAACCACTACAGCGCGGGCCTAGCCCCTCAATGTGAGGCTTGACCCCTAAAGGTGAGGAGACTTCCAAAGAGACTTCCGCACCTTTGGGGCGGCCCCACGCCGGAGTGGTTCACGCCACACCAACACGCCGGGACCCCACGCCCCGCCGAGTAGGGAAGAATCCCAGCCCTGGTCATTGACTTCAGGAAGCAAAGTACTGTACACACCCGTCAGCATCAACGGGGCCGAGGTGGAGATGGTTAGCAGTTTCAAATTCCTAGGGATGCACATCTCCAAAAATCTGTCCTGGTCCACCCACGTCGACGCTACCACCAAGAAAGCACAACAGCGCCTATACTTCCTCAGAAAACTAAGGAAATTCGGCATGTCCACATTAACCCTTACCAACTTTTACAGATGCACCATAGAAAGCATCCTATCGGGCTGCATCACAGCCTGGTATGGCAACTGCTCGGCCCAGGACCGCAAGGAACTTCAGAGAGTCGTGAATACCGCCCAGTCCATCACACGAACCTGCCTCCCATCCATTGACTCCATCTACACCTCCCGCTGCCTTGGGGAAAGCGGGCAGCATAATCAAAGACCCCTCCCACCCGGCTTACTCACTCTTCCAACTTCTTCCATCGGGCAGGAGATACAGAAGTCTGAGAACACGCACAAACAGACTCCAAAACAGCTTCTTCCCCACTGTCACCAGACTCCTAAATGACCCTCTTATGGACTGACCTCATTAACACTACACCCTTTATGCTTCATCCGATGCCAGTGCTTATGTAGTTACATTGTATACCTTGTGTTGCCCTATTATGTATTTTCTTTTCTTCCCTTTTCTTCCCATGTACTTAATGATATGTTGAGTTGCTCGCAGAAAAATACTTTTCACTGTACCTCGGTACACGTGACAATAAACAAATCCAATCCAATCCAATCCAATCATTGGAAAGTTTTTAAAAAAAATTTAGATTAGCCAATTATTTTTTCCAATTAAGGGGCAATTTAGCGTGGCCAATCCACCTACTCTGCACATTTTTCGGTTGTGGGGGCGAAACCCACGCAGACACGGGGAGAATGTGCAAACTCCACACGGACCATGACCCAGAGCCGGGATCGAACCTGGGACCTCAGCGCCGTGAGGCGGTTGTGCTAACCACTAGGCCACCGTGCTGCCCTCAATCTTTGGAAAGTTAGGGGAATTTTCAGCATGGCCAAATTGCTTAATTCTATGCTGTACGGGCAGCACGTTGGGGCATTGGATAGCACTGCTGCCTCACGGCGCTGAGGTCCCAGGTTCGATCCCGGCCCCGGGTCACTGTCCGTGTGGAGTTTGCACATTCTCCCCGTGTCTGCGTGGGTTTCGCCCGACAACCCAAAGATGTGCAGGGTAGGTGGATTGGGCACGCTAAATTGCCCCTTAATTGGAGAAAATGAATTGGGTACTCTAAAATAAAAATTTGTGCTGTAATCATTGTATAATTCTATTAGAAATGCAGAATTTTCAGGAGCTGTTACGCACGGTTCCAGGCTCCTGCATGTTATGGATATCAGGATGAACAACACGGTAGCACAGTGGTTAGCACTGTTGCTGCACAGCGCCAGGGTCCCAGATTTGATTCCCGGCTTGGGTCACGCCCTGTGCGGAGTCTGCACGTTCTCCCTGTGTCCGCGTATGTTTCCTGCGGGCGCTCCGGTTTCCTCCCGAAAGACGTGCTTGTTAGGTGAATTGGACATTCTGAATTCCCCCTCGGTGTACCCGAACAGGTGCCGGAGTGTGGCGACTAGGGGATTTTCACAGTAACTTAATTGCAGTGTTAATGCAAGCCTACTTGTGACACTAATAAAGATTATTATAACGAGGAACACCGAAGAGTTAAAAATTGAGGAGCCACGCCTATTAAAGCACGGATGGTTCCTCAGCTCCATTACTGTTTGGAGGCTGGGAGCTTGTTCAGTGGGTTTAAGTAAACAGAGAAACTAATTGCATTCACTTGTTAAGAGGCTGCTAAGGGTAACTGGGGCTATGTTTTGTCATGTTAGTCCACGGGATGTGTCTGGGAATTAGCCTGTGTACACAGTGAAGGATATCGTTGCCTACAGAGGCTGTCCAGTATTCACTACTTTTACCGAAAAACCACCACATAATTTTTTTTTTTAAAGGTGACCTGATGCTTACAGATTATATTCTGGGATATTGTTCTTCATTGCCAAATTAGTTCAGGCTTCTTACTAAAAATAAACTAAATGCACTCGGTACGAAAATGCCCCAACAGCTCAAACCCCCAGACTTAACGAGGTGGTAAATTACTGGAAATGCCAAGTGGTACAGTATCCAACTAGGAAGCAATGAGCTTCATTTACTTGAACAATAGTGAGGGAAACACATTATTAACCGGCAGCGAACGATCAGAAGCAAGTTGATTGAAAGTAACAATCCCAAAAGTAATTTCCGCTCTCACCATTGATGTGCTTGTAAATTTAAATGGTTTATTACAGCAGCAGATTTACTAAGGCAGCAGGCATACCATCACTGAACCCCTGGGGCAAGTGAGAATGTGGCTCCCATTTCCTCCCAACGAAGGATAGGGGTTCTTAAATCTTCAATCTTTCTTAGTGTCATAGGCAGGCTTACGTTAACACTGCAATGCAGTTACTGTGAAAATCCCCTCGTCGCCACATTCCGGCACCTGTTCGGGTACACTGAGGGAGAATTCAGAATGTCCAATTCACCGAACAGGTTGGTGGTTTGTCAAATATTACCCCCCATTTAGATTAAACTCCATTCGGGTAGGCTTTGGGACTCAGCGGTTCACTCGTCTGCATGGCAGGTATGCAGGTGGTGAGTTAAAATGAAATGAAAATCGCTTATTGTCACAAGTAGGCTTCAAATGAAGTTACTGTGAAAAGCTCCTAGTCGCCACATTCCGGCGCCTGTTCGGGGAGGCTGGTACGGGAATTGAACTGTGCTGCTGGCCTGCCTTCAAAGCCAGCGATTTAGCCCTGTGCTAAACCAGCCCCTAGTTGGCCTCTAGTAAACAGCCTAGTTGGGAAGCATCCTGGACTTTTCCAGGTTAGGTTTGCCCTTGAAAGGCTACAGCCAAACTCGAGATTTTGTGCGATTCCCTTTCGGGCCTTGAGACGTTCCCTTAGCATAAATAAAATGACATCATTGGCTCTGGAGGGGATCGAGAATGATAAAAAGATGGAGGCCGTTTAGCACGTCGCGCCTGTGGCTATAATCACCATGACTCCAGGGTCTTTTTAAAATACTTCTTTTTGAGTCCCTTTGAGCTTCAGGCTAGTTTCAAGTGCCGATAACAAGGTGGAATACTGCTTTACGAGAGCGTGCTGACCTGAGCCATATTGGTGAACAGTCATTGGCATTTAATGACCCATTCTCCAGAGATTGAAGCAGATTCTCTACACGTGAGCAAAGTTGGGCATGGCTTCCGTTCATTAGTTGAATGGTGCCAGAACCACTCAATATGGTAGCGACCTCCACATTCTCACTACTCTCTGAGGTGTCGATTACATTTTTTGGTCAAATCTTATATTGGTGGCCACCTCTCCACAAGTGGAAACTTTTCCTTTCCATCAATTCTATCAAAATCTTTCAGAAGTTTAAAGACGTCTATTAGGTCAGAGTTTTTCCAGAGTAAAGAGACCCGGACCAATGCTCTCCAATGCTGATTCCAGGAACCACCTTTAGGGAGCTTGCATTTCAAAACACAAACTCCAGGTTGTATGGATCTGTGTGGGCGTGAATGCGGAATAAAGAACGGGCATTCACCAAATGATTCACTTCTCTTCACTGCTCTTGTATGTAAGGTCGTACACGTTGGTTTCTCCAAGGGAATCATTGGGCTAGTCATTCCTAACAGTTCGAGAATAGGGTTCAAGAGTCTGGCCGTTCAGGCCTGGCTGAAACAGAGTAGTTTCGATGTGCTATGAATTGAAAGAGTGCAGCTGCTTTCATAGTGCTGACACTCACAAATCAAATTTATTAGATACAACTTTGTAACTTTCTGTGGTGGGATTTGATTTGTGGGTTGCTAGGCCAGGACCGTTAGCAGTAAGCTAGTGTATCTGTGGGAGGGGGGGTCTTGTGATGCAGTGGGCAGCACCAGTGCCTCTAAACCAGAGCCCCAGGGTTCAAGTCCCACTCCAGGACTTGATGAGCATGGAAGGTGTGTTCATCAAAACACGTTGCGTGTCCTTGTTAATCCTTCAGATCTCTGTCAATGGCAGGCGGGGTAAGAACAGGAGAGATCCCTGGCCAGCCATGTGATGGAAAGAAATTGGAGCCTCTCCCAGCAGTCTCCATAGCTCCAGGCTACAACGTGTGTGGAAGAGTGTTTGTTGGCACAGCAACTCAGACTCCTAGCGGAGCCAGCTGATTGGATGGCCAGGCTGGTGCAAGGGGGCTCCCTCCCACAAACACCAATGAAATTAATGACAAGATAATCTTCTTAGGCTGTGTCTGTGGGATAAATATTGGTCTGGGCAATGGCGTGGGGGGGGGGGGGGGGGGGGGGGGACTCTCCTGCTCTTCTTCAAATAGTGACATGGGATCCTTCACATCCACCTGGGAGGGCTGGCCCTTGGATTAATGCCTCATTTGAAAGATGGGAGAAAATGGGCAAGGTTTGCAAAGTTTGGTCAGGCTAATCCTTTACCATCATCAGTCCCAGGGCATCCGCACTACAGGCAACGATCCCCGTCAAATTTCTGCTGGACAAAAATTGTGAGTCTTTATTGCAGAAAGGTTTGCTGCAATGAATTTCCTTCCTGTGATACAGAGTGGCAACAGGCAACAGGCGACGCTTGCTCCTAAGCTTCGCTTCCCCGTTTGCCACGATGCACTCAAATGCAGAGGAAACAAAAGCCCACCCTATGCTCATTTCTTTAACCTTCTCCAGACGAATCCCTTCAGCGTAATGTGGGGGGTGGTCTGCTGTTTGTCCTCATGAAGTTCAGGCTGACAATGTTATGACAGTGCGACAGCCTGAGCTGACTTCTTAACAACTAAATGGCGCTTCGAGAGATCAACTGGTCAGATGGAGACAGTATTTTCGTCAGTCAGGTTTGAGAGTTTTAAACCTCCTTGCCCAAGAACAATGCAGAATCGGGAGAGTTGATGCAGTGTGCACCCATAAAACATGCCTTCTGTTAATAGTATTGTCTCAGGGAAGGATTTGATTGATTTGTTCGAATGTGAAAGGATCCGTTTGCAAGCTCCATTAAGCGATAATAGGGAGCTGACAAAGGAATGACATCGAGATATTATCTCTTGTACCAGTGAACAGAGAGACTTTATAAGTACATTTGTAAAAACACCAAGTGTGCCTGTTATTCTGCTAACTTTCTATAGATCAGACCATTGGACCTACCATGTATAACTCTTGTGAGACTGAGTGCATAGTTTTGTCTCGACATCAAGAAGGATGTTTTTGTCTAAGAGGAGGATTGATTCCTGGGTTGTTGTGTGAGGAGAGCTTGAGTAGAATGCGGTTTGGTAAAATGAGAAGTTTATCTGATTATAAAATATACAATTTGTAAGAGGGCTTTACAGTGTAGATGCAGAGAGGCTTTGTTGCTGTCCAGAACTAGGGTGATAAGTCTTCAGTGTCCTGGGCCAGCAGGTATCTCTCAGGTAGCACCACTAAGATAGATTACTTGGTCATTTATTGCATTGCTGTTTGTGAGACCTTGTTTGGCCCAGGTTGGTGGGCGGCGCGGTAGCGCAGTGGTTAGCACTGTTGCTTCACAGCTCCAGGGTCCAAGGTTCGATTCCCGGCTTGGGTCACTGCCTGTGCGGAGTCTGCACGTTCTCCCCGTGTCTGCGTGGGTTTCCTCCGGGTGCTCCGGTTTCCTCCCACAGGTCCCGAAAGACGTGCTGTTAGGTGAATTGGACATTCTGAATTCTCCCTCAGTGTACCCGAACAGGTGCCGGAATGTGGTGACTAGGGGCTTTTCACAGTAACTTCATTGCAGTGTTAATGTAACCCTACTTGTGACAATATAGATTAATATTATTACAGTAGCCTACAGTACAATCGTGATGGCACTTCAGAAGTATCTTGTGGGTTGGAAATTTGCATTTTGCGATGTTCTGAGGATCTGAAAGGCACTATATAGGTTTTTAAAAAAAGAAGTTGGGGGTGGTGGCAGCTGTTTTAAGAGGAAGGCTGACAGCGCAGCAGGGAATGGAAGCATTTCCAATCTCAGGATCTGAGTGGGAATGGGATTAATGGAGCAGGGGGTAAGGGTCATGGAGTGCATGAGCCAGGACAGGACATGTGGGGAAATTCAGAGAAAATGGTGGAAACCGGGTTGAAATGGGTGGTACGGAATTGGGCAATGAACCCACACCAGCAGGGCCATTACACAGATTCTCTTTAGCCTTGAGAGGAGAAAATCCATGACAATGTTTATCCAGATCTTGGAGCTGAAAATGGATGGAAGGCAGGAGAGGGGTCTGCGGGATTAGTTTACAATGGGAAGAGAAGCAGACACATGGTAGTGCACAACGTGATGTCGCTGAAAAAGCTCACATGCTGCTGAAGCTTTTTGTCTTGCACTTTTCAAGACAGATGCAGGAAAACAATATTTTTGAGAAAATCTTGTGGATGAGAAGCTTAATGTTCATCGCCTACAAGAGTGTCCTGTATTGAGTGCTTTGGTTCAATCAGTTCTGACAAGACGCACCAGGCTGAATTGGGTGAATCTGACGTCCAAGAAAATCAGAATGGGGCGATGTTTAAAACTGGCCGTCAATTCATTATCACCCATCTTTACAGCAGCAAGAAAAGTCAAGACCCACTTGATTCGTGCTGGGTACATTGAAATTAGTTTTTCTCTAGTTTGAAGGAATAAAGATGGGGGGCTAGACCAGCGTAAATGGCAGGAGTGGACCGAGGAATGGCCCACCTGAGGGTAACAGGTCCAGTGGTAGAGGTGAGTGATGGGTTAAGCACATCTACATGATGAAGGTGCAATGAAAGGTGAAGGAAGTTGCATCGTAAGTAACAGGGGCTGGAGTCGGTCATGTGACCTTTCAAGTCTGCTCTGCCAATGAAATAGATCGTGGCTGGTCTTCTCCCTCAACTTCACTTACCTGCCCTGTCCCCATTTCCCTCAATTCCCCTCCCACCCAAAAACTCACTGACCTCTCTCTTGGATTTATTTGTCCACCGAGGGCAGCACGGTAGCACAGTGGTTAGCACTGTGGCTTCACAGCACCAGGGTCCCCGGTTCGATTCCCCGCTGGGTCACTGTCTGTGTGGAGTCTGCACGTTCTCCCCGTGTGTGCGTGGGTTTCCTCCGGGTGCTCCGGTTTCCTCCCACAAGTCCAAAGACGTGCAGGTTAGGTGGATTGGCCATGATAAATTGCCCTTAGTGTCCAAAAAGGTTAGGAGGGGTTATTGGGTTATGGGGATAGGGTGGAAGTGAGGGCTTAAGTGGGTCGGTGCAGACTTGATGGGCTGAATGGCCTCCTTCTGCACTGTATGTTCTATGTCTGTGAGTGTCCATAACTCTCTGGGGTAGAAAATTCCAAAGGTTCACCAGCATAAGTGTTAAGAAATTTCTCACCATCTCAGTCCCAAGTCACGGCCACCTTATTCTGAACCTGTTACCCCATTTTCTACAATCTCCATCAATGAGAAACATCTTCTGAGCATCTCTTTTGCTTCTATATCCATGTAAGAGGGCGGAAAGGGCCACAGTTTGGTATCACATCCAAAAGGTGATACTGCCAAAGGCATGGCACTCTGTCAGCACAGCGTGGCAAATGTCAGTTTAGATTATTTTGCTCAAGTCCCTGGAGTGCGGCTTAAAACTCACAACCTGTGACATTATGTAGAATGTCCAGAATGGTTTTTATAAATGACTTGGATGAGGAAGCGGAAGGGTGGGCTAGTAAATTTGCCGATGGCACAAAGATTGGTGGAGTTGTGGATAGTGTCGCGGGCTGTTGCAGGTTTTAACAGGACATTGACGGGATGCAGAGCTGGGCTGAGAAGTGGCAGATGGAGTTCAACCTTGATAAATAATTAACTCTTACCAACTTTTACAGATGCACTATAGAAAGCATCCTATCGGGCTGCATCACAGCCTGGTGTGTTGTTCCTCGTGTCTTAATAAAGCTCGTAGTCTCAAATGTGGAGAAGATGCTTTATTGTGAATTTGTTCTCTCTTCAGAGCTTAACCTACGGCTACCTCAAGTGCTACTAGCTGGTGTGTCTGTGCCCTGCTACGAGTTCTGCCTTCTGTGAAGTGTGTCCTCACTTCCTGTCCCGGTCTATTTATATGGCTCTCCCGTGCTCCCTCTAGTGTTTGCTCAGTTGTATTGCATCTAGTTAACTTGTGATCACCACATCCCCCTTTTTCTCTTTACATATTTTCTGTACATCGTTAAAGAAAATTGTACATCCTGTCCCGGTGTATTTATAGCTCTCCCTCTAGTGTTTGCTCAATTGTATTGTATCTAGTCAATCTACGATCACCACACCTGGTATGGCAACTGCTCGGCCCAGGACCACAAGGAACTTCAGAGAGTCGTGAATACCGCCCAGTCCATCACACGAACCTGCCTCCCATCCATGGACTCCATCTACACCTCCCGCTGCCGGGGGAAAGCAGGCAGCATAATCAAGGATCCCTCCCACCCGGCTTACTCACTTTTCCAACTTCTTCCATCGGGCAGGAGATACAGAAGTCTGAGAACACGCATGAACAGACTCAAAAACAGCTTCTTCCCCACTGTCACCAGACTCCTAAATTACCCTCTTATTGACTGACCTCATTAACACTACACCCTGTATGCTTCATCCGATGCCAATGCTTATGTAGTTACATTGTATATCTTGTGTTGCCCTATTATGTATTCTCATGTATTTTCTTGAATTTTGTTTAATTCCCTTTTCTTCCATGTACTGAATGATCTGTTGAGCTGCTCGCAGAAAAATACTTTTCACTGTACCTTGGTACACGTGACAATAAACAAATCCAATCCAATCCAATCCAATCCAACCCAAATGTGAAGTGATTAATTTTGGAAGGTTGAATTTGAATGCTGAATACAGGGTTAAAGGCAGGATTGTTGGAAGTGTGGAGGGACAGAGGGATCTTGGGGCCCATGTACACAGATCCCACAAAGTTGCCACCCAGGTTGATAGGGTTGTTAAGAAAGAGTATGATGTGTTGGCTTTCATTAACAGGGGGATTGAGTTTAAGAGACGCAAAGTTTTGCTGCAGCTTTATAAAACCCTGGTAAGCCAACACTTGGAATATTGTGTCCTGTTCTGGTCGCATCATTATAGGAAGGATGTGGATGCTTTGGAGATGGTGCAGAGGAGATTTACCAGGACGCTGCCTGGACTGGAGGGCATGTCTTATGAAGAAAGGTTGAGGGAGCGAGGGCTTTTCTCACTGGAGCGAAGAAGGCAGAGAGGTGACTTGATAGAGGTGCACAAGGTGATGAGAGGCATGGATAGAGTGGATAGCCAGAGACTTTTCTCCAGGGAGGAAATGGCTGTCACGAGGGGACATTATTGAAGGTGATTGGAGGAAGGTATAGGGGAGGTGTCAGAGGTCGGTTCTTTACACAGAGAGTGGTGGGTGTGTGGAATGCACTGCCAGCAGAGGTGGTGGAGTCAGAGTCATTCGGGACATTTAAGCGACTCTTGGACAGGCGCATGGACAGCAGTAAATTGAAGGGGTGTAGGTTAGGTTGTTCTTAGATTAGGATAAATGGTCGGCACAACATCGTGGGCCGAAGGGCCTGTACTTTGCAGTACTGTTCTATGTTCTAATATCACAATTGACCACTGGATGGAGCGAGATGCAGAATTATATAAAGCGCTGACTCACAGACGTCTGGGTGAGGGCTGGAGAGGGGCAGTGAAAGAGTGTAGAATACAGTAGAGTGTAGAGACTAGTGTTAGTAGAGTGTAGATTGTTGATTACTAGATTATTGCTTACTACAGGAGTAAGTGGTTGAACTTTAATAAGTAGTGTAATAAATGTTAACTTTGTTATTGAACTTAGCTTCTGGGTCTTTATTTTTTTTTAAATTTAGAACTACCAATTCATTTTTTCCAATTAAGGGGCAATTTAGTGTGGCCAATCCACCTACCCTGCACATCTTTGGGTTGTGGGGGCGAAACCCACGTAAACATGGGGAGAATGTGCAAACTCCTCACGGGCAGTGACCCAGAGCCGGGATTGAACCTGGGTCCCTGGCGCGTGAGGCAGCAGTGCTAGCCACTGCGCCACCATGCTGCCCTGCTTCTGGGTCTTTATGAGCACTACGACATCCATTCTAATAACAGGAATCACAAAGAACACCACACAACCTTCTGATTCAGAAGCAGTCCCATGGCTGACATGTCAGTCTGAAGGTTACATGAGCACCATGGACGGCACCGTGGGCACAGTGGTTAGCACTGTTGCTTCACAGCACCGGGGTCCCGGGTTCGATTCCCGGTTTGGGTCACTGTCTGTGCGGAGTCTGCACGTTCTCCCCGTGTCTGCGTGGGTTTCTTCCGGGTGTTTCAATTTTCTCCCACAAGTCCCGAAAGACGTGCTGTTAGGTGAATTGGACATTCTGAAATCTCCCTCCGTGTACCCGAACAGGCGCCGGAGTGTGGCAACTAGGGGCTTTTCACAGTAACTTCATTGCAGTGTTAATGTAAGCCTACTTGTGACAATAATAAAGATTATTATTAACACCAGTAGTATGGGAATTAAAATCATCCATATATTTGCTCAGAGATAAGATTGCAAACATTACCAGGGAGCAGGGAGCTGGAAATCAAGCCCTGTCAGTTCTGCCGCAAGCCCTCAATTTCTTTTCTTATTTTTAACAATGTTTCAAAATATGTATGCATTTGCTTTAACTATTTGCACCAAGCTGCAAATTCTAATTCGTTGGTATGAGGTCACGACTTTACCAAACTGTGCATCTCTGACATTTTTGGAGAAGAAAAGTGCATTTCACCTTTTACTGTTTTTCCAAACATCCATCAAAAGTTTGGTTTCTTTCCCATCGAAATGCTGATCAATGAATCTATTAAAACGATCTGAAACCTATTTGTCATTCATTAAGATGACAATAATGCCCATGTTAATTCATTGAACCAGCTGATCCCATGACCACTGAGCGGAGGCTGCCACAGGAGTGTATCACTTAGATTAGGTGGTTAAACATATACCAGGTAAGGCAGGAGATAATTCTTTTCAAAATATCAAGTCTGTTTGGCATGGATCTGCACATTGTCACTCATGTTTAAATGAAGGATTACGGGGATTAACTGTTCCAGTTGCACATATCTACATTTTTCTTGATTGAGCTGTTTTTACAAGACCGTTTTTATTCTGACAGATCAGCAGATGAGGAAATTGAAACCTGCCTCAGTGAGATACACCTAATCTGTGCTACGGGTGAAGGGCTCTCTTCTCTCATTTTATTATTCCTCTTAAAAGGCATTCAATTGTTGTAACAATAATGATAGTTAATGCCATTATGACACCTATTCTCCAACATGAGTCTTACCTACCCCCACCACTCTGACAAGTCTCCAAACTGCTCCATCTCACTGTCTATAACCCACCCAAGCCTTTTCCCACACTACATCAGCTGACCCTATCAGCATATACTCCTATTATTTCCTTTCTCCTTTATGTAATTATCCAGTTTCCCCTTAAATACATCTGCTCTATTCACCTTCACCTGTGGTCATGATGTGGAGATGCTGGCGTTGGACTGGGGTGAGCACAGTAAGAAGTCTTACAACTCCAGGTTAAAGTCCAACATGTTTGTTTCAAACACTAGCTTTCGGAGCACTGCTCCTTCCTCACCTGAGAAAGGAGCAGTGGTCAGAAAGCTACTGTTTGAAACAAACCAGTTGGACTTTAACCTGTTGTAGGACTTCTTACTCTCTGTGGCAGCAAGCTCCACTTTCTCACCATTCTCTGGGTAACTAGGTTTCTCCTGAACTTCATATTGGATTTATTATAATAATAATCTTTATTGTCACCAGTAGGCTTACATTACCACCACAATGAAGTTACTGTGAAAAGCCCCTAGCTGCCACACTCCGGCGCCTGTTCGGGTACATTGAGGGAGAATTCAGAATGCCCAAATTACCTAACTGCACGTCTTTCAGGACTTGTGGGAGGAAACGGGAGCACCTGGAGGAAACCCACGCAGACACGGGGAGAACGTGCAGACTCCGCACAGACAGTGACCCAAGCCGGGAATCGAACCTGGGACCTTGCCGCTGGGAAAGCCACAGTGCTAACCACTGTGCTACCATGCTGCCGTATCCAGTCACTGTCTTATCCAGGATATCGCTGTAAGGATTCCTCAGGGTATTGTCTCAGGCCCAATGATCTTCAGCTGCTTCATCAGTCTGCTCCCCTCCACACCCCCATAAGATGAAAAGGAGGATGATCACTCAATGTTCAGTTCCATTAATTCCTCAGATAATGAAGCAGCCTGTGGCTGCATGCAGAAAGAGCTGGGCAACATTCAGGCTTGAGCTGATATGTGTCAAGTAACATTCACACCACACAAGGGCCAGACAATGGCCATCTCCCCTTGACATTCAATGGCATTACCATCGCTGAATCCCCCACTACCAACATCCTGGGGGTTACCATTGACCAGAAACTGAACTGGACTGGCCATATAAATACTGTAGCTACGAGAGCAGGTCAAAGACTGGGAATTCTGTGATGAATAATCCACCACCTGGCTCCCCAAAGTCTGTCCACCATCTACAAGGCTCGAGTCAGGAGTGTGATGGAATACTCTCCATTTGCCTGGATGAGTGCAGCTCCAACAACACTCAAGAAGCTCGGCACCATCCAGGACAAAGTAGCCTATTTGATTGGGACTCCATTCATCACCTTAAACCTTCACTCCCTCCACCACAGACTCACGGTGGCAGCCGTGTGTACCGTCTACAAGATGCACTGCAGCAACTCACCAAGGTTCCAAGCTTGTGGCCTCTACCACCTCGAAGGACAAAGGAAGGAGACACAAGGGGGCATCACCACCTGGAGGTTCCCCTCCAAGCCACACACCATCCTGGCTTGAAACTATATCAGGGTCACTCCCTAACAGCACAGTGGGTGTACCTACACCACGCAGACTGCAGCGGTTCAAGAAGGCAGCTCACCAGCAACTTCCCGAGGGAAATTAGGGATGGACAATAAACGTTGGCCTCGCTAGTGACGTCTATTTACGGGACGTGAATAAATAAAAATAAATCCACTCCTAGTTTTTATCTCTCAAATGGGAGAATTTTCTATAATATCTCCTCTTTGTAATCTGTTTTGGTCACCTCTCAGTCATTCCTTTCTTCAGGAAAAGAACCCCAGTCTGTTGAGTCATTAATGATCGCTACAACCTGTCAGTTCCAGTTTCATCCTGGTTCAGTCAAACTTCACTGGGATTCTGGGCCACTTGCTGAGGAGAGCTTACGTTTTAGACTATTGGTTTCTTCAAGACTTTGAAAGCTACTGTGCATTTGTAGTTGTGTGAAAATATTGGGACCCTAGATTCTAATTCATTGTGGGGCAAGGTGATTGTTGTCTGAGGCTCGGGGGAATGAGAGGGTGAGCTGCAACTCATATACCTGAAAGCCAGTGGGACTTTAGCCCCCACGATTCATTCCCATATTCAGCATTGGACTCCCGCTCGAATCGACGGAATATCTTGGCCCTCTTGACCAGCACTCCTCATCCATCGCCCTGATACTGACTGACAGGGGATGTTCCTATCAGTCCCTGACTGTATTGCTCCTCTCCCTCCAGCCTGGTGGCCAGAGAGTGATTCCTGTCAAAAGGTGCGCATGGAATCCCGAAGCATCCAAAATAAACTCAGAAAGTTCCGGAAACTCGCAGCAGGTCAGGCAACATCTGAGGAGAGAGAATAGGAGTTCATCAGAACTCAGAAAAGTTAAAACTGGAGAAGGTTTCACGCAAGTGAAAGTGGGGGAGGGGTGAGGAAGAACAGAAACAAAGATCTGCATTGGATGGGGGAAGGAGAGATTAAACGACAAAAGGTTTCATGGTACAGAAACCAGAGTCAGTGGGAATGGGACAAGTGAAGAAACTCAAGAAGGGTCCAGTGTGAACAGCAGGATAGCAGCTGCTCAAATATGGGCCGGGATTCTCCGACCCGGCACCTGGTCGCAGAATCCCCAGGGGGGGACGCGAGAATTGCGCCCCGCCGCCCCAACGCCAGCTTCCCCATTCTCCGGCGCTGTTTTCCGGGCGCCCGCAGGATCACCGCCACGCCAGTCGGGGGCCGTTGACAGCGCCCCCCCTGGCGATTCCCCGGGCCCCGATGGGTCGAGTGGCCGATGAGTTTGGCCCAGTTTTGGTCCCGCCGTGTGGGAGGTGAGTAATCCATGCCGGCGGGATCTGCAAGGTGCGTGTGCGGGGGCTGTCCTGGAAGGGGGGGGGATCTGACCCCGGGGATAGGGGGGGGGGGGGGCACAGTGACCTGGCCCGCGATTGGGGCCTACCGATCGGCCGGCGGGCTGGTTCCATGGGGGCCTACTTTACTCCGTGCCGTACCCCTGTAGGGCTCCGCCATATTGCCCAGAGGCCGGCGCGGATAAGGGAACCCCCGCGCATGTGCGGACCCACGCCGACTTGAGTTGCGGGGACGACTCCGGCGCCAACCTAGCCCCCTAGAAAGGTGAGCATTCCTCACTTTCGGGGGCCTTTGATGCTGGAGTCGTTGGCGCCAGTTTTCACGCCGGTGTGGGGACGTAGCCCCATTTTTAGAGAACCCCGCCCATGGTCAGTCAGAACCTGCAGAAGGCAACAGCAAATCCCTGCAGTACCCTGCCAAGTCTAACTATAGAGCAAGCCCTTGATTGCCAAAGCCCTCTTCCGGGCATGGTCCCCATAGAGGGAGATCGTTAGGTTCAAGGCACATTAGTATTTTATTTAAAACTAAATGACTCACAGCCACTTTGCATTTTCATGAATTGGGGTGAGTCAGTGTCCTATTATCACAAGGCCCATATTGACAGCGATTCCATTTGCCCTGTGCCGAGCTTAGACTCCCTCCCCTTCGGGACATATCCCACCTTTCAATTTCTGCTAAAACCACATACAGATGGAGGGCGTTGTGACAATCTCAAGGGTGACACTGAGGGAATGCTGCACAGTCAGAGGTGCCCCACTGGGATGAGATGCAAAACCGTGGCTCCATCTGCCTCTCAGGTGGACGTAACAGATCCCGTGACACAGTGGTGAAGAAAAATAGGTGAGTCCTCCCTGGTGTCCTAGTCAATATTTACGCCTCAATCAACATCGCACAAAACAAATGATCCGGTCATTATTACATTGTTGTTTGTGGGAGCTGGTTATATGCAAATCTACTGCCATGATTTCTACATCACAACCTTGACTACAATGAAAATAATTCATTGGTTTGTGACCATCCTTGGCCAGACCCTAGGACGTGGGTGGAGATCTGGTCCACGACCAACAATGTTTTGTTTAAAGTAGGTAAAGGTTGGGATTCGAGAGATCTGCTTTTGGAATAAAGCCTGAAGATTCCACGGGTTTTGAACAAACAAAAACAACTTTTACTAGACAAGTTCAGAAAGATAAAACAATTTACAATATATGTCTTACACTGTAACATTCAGGGTAAATATGAGGTACATGTGAATTAACAGCGAACTGCGTTCAGACACACCACACTACAGAGTGAATGATAAATGCAACCAATACTGAGTCCATGGATTTCTCAGGGGTTCCCTGCTTCACCTTCGAAGGCGTCCCCTTAGAATTCTCTCCAATCATCACTCCCACTCGAATGGCTTTAGAATAGCCTACCTCACAGGCTTTCAATGTTGCCTTTCAGGATGCCTTCTCCCTAGATTCCTGAGTCTGCACTTCAACCTCTACATATTGGCATAGCTACAGCTCCTAGCTAGACAGCTGGCTTTAGTAAGGTGATACTGCCCCTGCGTTTCTCTGAACTCCTGTCCCCTGGCTATATCCAGCTACGTATGACTCCGGAGATTTCTTCTTTGAGGACTAAGGCTTCCCCTGAACAGTCTTCCCAGATCCTCAGAGCTTCTTCCCCTACTCCTGACTCTCAAAACCAATCGACGACCAACTGCTGTTTATTGCCCCTTGAACTGATCTGGGGACCTATCCAAACACTAGACTGCTGTCTTTGTTACTAAGCAGGAACCAATGTAACAAGTATCGTAACATCCTGTACCTTAAATATTATAATGCCCACAGACGCTAACTTAACGCCAAGATCAATGATTTCATGACAGGTTGTAAAGCACTTTGAAACCTCAGCTGATCGTGAAAGGCACTACACAAATGTAAGTCTTTTTTTTCTGCCTGTCCAAATGGAACCACCCTCCATGTTAGCAGTTTGTTTCCAGCCCCTGAAGGACGGTTTAGCCCCTCCAAGTGCTATTACTGAACCTGAGAGGTTAGCCAATAACTAACAATGACCTGGCTCAATGTTAAATTATTGAACCATACAGAGGATTGACAGACATGTCAGTTGATTGGAATTTTAGCATCTCCAAAAAATATATTAAATGTCCATTCTGAATTTTGATGGCACCATGCTGTTTTTCAGGCACTAAAACAGGCCACTAAATGTCCAATATGGAGGGTGCCAGGAGAGCACTGACTACCATCTTGCTCAAGGCAGAAAAGAGACCTCCAAGACCTGTGCCTGAGTCAGGCAAGGGGCCTTTGCACGACCCCCGTTTGAGGCCACATTTACAAAATATGGCTGTCCTGCGGTTACACAGTCATAACCTCCCCTGACGCCCACAGGGAAACCAATAGTGATCTCCCATGACACTCGTGGAGTATGTGATTCCTGGGTAGGAGGCGGAGGCCAACCCAGCTGGGGCACATTAGTACCGAGCATAAACGCCGGCCTGAGAAGGGACCGGCATGTTGGTTGTCCCAATGGGGACAGTGATTGTGAATAGTTACTGCCAGGGGCAGCTTATTGTTAAAAGTAAAATGGGGGCAGCACGGTGGCACAGTGGTTAGCACTGGGACTACGGCGCTGAGGATCCGGGTTCGAATCCCGGCCCTGGGTCACTGTCAGTGTGGAGTTTGCATGTTCTCCCCGTGTCTGCGTGGGTTCACCCCCACAACCCAAAGATGTGCTGGTTAGGTGGATTGGCCACGCTAAATTGCCCCTTAATTGGAAAAAAAATAATTGGGTACTCTAAATTTATAAAAAAAAGTAAAATAAATATTTTCCTGCCTACCACTGGCTACCTTGGTCATTAGACGTACAAAAAAAATATGATTGACCCAAATTAGGGGTTTGGGTGGGAGGAGCGCTTCACAAGGGGCTGCTGGGGATTGCTACTAAAGAAGGATAACCTTTCAGCTCCGCGGTTCCAAGCTCTCAACAACACCCATTCATCCCCCTTCTGAATAACCCTCCTTAAGCCCCCTGTCAGCCCTTTTCCTATTGATACCCTATGAGGGCCTAATCAGACCTTCCCCGTGTACCTCTCCTTAAGCAACCCCGCCCCACCACCGTCAGCCACCTTTCAATGCCCTGCTCCCCCCCCCCCCCCTCCCCCCCGCCGCCCCGTTGCACCCAATGTCTGGATTGCAAGCAAAGGTGATTTTTCTCACCAGTTGAGCTGTTGAATTGAAAGACAAATATTCGCACTGTATTATTTTTCCTGGGCTCAACAACTGAAGTTTAACTAAAGGCGGACCTGTCATCCCCAGTGGTAGCTGATTTGATCTATGAGACAGAGGCAATAGAAGCTAGTTTCCACCCTGATGATTGACAATATGAAGAGTGATGAGGTATCTGTTCCAACAGGTTCAGCATACTGTTAAAGAACAAATTTCCATCGCTGAATCATTAGCATGTCGTGTGTACAGACTTGCAGACTTTAATATGAAATGATGAGTAAAAAAGCTGGTTCATTGGAATACAAAAAGTAAGTGAAGCTGAAAGAAACTTCTTGTTTCTACCTGTGCTTTTGGCTTTTTGACTAATTGATCTTCTCCATGCAGACCCCTCCTTCTTCCAACCTGTCACCTCTACCACCCAGATGGCCAAAGGCAGCAGGGTCAATGGGGTACACCACCACCTGCAGGTTCCCCTCCAAGTCACTCACCGTCCTCACTTGGGAATATTGGATTGGATTTGTTTATTGTCACGTGTACCGAGGTACAGTGAAAAGTATTTTTCTGCGAGCAGCTCAACAGATCATTAAGTACATGGGAAGAAAAGGGAATAGAAGAAAATACATAATAGGGCAACACAAGATATACAATGTAACTACATAAGCACCGGCATCAGATGAAGCATACAGGGTGTAGTGTTAATGAGGTCAGTCAATAAGAGGGTCATTTAGGAGTCTGGTAACAGCGGGGAAGAAGCTGTTTTTGAGTCTGTTTGTGCGTGTTCTCAGACTTTTGTATCTCCTGCCCGATAGAAGAAGTTGGAAGAGTGAGTAAGCCGGGTGGGAGGGGTCTTTGATTATGCTGCCCGCTTTCCCCCGGCAGCGGGAGGTGTAAATGGAGTCCATGGATGGGAGGCAGGTGCGTTCACGACTCTGTGTAGTTTCTTGCGGTCCTGGGCCGAGCAGTTGCCATACCAGGCTGTGATGCAGCCCGATAGGATGCTTTCTGTGATGCATCAGGGTTGGTCAGGGTTAATGTGGACATGCCAAATTTCCTTAGTTTCCTGAGGAAGTATAGAAGTATAGGAAGTGTTGTGTTCTCTTGGTGATAGCGTTGACGTGGGTGGACCAGGACAGATTTTTGGAGATGTGCAGCCCTAGGAATTTGAAACTACTAACCATCTCCACCTCGGCCCCGTTGATGCTGACAGGGGTGTGTACAGTACTTTGCTTCCTGAAGTCAATGACCAGCTCTTTAGTTTTGCTGACATTGAGGGAGTGATTATTGTCGGTGCAACACTCCACTAGGTTCTCTGTCTCCCTCCTGTATTCTGACTCGTCGTTATTCGAGATCCAGCCCACTATGGTCGTATCGTCAGCAAACTTGTAGATGGAGTTGGAACCAAATTTTGCCACGCAGTCGTATGTGTACAGGGAGTAGAGTAGGGAGCTAAGTACGCAGCCTTGCGGGGCCCCGGTATTGAAGACTATTGTGGAGGTGTTGTTGTTCATTCTTACTGATTGTGGTCTGTTGGTCAGAAAGTCAAGGATCCAGTTGCAGAGTGGAGAGCCAAGTCCTAGGTTTTGGAGCTTTGATATGAGCTTGGCTGGGATTATGGTGTTGAAGGTGGAGCTGGAGTCAATAAATAGTAGTCTGATGTAGGAGTCCTTGTTTTCGAGATGCTCTAGAGATGAGTGTACGGCCAGGGAGATGGTGTCTGCTGTGGACCGGTTGCAACGGTATGCGAATTGCAGTGGATCAAGGCGTTCTGGGAGTATGGAGGTGATGCGCTGCATGATCAACCTCTCGAAGCACTTCATTACAACTGAAGTCAGGGCCACCGAATATATCGCCGTTCTGCCATTGTCCCTGGGTCAATTTTGTAAGGCGGAACGAAAGGAGCCCACAACAAGTTGTGGAGAAAAACAAAATTTATTTTTATTTAACAGGTTAACTATTACGTACAGCTCCAGTAGCTCCTTACTGGGTCTTCTCGGTGCCTGACTGGCCGACTCTATTTATACAAAGGCACATTAACCTAGTTAAGGGTCCCTCCGCCCCTTGATCGGGGGAGCTAGTGTTCTGCAAGCCCCATCGGTAATCACCCCTACCCAGTGAGACCCGTGCAGGTTATAACAGTCAAAATCCTGGATCTTCCTAACAGCACTGTGGGTGTACCTACACCACATGGCCTTCAGCGGTTCAAGAAGGCAGCTCACCACCACCTTCTCGAGGGGCATTTAGGGATGGGCAATAAATGATGGCCTAGCCAGCGATGTACACGTCTCATGAAAGGATTTTTAAAAACAGGAAAATCTCCGATTGCGAGGCTATGCCCTCACGCCGGCGTTGGAACGGTGGCGTTTTACACCCGAACATTTGGCTCAAAATGGCCACCGATCCTCTGTTTGGCTGGGGGCTAGCATGTCGGCAACATAGACGCCCAGCTCTAGCTGCCCCGATACGGCCCGGAGAATTGCCGGATCCGTGGCCGCGCGTGCACACGGCGGCAGCCTGCAGCAGCTGCGCCGTGCAACATGGCGCCGGCCGCTCGCGGACCCGGCCTGCGGAATAGTGTCCCCCTTTGGCCAGGCTCGCCATCCCCAGACCACCCAACACCAGTGCCCCCAGCTCCTGCCAAAACCCCCCATGCCCGCGTATCGGCCTTCCCCCGACTGGTACGGCGCAGCTGCCACGCCAAGTTTCCGATGGGTGAGACCACACGCGAGAGTGACGCCGTGGGGAACTCGTCCGGTCAGGGGCAGATAATCGGGGGGGGGGGGGATCCTCAGGCAACATCCTGAGACCGTCGATACGGCGCCTGGCGTATTGCTAGAATACGCCACTTTGGAGGGCCGGTGCGTCGCGAAAGCGGCGCCACATCTGATTTGGCCGGAATCGGGTATTCACCGGCCAAACCCGACTTTGGCACCGGTGACTGCAGAATCCCGCCCCGGGTCTGTCAGATCTTTACCTCCATATTTGCAAATGTCTCAATCAACCTTTTGGTTACACATGCTTCTTGTCAAGTACTGTATAAGGGCAGCAACAAATTGCATTTACATAGCATCTTTTAAGACAGTAAAATGTCGAATTGTACTTCACAGGAGTGTTTGCAGACAATATCCAACACTGGGACACATAAGGAGATATTAGGACAGATTATGACAATCTTGACTAAAGCGGCAGGTCTTAAAGAAGAGAGAGGTTAAGAGGAGGAAGGATTAGGGCTGGATTCCCAGAGCTTAGGGCCCAGGCAGCTGAATGCAGGTCTCCAGTAGTGGAGCGATTAAAATGGTGGACGCTGGAGAGGCTAGATTTGGAGGAACACAGAAACCTTGGAGCATTGCTAAGTGATGGAGGGAGCTGAAGTCAACGAGGCATCTTAAAAGGCGGATGAGAATTTGAAGGTCGGGACCAGTCAGCAAGCTCAAGGTTAAGGGTTGACTGAGACTTGGGGTGAGTAAGGACAACCTTTTGGATGACCTAAAATTTACAGAAATTTGAAACTGTGGACAGCTAGCCAGGAATGTATTGGAATAATAATTTTTAATAGTTTTTATTGTCACAAGTAGGCTTTAATTAACACTGCAATGAGGTTACTGTGAAAAGCCCCTAGTCGCCACACTCCGGCGCCTGTTCGGGTACACAGAGGGGGAATTCAGAATGCCCAATTCACCTAACAAGCACGTCTTTCGGGACTTGTGGGAGGAAACCGGAGCACCCGGAGGAAACCCACACAGACACGGGGAGAACTTGCAGATTCCGCACAGACAGTGACCCAAGCCAGGAATCGAACCTGGGACCCTGGCGCTGTGAAGCCATAGTGCTAGTCACTTGTGCTACTGTACTGCCCATATAGTCAAGTCTAGAGGGAATTAAGACTTGGGTAAGGTTTTCAGGAGGTGGTGAGCTGAGGCAGGGGTAGATTCAGGCAATGTCAGAGAGGTGGAAATAAACAGTTTTAGTCATGGAGTGGATAGATGGTGGGACGGTCATCTTGGTCATCAAATATGACACCAAGTTTGTGAACAGTCTCAGGCAGCTGTCAGGAAGAGGAATGTCCTCAATAGCTAGGGAATAAGAATAACTGAGGAAATTTCTGTTTATCCAATACTGGATGTTGAACAAGCAGCCTGACAATTAGGGAGACAGTCGAAAGAGGTCAGGTCAGATCAGGTTGGATGTCGCCAACATACATGTGGAAACTGACACTGTGTTTTTGATGTTGCTTCAAGGAGAAGCATTGGGATGAGCAAAGGAGGAGGTCCAGGACAGATCTTTGGGGGACACGAGAGGCAACAGTGCAGGAGCAGGAAGAAAGGCTTTTGCAAGTGATTCTCTGTCGACAACTGAATAGATAAGAATGGAGGAGAAAATGCTGGAAAATCTCAGCAGGTCTGGCAGCATATATAAGGAGAGAAAAGAGCTAACGTTTTGAGACCCCTTTCCTTACCTTTTCTCCCCTTTGCTTCCCCCTTCCCCTCCCCCCACATCTTCATCTGCCACAGTTTACCCTCTGATGGTAGTTTCCCTGCTGTTTGGCCTTTCACACCTTTTGTTCTCTCTGGGGACTGCCATTAGCACTCTTTTCCCTTGGTGTCTGTGGCCATTAGCATCTGGTTTCCCTGGGTTTCTATGGCGATTAGCACTCTGTTCCCTTGGTTTCTGTGGCTATTAGCACTCTGTACCCTGGTTTCTGTGGTGATTAGCACTCTGTTCCCTTTGTTTCTGTGGCTATTAGCACTCTGTTCCCTTGGTTTCTGTGGCTATTAGCACTCTGTACCCTGGTTTCTGTGGCGATTAGCACTCTGTTCCCTTGGTTTCTGTGGCTATTAGCACTCTGTTCCATTGTTTTATGTGGCTATTAGCACTCTGTTCCCTTGGTTTCTGTGGCTATTAGCACTCTGTTCCCTTGGTTTCTGTGGTTATGACACATCTTTCATTCTCTCACCCCACAGTATAAATATCTCCCGCTTTCTATGTCTTTTAGCTTTGACAAAGGTAATCTGGACTCGAGACATTAGCTCTTTTCTCTCCCTTCAGATGCTGCCGGACCTGCTGACATTTTCCAGCATTTTCTCTTTGGTTTCATATTCCAGCATCCGCAGTAATTTGCTTTTATTGTTTCAGATAAGAATGGAATCAGGTGAGAGAGACCCCACCCCAGCTGTACAGCAGTGCAGAGCCATAGGTGGAGGATGGTGCGGTCAAAACATGTCAAAGGTGGCAGACAGGTCAAGAAGAAAAGGAGGGGAGTCTACCATGGGCACAGTCACGGTCGGGTAGGTATTGCAACAAAGGGGGAAACTGAATGGAAGGATTCGACAAGGAATTCAAGGAAAGTGGCCACTGATTTTGGAGGTAACAACACAATCAAGGATTTTGAAGAGTATGGGAAGTTGGAGATGGGTGGGTAGATTGCAAGGATGTAGTGGGGGTGGGGGGTGGGGGGGGTCACTGGTGTTGTGTTTTGAGCAGAGGTATGATGACCACAATGGAGGCCAAGGCCAGCAGCGTGGGTTCAATTCCCGTTAATGTAAGTCTACTTGTGGCAATAAAAATATTATTATTATTATTCAATGTGACAGGGAGGTGGGCGGTACCTGGGATGAGAGAACCGTTAACAGTATCAGCTAACATCTAGTTGGGTAATGGTCAGCGGTTTACTGGGAATATGGTCAAAAGGAGCAGGGGTGGTCTTGTGGACAAGAGGAGCTGAGAGAAGGCATGAGGGAGGTAGAAACTAGAGAAAGATGTGAATTCAGGGTTAGAGCTTGCGGGGGGGGGGGGGGGGGGGGACCCATAGGAAGCTGGGTCCTGTGAGAGAGTGTAAGGGACAGCCAAATGATTGGATTGTCTCAAACAGGCGCCGGAATGTGGCGACTAGGGGCTTTTCACAGTAACTTCATTGAAGCCTACTCGTGACAATAAGCGATTTTCATTTCATTTCATAAAGTAGCCAAACGAGCTCCTCATACTCGTTGGAAGTGAAGATGCAGTGAACAGGAAAGGGGGCTTTAAGAAGATGGTTTCCAGTGGAAAAAAGGAGCTGGGGGTTACCTCTGCATTCCAGAATGACCCTGGAACAATGAGCAGTTTTTGCAGATGACAGCAGGATCCGATAGTATTTTATATGGTGGTGAATGGTTCAACAAGTTGTCCATCATATCCGTTCAAGTGTTACATTAAGGGTAAAAGGATAATTAGGGAAAGAGAGGGGCAGCACGGTGGCGCAGTGGTTAGCACTGCTGCCTCACGGCGCCGAGGACCCGGGTCACTGTCCATTTGGAGTTTGCACATTCTCCCCGTGTCTGTGTGGGTCTCACCCCCACAACCCAAAGATGAGCAGGGTGGGTGACTCGGCCACGCTAAATTGGGCAGCATGGTAGCACAGTGGTTAGCACAGTTGCTTCACAGCGCCAGGGTCCCAGGTTCGATTCCCGGCTTGGGTCACTGTCTGTGCGGAGTCTGCACGTTCTCCCCGTGTCTGCGTGGGTTTCCTCCGGGTGATTGGTCGAGTCCCCTTAGAGCTGGAAAACAGATCGGTCTGAGCATTGAAGTCGGCGCGTGAGGAATGAGAGACGACTGGACGAGGAGGGAGAGAGGCAAAGGCTAGAAGATCCTAGGAGGAATTCTCCGTTCCTGAGGCTAAGTGCCGGCTTGAACAGAGAATCCGTGGGAGAAGCACGTCCGGAAAATCGGCGTGAACCCTCACCGATTCCGGTACCGGTGAGGGGCTAGCACCGGAGCCACATGAAACGCCTGCGGATTGTGCCGAAAACAGCCAGATCCCGGGCCGCGCATGCGCACGGCTGATGACCTGCACCGGTCGTGCCGTACAACCTGGCGCCGGCCATGCGCGTAACCTAACCCGCAAAGCGCGACGCCACAGCCCAACCCCTGGCTAGTCCCCCAGCCCGAGCAAATGCCCCCCAGCCAGTGGCACGGATCCCAGCCGAGTGTGGCGGCGCTGGACACAGCCCACAGCTGGCACGCTGGCTCAGACCACACGTGTCCCACGCCGTTGGGAACCCGGCCCATCGGGGACGGAGCATCATGGGTGGGCTGGCCGAGGAGATGCCAACGGCCTTGCGACTGCATGCGGCGTGCCTCATGATGACGCCGCTTTCCAGGGGGCAGAGAATCGCACACCGGCATCAAACCGGCGCCGGCGGCGAATCCAGCGTCAGAATCGATTCTCTGCCCGATCACCGATTACAATTTTGGAGTCGGGCAATGGAGAATCCCGACCCCTCTGTTTCACTTTTGTGAAGAAAGGCACAGCCTGCAGTCTTCTCCACCCAGGACTGAGAACAGGCCAACCAGGAACAACGAGGCGAGGCACGAGGCCAAAGCCACAAGGGGAGCCAGCTGTTCGGGGTCAGCAGCTGTCATGGGCGGGTGGGGGTCAGAAATGAAGGTAAGCGTGGGGCCCCACAAAGTGCAAACCTGCCTCTGTGGGGAACAGAGAGGCAATGGTTAGATTGTTGGAAATGCAGTTGGAAGTAAATTAGGAAAGAGATTCTTTCCATGCTGAACATGGGAGGATGTGAGGTTGGAAGGGGAATGTGAGGGCAGCACAGTAACGCAGTGGGTTAGCCCTGATGCCTCACGGCACCGAGGTCCCAGGTTTGATCCCGGCTCTGGGTCACTGTCCGTGTGGAGTTTGCACATTCTCCCCGTGTTTGCGTGGGTTTCCCCCCCACAACCCAAAGATGTGCAGGATAGGTGGATTGGCCATGCTAAATTAGCCCTTAATTGGAAAGAATGAATTGGGTACTCTAAATTTTTTTTTAAATGCAAAAGAAGGGGATTGTGGATGGAGAGCAATCAGAGATATCCTAACCTGTAATTGACAGCAGAGGAGTGAGGAGGTCATGTGGTGGGGCCAAGGGAGATGGTCGCCAATACGGGATGGGAAGTTGATGTGAAGAGAGTGGTTAACTGAGGATAAGAGGGCAGTGCGTTCGGAGGGGAGAGAATATGTCTTGAGATGGACGTTGTAATCACCAAGGGTGAGAAGCCGTCCAGTGCAGAGGCTGATGAAGCAAAGCAGTGAAGGAATCTCACTGAGAAAACTTTTAAGATACATGGGAGGGCGGTAAAGAACAAGATTTTTAAATGACAAGTGAGGGCGGTGGAACAAGGTGAGATGCTCAAAGGCAGAGCAAGTGCCTGAGGTGAAGGGGGTTAGGCCAGGTGTGATTTGGTTGTCAGAGCCACATCACCACCTCAACCGTCTTGATGGGGACAATGGTGGAAGGAGTGGCCGGGCAGGGAGGCTTCAGTCACGGAACCCTCAACCAGATTTCCGTCAAGTCAATCATGTCACCCACAATCATGTCACCCACAATCATGTCACCCACAATCATGTCACCCACAATCATGTCACCCACAATCATGTCACCCACAATCATGTCACCCACAATCATGTCACCCACAATAAGCTGACAGATGGTGAGAGCCTTGTTCACAAGTGAGCGGGCAAGGTGTTGGGAGATGGGGAGTGGGAGCAGCAAGAACTGATTCACTGATGGAAACCACACAGTAAACACTGGGAGGGCTGAATCGGGGATTAGCCCCCAATGGGGACACAGGGTGGGAATTGGCCATCGAGAGAGTGGGATTGTGCAGATGGGGTTGCTGCTCGTAAGACTGAAGCAAAGGGTGGCTCAATGAGCCCTTCAGAAGGGTTATGTTCTGTGTTATGGCTGTAGTACAGATGCACACAGAACATCTAGTTCTTTGACTAGTAAAATTATTTATTAACAAGATGAACACATGGAAAGATAACTAACAAATTGTGATACAGACAGTAACGAATAACTGAATTCAGTGAATTCTCCTGGAGCCAATTCTAGTGCAACTATCCTCTTGTACGACATACTACCAACTACAGTAGTCCCCCGTTATACCGCGCTCCGCAATACCGCGGTTCGCGATATACCGCGGGGGGGCTTATGGACCCCAACTGTCAGTTGTGTCAATTTCAGCGGCCGGCTGATTGTTTCAGTGAGAGAGCAACTTCCCTCTCCGGATCAAAGTGAGCCGGCCGCTGAAATTGACACTGCCGGCTGCTCTCTCCCCCCAATCAGAAACATTAAAACTTAAAAGTTGGATTGGAGGGAGAGAGCAGCCGGCAGTGCCAATTTCAGCGGCCGGCGGATTGTTTCAGTGAGAGAGCAGCTTCCCTCTCCGGATCAAAGTGAGCCGGCCGCTGAAATTGACACTGCCGGCTGCTCTCTCCCTCCAATCCAACTTTTAAGTTTTAATGTTTCTGATTGGAGGGAGAGAGCAGCCGGCAGTGTCAATTTCAGCGGCCGGCTCACTTTGATCCGGAGAGGGAAGCTGCTCTCTCACTGAAACAATCAGCCGGCCGCTGAAATTGACACTGCCGGCTGCTCTCTCCCTCCAATCAGAAACATTAAAACTTAAAAGTTGGATTGGAGGGAGAGAGCAGCGGCAGTGTCAATTTCAGCGGCCGGCTGATTGTTTCAGTGAGAGAGCAGCTTCCCTCTCCGGATCAAAGTGAGCCGGCCGCTGAAATTGACACTGTTTTAATTAGATCCACGATGGGGGTTTTAAATTTATTTAAAAATCTATGCTAGCGCTTCCCATTGTGAGTCTACGGGGGTCTGACCTCTCCCCCCGCCCCCCCGTAAACTCTCAATGGGAAGCGCTAGCATAGATTCTTAAATAAATTTAAAACCCCCATCGTGGATATCCGCGGCTCGGATGCAACGCGGGTGGTTGTCTTGGACCCCAACACCCGCGTTATAAAGGGGGACTACTGTACTAGGTATCTTGAGTCACATGGTAGATCTGTATTGCCACCAGTTGGTTGGAAGTCGCTAACTATATACATTGATGAATAACGATATACAAAACTGTGCACAAGCAGATCACCACAAGAAGATACCAAGAGAGGATTTACTTGCATTGACAGCAGTTCAGGAAAGGGGCCGGGATTCTCCCTACCCGCGGGATGGGGGGTTCCGGCAGGATGGAGTGGCGTGAACCACTCCGGCGTAGGGCTTGGCCCCAAGGCCAAGCCCTAACCTTGAGGGGCTAGGCCCGCGCCGGAGTGGTTGGCGCCCCGCCGGCCGGCGGGAAAGGCCTTTGGCGCCATGCCAGCCGGGGCCGAAGGGACTTCGCCAGCCGGGGATGTGCAGGGGAGGGGGTCACTTCCGCGTCCGCCATCGTGAAGGCTATGGCCAACGCGGAAGGAAAAGAGTGCCCCCATGGCACAGGCCCGCCTGCCGATCGGTGGGCCCCGATCGCAGGCCAGGCCACCATGGAGGCGCCCCCCGGGGCCAGATCGCCCCCAGGACCCCGGAGCCCGCCCGCGCCGCCAGGCCCGCCGGTAAGGGAGGTGTTTTGATTCCCGCCGGCGGGACTGGCATGACAGCAGTGGGGACTTCGGCCCATCACGGGCCAGAGAATCGGCGGGGGGTAGGGCCCGCCGACTGGCGCGGCGCGATTCCCGCCCCAGCCAAATCTCTGGTGCTGGAAACTTCGGGAGACGGCGGGGGCGGGATTCTTGCTGCCCCCCCGGCGATTCTCCGAACCCCCTCCGGGTCGGAGAATCCTGCCCAGGGTTACTACTTTGCTTCCTGGATAACGGAGTTGTCTTATGAGGAAGGGTTAAGCAGAATGGGCCTTTACTCAGTGCAGTTTGGAAGAATGAGAGGTGATCTTATTGAAACATATAAGATTCTGAGAGGGGTTAACAGGTTGGGTGTTGTGAGGGTGTTTCCCCTCATAGGGGAACTAGAAGGCACAGTTTTCAAAATGTGAGGTCCTAACCCATTTAAAGATGAAGATGAGGAGGAATTACTTCTCGGATTAACTTGGAATTGATTTGGAAAGACACAGCAGCTCCAGTGTTCAGTCTTGCCCAGTGTTGACAGTCAGAGATACCCAGATTTTGGAAGCCAGATTTGGGAAATCTGACATTGACTGGGGAAAATAAAGAGCAGGAATGGCCCGGGAATGGATTTGGGGCCTTAACCTCCACCAAACATTCTGCACTTTTGTTGTAAAGCCAGTGAATCGCTCGTCGTATGACGACTTCTAAAGAAACAAAGAACTCACATTTATAGCACATCTTCTCTGAAAACAATTAAATTCTTCACATTGATTTGGCAATCTGTCACAGCAAGCAGTGGAGACTGGGTCACTAAATATATTCAACACTGAGTCAGAGATATTTTTGATCTACTTAGTTGAGGGTTATGGGGACAGGGAAGAAACTGCAGTTGGGACCATAATCTGATCAACAATCATCTTATGGGGTAGCAGGCTTGAGGAGCCGAATGGTCTACTTCTGCTCCTGTTCCTTATTTTTTTTTAAGGGGCAATTTAGCGTGGCCAATCCCACTACCCTGAACATCTTTGGGTTGTGGGGGTGAGATCTGCGCAGAGACGGGGAGAATGTGAAAACTCGACATGGACCCTGGGCTGGGATCGAACCCGGGTCCTCAGCGCTGTGAGGCAGCGGCGCTAACCACTGCGCCACCGTGCCGCCCCCTATTTCTTATTCTTACCAGTTAATTTGGACACAGGTGTTGGTGGGTTCATGAAGTCCAGGGACAAGGGTAAAGTATTGAAGGACGCACAGATGGAGGTATTTCTGTAACAGTGCCTGATGATCATGGAGGTGAGAAATACAGAATCGCGGGGTGGAAGAAAATGGTGGCAAAGTTGGAGGTTGGCATAAGGTACAGAAGTGGTGCAGAATTGTACTTCAGCCCAGGAGAGTGAAACTCTAACGAGGAACCAGATTGTAGCTAAAGCTGAGGGACTAGTCGAACAGGTACGGCAGCATTTTGCCCGGCAATGAATATCAGTGATGAGGGAAGGGCTGGAAACGCATGAGCGAAGTTACTTTAAAATGTAAGCAATTGTAAGCAGCAGATGTGGGACGCAGCAGCTCAGCGTTATAGTCTCGGCCCCGTGCAGAGGTATAGGGCGGGATTTACCGGCTGTTCACGCTGGCGGAACATTCCGGTCCCACGCCGCCGCACGGGTTTCCCGGCGACGAGGGGCGCAGTCAACGGGAAATCCCTTTGACAACGGCAGGGTCGGTAAATCACACTGGAGGGCCGGCTCCGCTGTCAAAAAACCCACGGCGGGTTGCTCGGTAACTCGGCCCTATATCGCTGACATCCAGAGAGACCCCAGATGTTTGGAAACCAAATTTGGGAAACTTGACATTGACTGAATAATATAAAGAGCAGGAATGGCCCGGAAATGGACGATGGGGCCTTAACTTCCATCAAACATTCTTTTTTTAAAAATATTTTTATTAAAAATTTTCCATTTATAATAAATTTTATAACAAAGCCAATATCACAAACAACGGATGTGACACAGAACATAAAAAAAAACACAACTAAACGTATGCACCTCATCGACAAAAGAAAGGGAAAATAAAACCCAAATAAACCATCACTCCGTTACCTAACTGCTTCACCCCTCCCCCCTCCCCATCTCTTAGCAACAGACGGTGACTAATTCCTTAAAGTAGGCCATGAATGGCTGCCATCACCAGGAGAGCCCCTCAACCGACCCCATGATGGTGTACTTGACTTTTTCCAAGTACAAGAATTCCATTAGGTCACCCAACCACACAGAGGCACTGGGCGGAGTAGGGGACCTCCACCCCAGCAGACCTCTCCTCCGGGCAATCAACATGGCGAAGGAGAGGACATCTCCCTTGACCCCCATTTGCAGCCCCAGCAAGTCCAACACCCAGAAAATGGCCACCAAAAGGACAAGGATCCAGTCAATATTCAGAATAGCTGGCATGGTGCTGAAGAAGACCTAAATGCTTACCAGTCTGGAACACAACCAAAACATGTGTTTATGGTTGGCCGGTCCCCCGGCGCTCCGTTCGCACCTGTCCTCTCCCCCTGGAAAGAAACCGCTCATTTTAGCCTTGGTCAGATGAGGCCGAGGCACTACCTCCAGCTGGATCAGGCTGAGCCACGTGCATGAAAATGTAGAGTTGACCCTACGAAGGGCCTCACTCCACACATCATCATCCACTGTAGGTCCCAACACCCCCTCCCACTTCACTTTCACCTCAACCAATTCCTCCGACAGGAGCTGCCCTTGGATGCCAGACGCGCTACCCCCTCCGACCCCATTAGAGAAAAGATCCTCTCCATCAGAGATGGCGGCGGTGCCACGGGAAAAGTCGGAAAGGCCCGTCGCACAAAATTTCAAATCACGAGGTACCTGAACGAGTTCGACCTGGAAAGTCCAAACTTCACCGACAGTTACTCCAAGCTGGCAAACCGTCCGCAGACAATGGTCAAATCTCACAAGCCCCTTCCTCCCTCCCACATCCCAAATGTTGTGTCCAGTCTCGTTGGCTCAGAAAAATGATTAGCAGAAATAGGGGCCAACCTCAATATGGATCCAAGTTTAAAGTGCTGTCTGAATTGTCTCCATATCCTCAGAGTGGACACACCCACTGCGTTCGAAGAGTACCTTACCGGAGAAAATGGATGTGAGGCCATCACCAGCGACCCCAAACTAGATCCTCAACACAACCTAACCTCCGTCTGTCCCCTTATGGAACACGGGTCGCTGCACCACCCCAGTACCTTCTCACCATTGGCTGCCCAAAGACAAGTGGGCAACGCTAGACTCCCCCCCCACCCCCCCCCCCCCCCCCCCCCCACACTCCCACCCCACTGACTATCACTTCGAAGAATGGTCCTGCGGATCTTCAGGGTCCTGCCCATTCATATAAAGGTTGATAGCAACCTATTAAGCTTAACTGAAAAAGATTTAGGGAGACATTGAAAAAGAAAATATTCATTTTAATAGACTGGACTCCGCCCGCCAAGGACATGGGAAAATGGTTTCCCTTTTGCAAATTGGACTTAACCTCACTCACCAGACTCGCATAGTTCAATTTATGGAGCCGGGTCCAATTGTGGGCCACCCGGACATGCAGATAACGGAAGCTCGAGCTGACACCGTCAAGGCAGCTCCCCACCCCGGGGGATTAACGGAAAGTACCTGCTCTTTTCCAGACTCAAGTTCTATCCTGAAAAAAAGCCAAAGATCCTCAGGAGCTTCCCTATTTCACTCAAAGTGGGGACTGTGTCCGTAACCTAAAGCAACTGATCATCAGCAGATAAGGACACCCTGTGCTCCATCCCCCCACCCCCTCCGCTTTATCCCTTTTACTTACCCGAAGCAATGGCTAAGGGTTAGACATAAAACATCGGAGCAGAATTAGGCCACTCAGCCCATCGAGTCTGCTCCGCCATTCAATCATGGCTGATATTTTCACATCCCCATTCTCCAGCCTGCCCCCCATAACCCCTGATCTCCTTATTAATCAAGAACCTATCTCTGTCTTAAAGACAGTGAATAGGCCTCCACAGCCTTCTGCAGCAAAGAGTTCCACAGATTCACCACCCTCTGGCTGAAGAAATTCCTCCTCACCTCTGTTTTAAAGGATCATCCCTTTAATCTGAGATGGTGTCCTCTGGTTCTAGTTTTTCCAACAAGTGGAAACATCCTCTCCACGTCCACTCTATCCAGGCCTCGCAGTATCCTGTAAGTTTCAATAAGATCCCCTCTCATCCTACTAAACTCCAACGAGTACAGACCCAGAGTCCTCAACAGTTCCTCATACAACAAGTTCTTCATTCCAGGGATCATTCTTGTGAATCTCCTCTGGACCCTTTCCAAGGCCAGCACATCCTGCCTTAGATACGGGGCCCAAAACTGCTCCCAATACTCCAAATGGGGTCTGACCAGAACCTTATACAGCCTCAGAAGTACATCCCTGGTCTTGTATTCTAGCCCTCTCGACATGAATGCTAACATTGCATTTGCCTTCTTAACTGCCGACTGAACCTGCACATTAACCTCAAGAGAATCATGAACAAGGACTCCCAAGTCCCTTTGTGCTTCTGCTTTCTGAAGCATTTCCCCATTCAGAAAATAGTTCATGCCTAGATTCCTCCTTCCAAAGTGCATAACCTCACACTTTTCCACCTTGTATTTCATTTGCCACTTCTTTGCCCACTCTCCTAGCTTGTCCAAGTCCTTCTGCAGCCCCCTTGCTTCCTCAATATTACCTGTCCCTCTTCAGGGGTGGAATTCTCCGACCCTCCCGCAGGGTCGGGGAATCACCCGGGGCCGGCGTAAATCCTGCCCCCGCCGTGGCTGGAATCCTCCGCCACCCGTGAATCGGCGGGAGCGGGAAGCACGACCCGCCGATCGACGTGTCCCCTGCGGTGATTCTCCGGCCCGCGATGGGCCGCAGTCCCGCCGCTGACAGGCCAATCCCACCGACGTGGTTGAAACCACCTCTATGCCGGCGGGATTGGCGGCGCGAGCGGCCCCCTGGGGTCCTGGGGGGGAGGGGGGGCACGGGGCGATCGGACCCCAGGGGGTGCCCCAACGGTGGCCTGGCCCGCGATCGGGGCCACCGATCGGCGGGCGGGCCAGTGCCGTGGGGGCACTCTTTTTCTTCCGCCACCGCCTCCACCATGGCGGAGGCGGAAGAAAGCCCCCCTACCGCGCATGCGCTGGTGGTGACGTCAGCGGCCGCTGACGCACCGGCGCATGCGCGGACCGGCGAAGGCCTTTTGGCCAGCCCCGCGCCGGGCGGCGTAGCGCTAAAGGCCGTTGGTGCCGGTTTTGGCACCATCGGCGTAGCGGAAACCACTCCGGTGCGGGCCAAGCCCCCAAAGGTGTGGAGAATTCCGCACCTTTGGGGAGCCCCGACGCCGGAGTGGTTGGTGCCACTCTGCTACGCTGGGACCCCCCGCCACGCCGGGTAGGGGAGAAACCCGGCCCAGATCTTTGTATCATCTGCAAACTTAGCAACAGTACCTTCAGTTCCTTCTTCCAGATCATTAATGTATATTGTGAAAGGTTGTGGTCCCAGCACAGACCCCTGAGGCACACCACTAGTCACCGGCTTCCATCCTGAAAAAGACCCCTTTATCCCCACTCTCTGCCTTCTGCCGTCAGCCAATCCTCTATCCATTCCAGCATCATACCCTAAGCACCATGAGCTCTTAACGCATTTAACAATCTCCCACGCGGCACCTTGTCAAAGGCTTTCTGGAAATCTAAATAAATCACGTCAACTGGTTCTCCTTTGTCTAACTTGCTTGTTACCTCCTCAAAGAACTCTAACAGATTTGTTAGACATGACCGCCCTTTGACAAAGCCATGCTGACTCAGTCCTATTTTACCATGCACTTCTAAGTACTCCGCGATCTCATCCACCCCCCCCCCCCCCCCCCCCCCCCCCCCCCACCATCGGTGGCTCTGACCAACAGAGATCCTTGTAAAAAGCCTCAAACATAGCGTTGCCTTTGTCTGGGGTCGAAACCAAGCTGCCTCCCGAATCCCTAACCTGAATAAACCCCCGGGGAAGGAACGTGCCGCCTCAGCTGATGGGCTAAAAGACGGCTGGCCTTCTCCCCATATTCATTCATAAAAAAACCTTGAATGCCACAGCTGGTCCATCATCTTGCCCTCGGACAACAGATCAAACTGAATCTGCAGCAGGGCGGCATGGTGGCACAGTGGTTAGCACTGCTGCCTCACGGCTCTGAGGTCCCAGGTTCGATCCCGGCTCTGGGTCACTGTCCGTGCGGAGTTTGCACATTCTCCCCGTATTTGCGTGGGTTTCGCCCCCACAACCCAAGATGTGTAGAGTAGGTGGATTGGCCTCGCTAAATTGTCCCTTAATTGGAAAAAATAAATTGGGTAATCTAAATTTTTTTTTTTTAAACTGCCTTTGCAGTTTTCAGTGCAGTACAAAGTTTATTGCTGGATGTGACACTAAGGGCTGATAATTGGCATATAACAGGGCCTCACAAATACCTGTGGTCCACCTTCAGGATAGCATGCCCAACCTTAAGGGCAGCACGGTAGCATGGTGGTTAGCATCAATGCTTCACAGCTCCAGGGTCCCAGGTTCGATTCCCGGTTTCCTCCCACAGTCCAAAGATGTGCGGGTTAGGTGGATTGGCCAGGCTAAATTGCCCTTAGTGTCCTAAAAAATAATGTTAATGGGGGTTGTTGGGTTACTGGTATAGGGTGGATACGTGGGCTTGAGTAGGGTGATCATGGCTCGGCACAACATTGAGGGTGAAGGGCCTGTTCTGTGCTGTACTGTTCTAAAAACTTCTTCTCTGCCGTTCCAATCCAATAAATATTCTGTTCTTTTGTCGTAAAGCCAGTGAATCTCTCTCACAGCAAGAGGGTTCTAAAGAAACAAAACACTTACATTGATAACGCATCTTCTCTGAAGACAATTAAATACTTTGCAATTTATCAAAGCAGCATTTGACCGACTATGGCATCAAGGGGCCCTCGCTAAACTAAAGTCAATGGGAATCAGCGGGGAAACTCTCCGTTGGTCGGAGTCTTGACTGACACCAAGATAGATAGTTAAGGTGGTTGAAGGTCAATCATCTCAGCTCCAGGACATCACCGCAGGAGTTCCTCAGGGGAGTATCGTTGGCCCAACCATCTTCAGCTGCTGCCTCTTTTCCATCATAAGGTCCAAAGTGGGGATTTTCATTGATGACTGCTGAATGTTCAGCACCATTCGCGACTCCTCAGACACTGAAGCAGTCCATGTCCAAATGGAGCAAAACCTGGACAATGGGCCAGGCAATGACCATCTCTAAGAAGATAGCATCTAACATTCAATGTCATTGCCTTCACTGACTCCCCCAGTATCGACATTCTGCGGGTTACCATTGACCAGAAACCAAACTGGATTAGCCATATAAATACTGTGGCTACAAGAGCAGGTTAAAGGATAAGAATCTCCTGACCGCAGCCCCCCCCCCCCCCCCCCCCCCCCCCCCCCCCCCCCACCTCTCCCCACACACACAAAAGCTATCCACATGCCTGGATGAGTGCAGCTCCAACAAAACCCAAGAAGCTCAACACCATCCAGGTCAAAACAGCCCACTTGATTGGCACCTATACACCATCTCCAACACTCACTTCCTCCACCACCAAGATCTACAAGATCTAGTGCAGTGCTTTTTAAACGTTCTTTCTTATCATAGATGGTCATTGCCTGGCATTTGTGTGGAACAAATGTTCTATGCCAATTATCAGCCCGTAGTGTTACATCCAGCAATAAACTCTGTACTGCACTGAAATCTCATTATATTACATGTTCAAATCCTAGAGTGGAGCTTGAAATAAAACTTTGGAGTGAGGGACTAACTAGGTGCTACTAATGAAGACAAGCTGACTTGTCGCAAATGCAGTCACTCCCGATAGCTTGCCCGTGCATGTTATTTTTATTGATGATAATAGTAGATGCGCTATAATTGATCCCAGGGCTCCGAGGCCACGGAGCGTGAAAAGCCTAGTTTCCCATTCCTGATCACTAGACTAGTGGCCTTGTGAGTGCATTAACACTAATACTCATGGTTAACCCAGGTAAGCCCAAGTCTGTCTTCATCGAAACCTACACATACACTTTTCAGAAGGATTCCTGAACTAATAATCATGAGTTTTAGGGATTTTCTCAAAGCTTTTGAAGATGTCAAACATCCCCACTGACTCACAGCAGTCCTTTGTTATGACCATACAGATGCTATTTGCTGAGCAAGGCAAATCCTGAAGGGAAACCTGTGCTACTGGTCATAACCTTTTTTTCGAAATCTTTAAAAAAGGAAATATAATATTGATTCCAAAAGCATATGGTTCCAGTACTGCTTTTGGGATTTGAAAATTAAAAAAAATTATTATTATTATTTTTAAAAATAAATTTAGAGTACCCAATTATCTTTTTCCAATTAAGGGGCAATTTAGCGCGGCCAATCCACCTACACTGCACATCTTTTGGGTTATGGGGGCAAAACCCATGCAAACACGGGGAGAACGTGCAAACTCCACATGGACAGTGACTCAGGGCCGGGATCGAACCTGGGGACCTCAGTGCCATGAGGCAGCAGTGCTAACCACTGCGCCACCGTGCTGCCTGAAAATGTAAAAAAATTATTAACAAGAAAATCAAACCTAAGCACACAAGATCAAAGTAACACAGTTGAAACCGTCTTACAAAACACGGCCACACTCGCCCGCCCATAAAAATCCTCTTGGTCAGAACAGACAAGTTAAAAACCTCTGGGCAATGATCCCTTGTAGATATTTTACCTATAAAAAAATCCAGTAATGTTGCCCAGGGCAAAACATTGCTGTCACTGTAGTAAAAACGTAACACCCAATTTCTTACCCACTTCCACTCTGCTATGGAAATCCAAGAATATTCAGAAACAAGACTGCTTTCTGAAATAAAGACTCTGTTTCTGGATGGCTGCTTCAGATTCTACACCTTCTCTCAGCACAGCACAGAGCTGAAGATATCTTCCCCTCACAGCCAAGAAAACTCAGCTCAACATTTTTGTCTAATTATCCAGCTTTTCCAAAATACAAACATCTTTCTTGTCCTCCTGTTGGTCCCCCTTCCAGGTCAAATAACATTTTATAACCTTCTCCTGCCTACTTACAAAACCTTTGTAAGTTATAAATGTTCCTTGCTCTCTGTTGAAATTTAAGAACTGAAAAGCCAAGTCCCTATCTATCTCCTAATACAAATTTCTCAACCTAATCTATTTACTTATAAATCCTCTTCACCATGGCCTTTTATTACAAATGTATGCATTTAGCATCTTTACCACTTTCATCTCTCAACTCTCCCAGACAACCTGTCTCTATTAATTATTTTCGTTGGGAAATTGCAGAGGCAAATTTGAGGTGTTGGAACCAAACACACCCCATCTACCCAAACCCTAATAATAATAATAATCATCACTTATTGTCAAAAGTAGGCTTCAATGAAGTTATTGTGAAAAGCCCCTAGTCACCACATTACAGCGCCTGTTCGGGGAGGCTGGTACGTGAATTGAATCCATGCTACAAGCCAGCAATTTAGCCCACTGTGCTAAACCAGCCCCTTTCATCACCATCTGCCTCACATGTGGCAGAGTCTGCGGATCGTGCATCAAACTTATCAGCAATCTCAGAACCCATCGACCCAGAGCGGAGGAAAATCATCCTCAATCCCGAGGGACTGCCCAAGAAGCAGAAGGGAAAACTCATGAGTTAATAGCTTTTCAAAATTTAATTTAATGATATTTTGCAACATTAAATGTCCTGAATAGCTTCAAGTTGTTGTTTGTTATGGGGTTAAATGTGAGCTTGTTTATCTACCCTATCCAGAAGACAGTGAGGAAGGTTCTCTTCATTGTTGCCAGATAACTGGGCACCCAGAGATGGAAGGTATGATCCTCTATCAAATCCATAGAATGCCTACAGTGTAGAAGGAGGCCATTCAACCCCTCGTGTGTGCGCCGGCCTGCCGAAAGAGCACCCTACTTAGGCCCCATCCCCCACCCTTTCCCCGTGAACCCCGCACATTGATCATGGCCATCGTTGGTGTGTGTGGGTCAGTATTAAACCAGGCAGTGCAGTTAACCGCACTGAGATTTTTTAGTTCCATGGAATGTAGCTGAGCCTCAATTCAGCACCTCACCAAGTAGTGAACTGCCAACGGTGAGCCCCGATAGAAGGCTGCTGAGCCATGGGTGGCATCACATGGGTGGAGATTGATGAGATTTTCACTGCACATCGCAGGTGAACATTCTGTCAAGGAGTCACCGGACAGTGAGTATGGGAACAGTGGCTGAATTTGCTCTCCCGCCTCGCTTTGGGAACTGAGTCAGTTTGAGCTCGCAAGCCTCGGCCGTGGCTGAACTCGCCCCTCGGTTCTCTAGAACATTAGGTAGCGCCTCTGAAGTGGAGCAACTTCAGAGAGTGTTGGCCCTGCCTTCGGTTCATCTGGCTCTGGCGGACAGAACTCAGTCAACACCCCTGTTTGAGGATTTGAGCCCCACTGGCTTGTGGGCATCCCGGGAGGGACATAGGCTAAGGGAGTAAACAGAAAATCTGGAGTGGTCATTCATTATTTTTAACATATTCCAGTAGCTCCGGCGGCCAAAACGTTGTGCTTTGCACTCCTTCAGGCTCACCAGCAAGGCAGGGAGAGAGGTCCTGGCACTTGAGCAGCCCAAAACTCCCGTATATTCAGCCGTGGAGAGGTCCGTCCATAGTCACATCACAACGATCAAAACAATTAGCATAGAGAATGGGCGGCACGGGCTTCCTTCAACAGGGGGAGAGATTATTGCGTCTCCTTGGACAGCCACTGTGGTGATATGCCTGTAAGCAATACCATAGATGGACAGTGTGTAACCTCCAACCAGCAGGTGGCGGTGCAGCCACACTGTGCAGGCTCCAGGCCATGGTCATGTGACCAGGTACTCACATATAAAGGGAGACACATCCGACCATCACCAGATGGTTGTAGGAGATGGTAGTAAGACAAACAGGTGAGCCGCCATACTAGGCGTAGTTTCAGAGGAGTACAAAGAAGCTCCATGGTAATGTGTTCTGTTACAGCTCGCTATTTTACCACATGAGATTCAATAAAGATCTTGGTTTGGACAAGTCAAGGTGTTTGGTGGATTCCTTTGCAAGATATAGAAGACCAAATACAACAGCCACTGCCTGCCTTAAATCAGGCAGCCCCTGATTAGTAAGGTGCCATCCCACCACAGCCCACCTGCTCCTTGGTGTTTAGGCTCATTGCCCGACAAATGGATTGTAACATCGTCCCAACAACATGACAAAGAAAGGGAAGATGGTAACAACCCTTCACTTTGCAAGCTGGCATGTCAGAAACACGTGTCCATCAGAAGATCTCACACAGATTGACGACTCCCGGAAGACCGCCATTATCATCATCGAGTTGAGTAGCCTTAATGTGGACATTACAGCTTTTCAGGAGGCACGCCTCCGTGCAAGCAGGATCACTAAAGAGAACACGACTACACTTTCTACGAGTCGGATAGAGGCCCAAAAGAACGGGCAGCACGGTGGCCGCATTGGTTAGCACTGCTGCCTCACGGCGCTGAGGACCTGGGTTCGATCCCGGCCCCGGGTCACTGTCCGTGTGGAGTTTGCACATTCTCCCTGTGTCTGCGTGGGTCTCACCCTCACAACCCAAAGATGTGCAGGGTGTGTGGATTGGCCACGCTAAATTGTCCCTGAATTGGAAAAAAAGACTCTAAATTTCTTAAAAAAAAGAAGAGCCAAGAGATCATGGAGTGTGTTTTCCATCAGAAACCCCTCATTCAGAATTCAGAAGTATCCACAATTGGCTGAGAAGGCACACTGACCATCCAACAGTCTGCTGCCCCTAGTCCAGTACACCTGCTTTTTTAACATTTTGTCGTGGGCGTGGCAGGCTGGGCCAGCATTTATTGCCCACCCCTATTTGCCTTTGAGGGGGCAGTTAACAATCAACCACACTGCTGTGTGGGTCTGGAGTCACATGTAGGCCAGACCAGGTAAGGATGGCAGATTTCCTTCCCTAAGAGACATTAGTGAACCAGATCAGTTTTTACGACAATCGACAATGGTTTCATAGCCATCATTAATTGCAGATTTTATTCAATTCAAATTTCACGATCTGCAGTGAACCTGGGTCCACCAGGTTTGAATCTGGGTCCCCAGAGCACGAAATCGTGACCGGTGCAGGTTTTGCTAGTCTTCACCCCCTCGAAAAGTGGTGTACTCGGGGAGTACGCTGTGCCGAGTATCCACCGCCTCAGGCCATTGCTTGAGGCCCGTCCTGCTATTCTCCATCATCGACCGGCCGAATTCCTGACGGCGTGGGTCTAACATGGTCCCATCGTCCGGGATCCTCGCGCGGTGGCTGCGGAATCAGTCCGGGGCCGCTACAGTCAGGGGAGGGGCGATTGGCGGACGGTGGGGGGGGGGGGGGGGCTCATTCGGGACTGGGGGCTATGTGTGTGGGCAGTCCGGAGTGGGCGAGTGGCCGATGCGGGGCACTATTTCGGCGGTCCAGGTCCGTGGGCTGAGTCTGCCATGGAGCACGGCGCGGCCGCTGGAGGCCGCCGCCGTGCCCATGCGCGGCCTCTGACCCGGAAGTGCGGGGGGACGTATCGGCAGCTGGAGCTGTGAGCTCCACAACAGCTGCCTGCTAGGCCCCTGCAAGGCTGTGAATCTGTGGCCTTTTGACACCAGTTTTTCTGGCGTAAATGACCACCGTTTTCACAATGGCGTGGGGACATAGTCCCAAAAACGGAGAATCCAATCCCAGTTTTGTAACATCACTTAGCAGCACCCCCAACATCTAACACCTGTTCCAGCTGGAGAAACTTAATGCTAGGGTGGGTCCAGTCATGACTCATGGCCCTCCTGCCTCAGGCAACATAGCATTGGACGGATGAATGAGAACAGACAGAGATGGTCTGTTAGCTGGAGTTGTGTGTTTACCACAATCTCCTCATTACCAACTCGTTCTTTCAAACCAAACCCTATCGCCAGGTTTCATAGAAACATCCAAGATCATGCCAGTGGCACCAGCTGGACTTCTTCTCCAGAAGGGCCTTTTACAAACAATGTTCTAATCACACGCAGTTTCCACACTGCGGACTGTGACATCGCTGGTGTGCAGCAATGTTAGACTCCAACCAAAGAAGAGTCATCATTCCAAACAAAATGGTCACCCGCAAATTAACACTACCAGAGTTTCTCACCCACCGCTGTTACAGGAGTTTCTCAATTCTCTTGAACAAGCCCTTCAAAACTCCCCTGTTGGGGACGCAGTGATCAAGTGGGCCCGCATTAGAGACGTCATCTATAACTCAGCAATGACCAACTTCGGCAAACGCGAGAAGCAGAATGCGGATTGGTTTCAAGCCCTCTTTGAAGAGATGGAACGAGTCACAGTCGGCAAGCGTACTGCGCTGTTGAATTACAAGCCAGCCCCCAGCGAGAAACCATCTTTAGCACTTAAAGCTGCCACACAGAGAACAGCTAGGGCACTGTGCAAAGGACTACGGGCAACATCTATGCAGTCATATTCAGCTGAACTCTGACACCAGAAACATCAAAGAAATTTATGACGGTATCAAGAAAGCTTTACGGGTCAACCAGCAAGAAGGGTACCCGAGACTGTGAGGGATTGGCAGCCTGACCGGGAGAGGTGGGTGCTTCCGTTATAGGTAGGAGACCCCGAGGGCACTTCAATATGGTGGCGCTTGCAGAAGGTGTAACAAAAAGTCTGAGATAAGACTCACTGCAAGCCATCACTGTTGAGGAGACGTCGCATCTCAAGATGGCCTACAGCCAGAAGCCTCACTGGCTTCCCATCTACCACTGGGTTGGCACCCACCTAACCCAGGCAACTACAAGGTTTTAGCCTCCGTCAGGGGGTCATTCCTATTCGGAAAATCCCATCCGCTTTTTTAAATAATAATCTTTATTAGTGTCACAAGTTGGCTCACATTAACACTCCAATGAAGTTACTGTGAAAAGCCCCTAGTCACCACAATCCAGCACCTGTTTGGGTACATGGAGGGAGAATTCAGAATGTCCAATTCACCTAACAGGACTTGTGGGAGGAAATCGGAGCGTCCGGAGGAAACCCACGCAGACACAAGGAGAACGTGCAGACTCCGCACAGACAGTGACCCAAGCCGGGAATCGAATCTGAGGCCCTGGCGCTGTGAAACGACGGTGCTAACCACTGTGCTACCGTGCCGCTTCACAACTTTTCCCACTTAATTACCACTAATTGGCCTCCTGTCATGAGAATGTCGCTTTAAGAAATGTTTGGCTGCTCATATTACTGCAGTGATGTCAGAGTGTGGGTGGAGCTGGCCTGTCCGTCAGCTTTTTACTTTCATTTTAGGCTGTTTGCTGCAGGATGTGTTTTTGTTTTGTTTTCAGTGTTGGAGCTGAAGCCAGACAGAGCAGGTGTACTGTTGATCTCTCTGCCATGAGAAGACTATCTCTTGATCATTTAGTGAATTCAGAATTATGAATGTTCTCAGTAGTGAATGTAAATCTAATGTGCTTCTGTTAAAAGGCGTTTCTTTTGTCGTCTGGATGTTGTTTGGAAAGTTATTAAGGATTACTTAGTGTTGTATTCTTTGGGGTTGTATCTGAATTAATAGAACATAGAACATAGAACATTACAGCACAGTACAGGCCCTTCGGACCACGATGTTGCACCGTCCTGTGAAAACCTTCTGAAGTCCCTCTACACTATTCCCTTATCGTCCATATGCCTATCCAATGACCATTTGAATGCGTTTAGTGTTGGCGAGTCCACTACTGTTGCAGGCAGGGCATTCCACGCCCTTACTACTCTCTGAGTAAAGAACCTACCTCTGACATCTGTCCTATATCTATCTCCCCTCAATTTAAAGCTATGTCCCCTCGTGCTGTCACCATCCGAGGAAAAAGGCTCTCGATATCCACCCTATCTAATCCTCTGATCATCTTGGATGCCTCAATTAAGTCCCCTCTTAACCTTCTTCTCGCTAATGAAAACAGCCTCAAGTCCTTCAGCCTTTCCTCATATGATCTTCCCTCCATACCAGGCAACATTCTTGTAAATCTCCTCTGTACCCTTTCCAATGCTTCCACATCCTTCCTATAATGTGGCGACCAGAACTGCACACAATACTCCAAATGCGGCCGCACCAGAGTTTTGTACAACTGCAACATGACCTCATGGCTCCGAAACTCAATTCCTCTACCAATAAAAGCTAACACACCGTATGCCTTCTTAACAACCCTCTCAACCTGGGTGGCAACTTTCAGGGATCTATGGACATGGACACCGGTTAATGGTTGCTAAGATGTTCACTGTATGTTTTAAAAAGGTTAACTTGAGTTCATAGAATAAACATTGTTTTGCTTTAAAAAATACTTTTCCATTTCTGCTGTACCACACCTGTAGAGTGGGTCGTGTGCTCCCCATACCACAATCTATTAAAAGTTGTGGGTCAGGTGAACTCCATGATACACTTTGGGGTTCTCTAAACCCTGCCCCATAACAAATTGGGGGCTCGTCTGGGATAAAAGTCTATCTATTGGATTGGCTTAGTGAACTTAAAGACTGTGAGGGGTGAGCATATTGTGGTTGTTTTTCAAGGGTGGTATTCTAGTTTAAGTGGGGAGTTTGTTGTGGACAATGGCTCTTTCAGAGGCTCTGAAGTTTTTGGGGTGGAAACGGTCACACGCAATACCTTACAGATAGAGACTAAAATCAGACTGTTAGATTTGGCAAAAACATTGCAGTTAACATTACCTGACAAAATGCGAAAAGTTGAGGTAATTATGGCGGTGGCAGTTTGGCTCACTGGAAATAGCAAAACTTCAGTTACAAATTAAACAAATGGAACATGAGAAAGAATTAAAGCAGCTTGAATACAAGAAAGAGGAAAAAGAAAGAAAGAGAAAAAAGAAAAGAAGAGAAAAGAAAGGAAAAAAGAAAGAATAGCCCTACCCGAAAAAAAAGAAAGACCAAGGGAGATACAGATCAGGGAAAAAGATAAAGAGAGTTTGAACTTCAGAAACATGACAGTCAGTTAAAATTGGCAGACATAAAGGGAAACGTACAGTTGGATGATAGTGATGAGGACAGTGAGAAAGAGCGTCAAAGTCAAAGGCTTGGTGGGAATCTATTTAAATGTGTCTAAGGTTTGACGAGAAGGAGGTAGAAGCATTTTTCATTTCATTTGAGAAGGTGGCTAAACAAATGAAATGGCCACAGGACATGTGGGTATCATTGATTCAAACAAAGCTGGTAGGTAGAGCTAGTGAAGTGTTTGCATCACTACCGGTGGAGGTATCTGGGACGTATGAGGAGGTGAAAAAATCCATCTTAGGTGCAAATGAACTAGTGCCTGAAGTCTACAGACAAAGATTTAGAAATTTAAGGAAAGAATTTGGTCAAAAATACATGGAGTTTGAAAGGCTACCGACATAAATACAATCGGATCAAGGATCAAATTTTACCTCCAGGTTATTCAAAGAAGTTACGGATAGTTTAGGAATAAAACAATTTAAATCAACTGCATACCATCCAGAATCACAGAGAGCGTTAGAAAGGTGGCATTAAAGACAATGTTGAGGGCTTATTGACACGATTAGCCAGAGGATTGGGATAAAAGAATTCCATTCATACTGTTTGCAATTAGGGATGCACCTAATGAGTCAACCAAATTCAGTCCTTTTGAACTAATTTTTGGTCATGAGGTAAGAGGACCACTGAAATTGATGAAGGAAAAATTGGTGAGTAAGTAATCAGAAATTACATCATTGGAGTACGTGTCAAATTTTAGGAAACAATTAAATAGAGCAGGTGAATTAGCGAGACAACATTTAAAAGTGGCACAAAATGTGATTAAATGGGTAGCGGACAAGAAATCCAAAGTTCGTAGTTTTGCCTGTGGAGATAAAGTTTTAGTGTTGTTACCAGTGGTAGATGAACCTTTCAATGCAAGGTTTTGTGGACCTTATCAGATTGAAGGGAAATTAAGTGAGGTGAATTATGTGGTAAAAACACCAGGTAGAAGGAAGACTCACCGAGTGTTTCATGTGAATATGCTTAAAAGGTACTTTGAAAGGGAAGGAGAGAAAAAGGAGGTTTTAATAATTCTAACTCAAAGTGACGAACCAAATCCAAATGACTGTGAATTTGACATACCTCAAATTAAGTTGGAAAACGAGGATGTTCTTAAAAGTTGGGATAAATTGTTGAGTTACCTTCCAGAGGAAAAACAAACTGACCTGAAAGAGTTATTGATATCACATGGGCAGGTTGTGGAGATAAATTGGGAAGGACTAAAATGGCTATACACGATGGAGATGTGGGAAATGCTGTTCCAATCAAACAACATCCAGATAGACTTAACCCTTTAAAATTGGTACAGGTTAACAAAGAGATTGAGAGTATGCTTAAAAATGGCATAATTGAAGTGGGTTGCAGCCAATGGAGCTCACCCATAGTGATGGTACCTAAACCAGACGGTACCCAACGGTTGTGTGGACTATAGAAAGGTTAATGCAGTTACAAGAACGGACTCTTATCCTGTCCCACGTTTGGAGGATTGCATTGAGAAAGTGGGACAATCAGCTTTTATTTCCAAACTGGATTTACTTCAAGGTTACTGGCAGGTACCTTTATCTGAAAGGGCAAAGGAGATTTCAGCTTTTGTGACTCCAGATGGTATATACCAATTCAGAGTTATGCCATTTGATATGAAAAACGCCCCAGCCACATTTCAATGGTTAACTAACAAAGTTGTTTCAGGATTACCCAATTGTGCGGTATACATCGATGATCTGGTAATTTTCAGCCAGACATGGAAAGAACATTTGAAACATCTGATGGAGTTATTCGATCAACTTCAGGAGGCGGGTTTGGTGATAAACCTAGCCAAAAGTGAATTTGGAAAAGCCCAAGTCACTTTCCTTGGCCATACAATCGGACAGGGTCGAATGGTCACACGGGATGCGAAAGCAACAGTCATTGAGGAGTTTCCGATACCCTCAAGACGAAGGGAAATTATGTGATTTCTTGGCATGAGTGGATTTGATCGAACATTTGTGCAAAGGTTTTGTAGCGTGATTGCTCCACTGATGGACTTGCTGAAGAAACGTTGAATATTTCTGTGGACAGCAGAGTTTCAACATGCATTTGAAAGTGATTAGCAATGCTCCTGTGTTGGAGAATTACAAGGGACTCTGTGATCAGATTGAACTAAAGTATCTGACTTTAAAAAGAAATGCCGAGGCATAGAGGAATGGATGGATTGTGCAGAGACCTTCTTGTTCAAAGAGACTGTCAGTTGAGAAGGATTTCAGTTGGAGGAACAAACAAAAATTGACTATATTACTATACCTGTTTGCGTGTGTTCTTTTTTGAAAGTAAAAATTATATTTACTGTGTGCATTTCTTAAAGGATAGTGAAAAGTTGAAAAGTGAAACCATCTTGAAGTTGATGGTTTATTTCTTTCTTGGGGGGAGGTGTCATGAGAATGTCGCTTTCAGAAATGTTTGGCTGCTCATATTACTGCAGTGATGTCAGAGAGTAGGTGGAGCTGGGCTGTCTGTCAGCTTTTTACTTTTGTTTTAGGCTGTTTGCTGCAGGATGTGTTTTAGTTTCGTTTTCAGTGTTGGAGCTGAAGCCAGACATAGCAGGTGTACTGTTGATCTCTCTGCCATGAAAAGACTATCTCTTGATTATTTGGTGAATTCAGAATTATAAATGTTCTCAGTAGTGAATGTAAACCTAATGTGCTTCTGTTAAAAGGTGTTTCTTTTGTCTTCTGGATGTTGTTTGGGAAGTTATTAAGGATTACTTAGTGTTGTATTCTTTGGGGGTTGTATTTGAATTAATGGTTACTAAGATGTTCATTGTATATTTTAAAAAGGTTACTTGAGTTTATAGAATAAACATTGTTTTGCTTTAAAAAGTACTTTTCCATTTCTGCTGTACCACACCTGTAGAGTGGGCCGTGTGCTCCCCATACTACAATCTGTTAAACGTTGTGGGTCAGGTGAACTCCATGATACACTTTGGGGTTCTCTAAACCCTGGCCCATGACATTCCTGTCACTACCATGTGGGGCAGCCGGTTGTGATATGACCCCCACCTCAAGCACGATCATTCTGAGTCCTGACCATGTGCGGTGGACAACCCAACTGTACAAGTAACTGCAGGGGAACGGTTAACCCATTTCTCAGTAATTCATCACTTCCACCATTTGAGAGGAACAGGGAGACGCTTCAAATGAGCTGAAACTCAAACAAAAGGGCGAACCCTTTGTTCCACAATCACCGTCGTGGACAATTTGGGGACTTCCCTCCTGCGGTTTATTTCCTCACTCAGTCAATGTTAAACTTTTTATAAAAAGAAGGTAATGTTTATAACCAGTAACAATAACCCGTTTCCATAGCAATACGCGCTCGTGTTGCAATCTGCAACATTTCTTTATGAAAGCAATGCAATGGAATTTACTCACGCAAAAGCATCTTGCGATTTTGCACCGGATTTTGCGATACAATGTGTGTCCAAGATGCTCACATGTTTTAATAATCTGTTTTTTTGAGTGTGCTTGATTTTTCCCGTGTTATTAAATTTACAGATCAAAGCTGTCACTCTCACCAGTTTGTGTGTTTGTAGAGAATTGTCATGGCGATGGAATGATTGTTAGTTTTGGATCGCACCCCATGTTACGTTGATCCGTGGCCAAACATGACAGCAAACTTGCAGTTTAGAGGTTGTTTTCACTAGAATTTAGTGGAGTTAACACTGGAAATTATAAGATTAATGGCAGTGGAATTGTTTGTTTATGCTGTAGTCATTTAATAAACTAATTACCTGAAGTCCTAATTTATGTATTTTACAGAACAAAGAAAGATTTGGGGTGTGATTTAGTGGGCTTGTTAGCCATGGGCGCAAATTCAATAACAAGACCATAAGACATAGGAACAGAATTAGGCCACTCGGCCCATCGAGTCTGCTCCGCCATTCAATCATGGCTGATATTTTCTCATCCCCATTCTCCTGCCTTATCCCCATAACCCACGATCCCCTTATTGATCCAGAACCTATCTATCTCTGTCTTAAAGACACTCAATGATTTGGCCTCCACAGCCTTCTGCGGCAAAGAGTTCCACAGATTCACCACCCTCTGGCTGAAGAAATTCCTCCTCATCTCTGTTTTAAAGGATCGTCCCTTTCGTCTGATGCTGTGTCCTCTGCTTCTAGTGGAAACATCCTCTCCACGCCCACTAGTGGAGTTGGTTTAGCACAATGGGCTAAACAGCTGGCTTGTAATGCAGAACAAGTCCAGCAGCACGGGTTCAAATCCCGTACCGGCCTCCCCGAACAGGCGCCGGAATGTGGCGACTGGGGGCTTTTCACAGTAACTTCATTGAAGCCTACTCATGACAATAAGCAGTTATTATTGTTACTCTATCCAGGCCTCACGGTATCCTGTAAGTTTCGCTGATGTTCGCTAAATCTCACGAGTGGCCAAAAACAGGGGCCGGGATTCTACCCTACCCGGCGGGGCGGGGGGTCCCGGCGTAACGGAGTGGCGCCAACCACACCGGCGTCGGGCCTCCCCAAAGGTGCGGAATTCTCCGTACCTTTAGGGGCTAGGCCCGCGCGGGAGTGGTTTCCGCTCTGCCGATGGTGCCAAAACCGGCGGCAACGGCCTTTGGCACTACGCCGCCTGGCATCGGGGCTGGCCGAAAGGCCTTCGCCGGTTCGCGCATGCGCCGGTGCGTCAGCGGCCGCTGACGTCACCACCGGCGCATGTACGGTAGGGGGATCTCTTCCGCCTCCGCCATGGTGGAGGCCGTGGCGGCAGCGGAAGAAAAAGAGTGCCCCCATGGCACTGGCCTGCCCGCCGATCGGTGGGCCCCGATCGCGGGCCAGGCCACCGTGGGGACACCCCCCGGGGTCCGATCGCCCCGTGCCCCCCCCCCCCCCCCCCCCCCCAAGGACCCCGGGGGCCCGCTCGCGCCGCCAATCCCACCGGCACCAGAGGTGGTTTATACCATGTCGGCGAGATTAGCCTGTCAGCGGCGGGACTTCGGCCTGAAATCACGATCTGAAATCTCGCCAGCACAAATCCCGGGCGGAATTCTCCGACCCCCCGCAAGGCCGGAGAATCGCCGCAGGGGGCACACCAATCGGCGGGGCGTGATTCCCGCTCCCGCAGATTCCCGGGTGTCGGAGAATTCCGCCCAGGATTTGGGCTGGCGAGATTTCAGATCGTGATCGCCCAAAAAGGGCGCGTAATCTGATTAGCATGAATTTGAATGCATTATCATCTACTTAGCCGGCTCAATGTTGCATCTTCAGCCCTCATCGTACCCTCCCGCCCATCCGTGGTGACGTCACAGTGGCACAGATTACTACTACTTTGTAAAGGCTGGAACCAGGCGCCATGACCTCCGACAGGGAGGAACAAGGCGAGCATCACGTCTCCACTGACCACCAAGGAGTCCAAGGGGCCAGACCACGCTGGTGCCTGCAAGCTTGGCTCCTCTGAAATCTTACCTTCACATTTATGCCGTTTTAATTGTCACGGAAAGGAGAGTTAAAACGAATGGTTTATTGCCAAAGTGAACAGTCCCAGTCCTGGTCGGGGTGATTCTGCAGCTCAGCTCCCACCTGGGTCTGCTTTTAATGTCCAGAGTTAACTATCGCACTGATGGAGCTGCTGTGAAAGGTCCCTGGCAAAAGTCTACCGAGGGAACCCTCACCAGGTGCTAAGTAGCAGCAGCCGGATGATTTATTTTTAGCCAGAGAAAGATATTTAAATTAAACACAGAACATAGTGCAGAAGGAGGTCATTTGGCCCATCGAGTCTGCACTGACCCACTTAAGCTCTCACTTCCATCTTATCCCCCTAACCCAATAACCCCTCCTAACCTTTTTGGACACTAAGGGCAATTTATCATGGCCAATCCACCTAACCTGCACGTCTTTGGACTGTGGGAGGAAACCGGAGCACCCGGAGGAAACCCACGCAGACACGGGGAGAACGTTCAGACTCCACACAGACAGTGACCCAGCGGGGAATCGAACCTGGGACCCTGGCACTGTGAAGCCAGTGTTAACCATTGCACAGTGGCATATTGGTTAGCATATTCCTGGGAGATGATGAAAATCAAAATCACACTGTTAAATCAGCAAACGGAAATCAGGATTAAAGGAAAGATATGGTTTGCTTTACTTAAGTTTAACTTTCTTGCAAATGTATTGGAATTGTCAACTCTCCCGGATTCTTAAGATTTTATTTAATAGTTGCTGAAATTTGCCAGCGATCTTCTCTTCATGGTGTTGGGCACAATATTGGTCCATCTCCCCACGTTACCTAAGGAACAGAATCAAACATCAGCTGATGCAGATTGTGTGACAGTGTGCTGAGATTTAATATTGCAACCTTGGTAGGGTAGCGAGGCAGCTCTCTGTTTGAATAAACAATTATTCATACTTTACAACTGCCTAGTCCTTTGTGATACAATCATAATCTTTCGACAAGGATTTTATTTTAACTCAGTTGTCGAGTTATTACATGTTGCCAAAACTCTTTACAAACGGGGATAGCATGGTGGCGCAGTGGTTAGCACTGCTGTCTCACGGCGCCGAGGTCCCAGGTTCGATCCCGGCTCTGGGTCACTGTCCGTGTGGAGTTTTCACATTCTCCCCGTGTCTGTGTGGGTTTCGCTCCCACAACATAAAGATGTGCTGGCTAGGTGGATTGGCCACGCTAAATTGCCCCTTAATTGGAACAAATGAATTGGGTAATCGAAATTAAAAAACAACTCATTGCAAATTGCTGCACTCCATTCCCAGCTTGTACTCCAGCTTGTTGGGAACCCTGATCAAAGAAGCAGATCTCGACATCTGAACAACTTTGCTCTGCGATGTTCCAAATTTTCACCCAGTAAAACTAAGGCTCTAATTACTCACCGAGCAAGGCAAGAGCGACCATCTGGCAAACTAGACAATTGCCTAGGACGGCAAAATTTTGTGGGCGGAGTGGGGATACAAACTTGGATAAACCAGATCGAAGTGATGTTTCTGTATGTGTCCCACCAAAGGCAGCGGGAGATTGTTAATGGGTCTTTATGAGGAAAAATGATTGGTCTGATTTCCACCGAGCATCTATTTCAGGACTCTCACTGGTGATGAGGGGTACTCCACCTGAGGCATCTCAGCTGCCTTTTTGGCTTTGAAGAAAGATTCCAGTGAGGCAGAGCAAAGTTAGTTCAACCAACTTCCCATCCCTCCACCTGGCATCATTTTCCAGGTCCCACTGTAAACCCACCTGTGTGAATGTTTCATAGAATTTACAGTGCAGAAGGAGGCCATTCGGCCCATCGAGTCTGCACCGGCTCTTGGAAAGAGCACCCTACCCAAGGTCCACACCTCCACCCTATCCCCATAACCCAGTAACCCCACCCAACACTAAGGGCAATTAATCATGGCCAATCCACCTAACCTGCACATCTTTGGACTGTGGGAGGAAACCGGAGCACCCGGAGGAAACCCACGCGCACACGGGGAGGATGTGCAGACAGTGACCCAAGCCGGAATCGAACCTGGGACCCTGGAGCTGTGAAGCAATTGTGCTATCCACAATGCTACCGTGCTGCACTATGTTCTATGTTTAATTTAAATATCTTTCTCTGGCTAAAAATAAATCATCCGGCTGCTGCTACTTGGCACCTGGTAAGGGTTCCCTCGGTATTCTTTTACCAGGGAAGCAGTGAGTAGGAACTGTATAGGTCTAAATCTCAACTTGCCGGGGTACGGGGCGACCATACCTCCAGCATTGCCCTGCTTTCGGCATCTACCGTGATATCATTGGCAGAATGTGACTTGATAGATGAATTATGTGAATCCCTCACATCTCTTTTAGGAGGCAGGCAAGGCCCTTTTAAATGGATTTAGATGATGGTGAGAATTTTATTAATAGCTCGGGGATCTCAAAGAAAACGATGAAATGGCTTAATGGCTTGGAATGTGGCAATGTAACCATTCCAGTCAAAACAAAGCCTGCTTGCTCCTTATAAACTAATGGTGAGATAGTTACCAAGACAATCAATAATAATAATCTTTATTGTCACAAGTAGGCTTACATTAATACTTCAATGAAGTTACCGTGAAAATCTCCTAGTCGCCACATTCCGCCGCCTGTTCGGGTACACAGAGGGAGAATTCAGAATGTCCAAATTACCCAACAGCACGTCTTTCGGGACTTGTGGGAGGAAACCGGAGCACCCAGAGGAAACCCACACAGACACGGGGAGAACGTGCAGACTCCGCACAGTGACCCAAGCCGGGAATCGAACCTGGGAACGAGGAGCTGTGAAGCAATAGTGCTAACCACTGTGCTACCGTGCCGCGCCCCCCCCCCCCCCAAAGGGCAATGTCAGGAGTGGGATTTGAACCCACGCCCCGAGAAAGGAACCAGAAATCACCAGGCTTAAACAGGGTAAGGAAACCCACTCCTTTAGTCTAGTGCCTTAGACCACTCGGCCACTGGCACTACATGGCCACTGAGATTGTGTGTGGCTTTCTGAGTAATTATGTAATATCATAATTTGAGAATGCTGAAGAGCAATTACTTGGCCTAATAATTTCTCTCTCTCTCTCTCTCTCTCTCTCAATAGTGCCAATATGCAAATTTAGATGCACAGAATGTGGATTTGACGGTAAACTCTGTCGTGAGGGCTGGTTTGGAAAAGAACTGACAGCAATCTATTCAAACCAAAAGCGTGAGGGATTCTCAGGAAGCGAGGACAAGCAGCTGCAAGCAAGGAGCGGCAAAATTCTACAACAGCTGCAAATGGCCAGAATAACTTACAACATCCATTACTTTTCATATAGTGTGTTTTGAATATTCCTCTCTGTGACTCAGCCCTCCATATAACCATGCTACTTTGCATTAGCCTGGAGATTAAAGACAAAAGAATCTGTCCTCAAAGCCATCGCTTGGCATCCACTCACACCATAACGATATACTCCCCACGCTCCTGTGTGATTCAGACAAGGTGAAAGATTTAACATATCTGCTTGAGCACAAAGATCGAGGCTAGCTTCCCAATGCAGCACGAAAGGAGTTTCCTGTGCTCTATGTTTGGAGATGTTGCCATTGGGATGAGAGTTAAATCAATCCCTGACCACCCTGCCAGGTAGCCACAAAAGATCTGATGACACTATTTAGTTGAAGAGCAGGGGGGTTCATTTTTATTCATTCATGGCACATGGGCATCGCTGAGCAGATCAGCATTTATTGCCCATCATTAATTGCCCTCAAGAAGGTGAAGGTGGTGGTGAGCTGCCTTCTTGAACCGCTGCACTCAGTGCAATGTAGGTACACCTACAGTGCTGTTAGTAAGGGAGTTCCCGGATTTTGAACCAGATACAGTGAAGGAACGGCGATACATTTCCAAGTCGGATGGCGAGTGTTTTGGAGGGGAACCTCCAGGTGATGGGGTTCCCAGGTATCTTCTGCCCTTGTCCTTCTAGATAGCAGTGGTCATGGGTTTGGAAGGTGCTGTTGAAGGAGCCTTGGTGAGTTACTGCAGGGCATCTTGTAGATGGTACACACAGCTGGTACTGTGCATAGGTGGTGGAGGGAGTGAATGGTGAAGGTGATGTATACAGTGCCAATCAAGCGGGGATGGTGCTGAGTTTTTTGAGTGTTGTTGGAGCTGCACTCATCCAGTCAAGTGGAGAGTATTCGATTACATTCATACGTTGTGCCTTGAAGATGATGGCCAGGCTTTGGAGAGTCAGGTTACACACTGCGAAATCGCCAGCCTCTGACTTGGTCCTGCAGCCACAGTATTTATATTGCTAATCCAGTTCAGTTTTTGTTCATTGGTAACCCCAGTATGTTGATAACATGGGATTCCGCAATAGTGATGTCATTGAATATCTCTTGTTGGACATGGTCATTGTTTGGCACTTGTGTGGCGCGAATGTAACTTGCCGCTTATCAGTCCAACCCTGAATATTGTCCAGGTCTTGCTGCATTTGGACATGGACTGTTTCAGTATCTGAGGAGTTGTGAATGTTGCTGAACATTGCAATAATAATAATCTTTATTGTCACAAGTAGGCTCACATTAACACTGCAATGAAGTTACTGTGAAAATCCCCTAGTCGCCACATTCCGGCGCCTGTTCGGGTACACTGAGGGAGAATTCAGAATGTCCAGATTATCTAACAGCACGTCATTCGGGACATGTGGGAGGAAACCGGAGCACCCGGAGGAACCCCATGCAGACACGGGGAGAATGTGCAAATTCCGCACAGACAGTGACCCAAGCCGGGAATCGAACCTGGGACCCTGGAGCTGTGAAGCAACAGTGCTAACCACTGTGCTAATGTGCCGCCCACGATCTTTTGTCCATGTTTTGGTGCAAGGGTGTAATGATCACTGCTACCTGCGAACCTATTTGCCCTACTTACCTGCAATCCTGAATCTTGACTTGCTTGTTACTCTCAGAGATTCACCAACTCAATGCCAGTGGTGCCCAAGATGCCAACATGGAGGTTGCTCTGAGCCTCACCCTCTATCCCAGGACAGGGAGCATGCCCAAATGTAAAAAGCATTCCAGAGCGGCACGGCGGCACAGTGGTTAGCACGGCTGTCTCACACCGACGAGGTCCCGCTTTCGATCCCGGCCCCGGGTCACTGTCCGTGTGGAGTTTGCACATTCTCCCCGTGCCTGCGTGGGTCGCACCTCCACAACCCAAAAGATGTGCAGGGTAGGTGGATTGGCCACGCAAAATTGCCCCTTAATTGGGAAACATAAAATCAAATTTTAAAGGGTGCTGAGACATGTAAATGGGGTCATACTGGATATTTATTAACAAAAAATAGAACACTTTATATTGCATCATACCTGTCTGCCAGGGAAGCAATTAAGCTTTCGTTACAGAGGAGTGTTCCATTGTTCATCAGGTAAAGTGCATAATTATTATTTTTGAAAGTCAAATAAGTCAGAATATTTTTCTTATCCTGCAAGATTTCATTTTTCGTGCTCATATGAAATATATAATTGGTGTTGTAACTAGCTAAATGTCAGTCACAGTTTTGAAGAGCAAATAATTGAAAGCTGTGAATACGTTAACAGGTAACAGTTTATGAGACATTTATAACTATCTCACCCTTGTCAGGGTATATTTATAACTAATCATGTTCATGTTTCATGGTTTGTTTTTATAATACCAAATCTTCCATTTTTTCATTTACGTGTTTCAAACATTTTTGATTTACTGCAGGCGGTTGTGGCTTTTGTTGGAGTTAACATAAAGTCAATTATCAAACCACTCTTAAATACACATAGTTCCCAGAATACGCACCTTCATGCCAAAATTATACTCTTACACAAGCACTTTGCAATCAGGAAGTGGTTAGCACTGCAGCCTCACGGCGCTGAGGTCCCAGGTTCGATCCCGGCTCTGGGTCACTGTCCGTGTGGAGTTTGCACATTCTCCCCATGTCTGCGTGGGTTTCGCCCCCACAACCCAAAGATGTGCAGGGTAGGTGGATTGGCCACGCTAAATTGCCCCTTAATTGGAAAAAATGAATTGGGTACTCTACAAAAAAAAATATTGGCGGATTGTTGCCCTGGGGGCTGGAATGCTTTTACCATTCTTGTCATCACATATCAGCATCAAGTACTCCTAGATCAGATACAGCACGAGTCCGAGCCAGTGCAGAAACCCGACCCTGCCTCAACAATTTGCCACATACCTCCAATCTGAGAATAGCTGCCTCGTTGCACCTATACCACTTCCAATTTCCCCAGCAAAGCCATCCGTGTGGCATTACTGAATGAGATCCGCATTTCAGTCCAGCTGGTATCACAGCCTGTGGGGCAAGGTGACTTTGTATGGGGCCTTCCTTTTGATTCGCCTCTTTCCTCTTTCTTTTATTTTGTCGTTATCATTTTTGATCCATGGATCTTTAATGGAGATGAACCTTTAAGTCGAGCAGAGGAAGTGGGGGACTCAAAAGTTGCAAGATAGTACATTGTGCTGTGAGGTTTGGCATTTTTGAACAGCAAAACCCAGACTTTATGGCACCCAAAAGATTGGAGGGATTTGGTTTGATTGGTTGGCTGGTGGCCAATGGATTGTCCAGGGTCAGTATTCTATGTCTGGCAACCAGCTGCCATTGGTTCCTGCTAGGTGGGGTTTTCAGAGGACCCAGCAGAAAGCTACTGGACTCCAAAGGGGAATGCTGTGTGTTTTTCTCTCTCTCTCTCAAATGTTGGCTGCTTGCTGTTACTGTGAATTTGCAGAGAAGTCACAGGACCCTCAAGGTGGAAGCAGCTCTCTCTCTCTGCGCTCTGCTGCCTCCTGTCTAAATGCAGAAGTCTCTAGACCCTGATGAATCTACAGTGAAAACCATTACAGACCGAAGGCAACTGTGAGACTAAACTGAAGAAGAATCTAACTGGAAGACATCCACCTGAAACAGACACGTTTATCCTTTTAATTTTAGTATTTTTTTAACCCTCTTTCCCCTCTGTATTTGTTTGTCTTGTGTAGAGGATGGAATGAGTTAAAGGGAGGGGGGTTAGAAATTAGATAGTAGTTAACCATTTATATACTATTGAAGTATAATTACTGCTTTTATTAAAAGTTAATTGTATTTAAATTTCCTGTAGTTCTTGGGCAGACCAAAGACTTTGGGTATTTTTAAAAACATTACAAGTCAATTTCAATTGTGTTGTGACTCCGGGACAAGTGGGTCTGAAATTGACTGTGCATTATCCCAGGGTGTTGTAACAACTTAAACACATATGTCTGGGTTGGGTTTCCATTGAGACACACGGGAAAGAAGTAAACTGTGTTGGGTTCATTCTTCAAATGGCTACGTTTGCTGGAAAAGTAACAGTGAGTACAATATAGACCTCTGGCTTTGCACCTACACTGACTTTTCCAGGATACTGACAGGAGAAAATGCATCCTTAATACTAGGTGCAGGATCGATAACACATTTGAATCAGAGACTAAGCACAGCACAGAAAGAAGCCATTCAACCCATTGCGATGAATGGAGATTTCCTCACATGGTCAGAAACTAGTACAGACGTACATTTAGATTTTAGAACAGTACAGCACAGAACAGGCCCTTCGGCCCTCGATGTTGTGCCGAGCAATGATCACCCTACTCAAACTCACGTATCCACCCTATACCCGTAACCCAACAACTCCCCCTTAACCTTACTTTTTAGAACACTACGGGCAATTTAGCATGGCCAATCCACCTAACCCGCACATCTTTGGACTGTGGGAGGAAACCGGAACACCCGGAGGAAACCCACGCACACAGGGGGAGGACGTGCAGACTCCGCACAGACAGTGACCCAGCCTGGAACCGAACCTGGGACCCTGGAGCTGTGAAGCATTGATGCTAACCACTATGCTACCGTGCTACCCTCAGTGGGTACCCTCAGTACAGTGACCATCAGTAACATTACCCTGTCACTCTAACCCAGGGGTGGGCAAACCTTTCCGTGCAAGGGCCACATTCAGAAATTCACAATTTTAAAGGGCCGCATAGTATATTAAGTAAAATAATTACTTCACCCGGTTATGATTCTGGGAGCCTCATATAGAACATAGAACAGTACAGCACAGAACAGGCCCTTCGGCCCTCGACGTTGTGCCGAGCAATGATCACCCTACTCAAGTCAACGTATCCACCCTATACCAGTAAGTAACCCAACAGCCCCCCCCATTAACCTTAAAAAAAATAATTAAAAATTTTAAAAAATTTTTATTTTAATTTTTTTTTAATGACTTGGTGGGCAACATAAAGACCTTTGGCGGGCCGCATGCGGCCCGCGGGCCATAGTTTGCCCACCCCTGCTCTAACCGTACAATTTTTTTTACAAACTTAGAGTGCCCAATTTTTTTTTCCAATTAAGGGGCAATTTAGCATGGCCAATCCACTTACCCTGCACATCTTTGGGTTGTGGGGGTGAGACCCACAAAGACGGGGAGAATGTGCAAACTCCACACGGGCAGTGACCCGGGGCCGGGATCGAACCCAGGTCCTCGGTGCCATGAGACAGCAGTGCTAACCACTGCGCCACAATACCGGCCCTCACTCTAACCTTACACTCAATAAATCCTGTACCTCTAACATCCTAATATTGGCTGGTTTCCTTTATTTTGTTGTCCCCCGTCATATATAGATAACTCTTGGAATGCGTGATGCCCTGGACTAGCTTTGATTGACTGAGGAGTTTGGAGAGGAATTCTCCAGAGTTATCTTTCCTGAATTAGCCATCGGTTTTCCTTCTAGTTTGTTTGCCTCTCCCAGGCTATGAGGGTGATGGAGGAGGGAGGATGGGTTCAATGTATCTAGTCACAGTTGCTATTACAACTGTGGCACAGGCTGGATAGATCAACTGGTCTTTTCCTGCCAGTCATTCTCAAGCGATTGTATCTGCTTTACATTTGTTCCTCAACTGTTTGTCACTCTCTCATGAGGAAATCTTCAACAACCCTAAGCCCCAGTAAAAGCCTTTTACTCTATGAACTTTGATTTACCATGTGTGGGAGAGCCTCCAGCCTGTATACTAAACCAGTCTACAGACTTCTTCATCTTGTTCCTTTCCTTCCACCCAAAAGCTTTCGTAAAAATGCCCATTGCGAGGGCATTCATGCATCCACCTGCTTCCCACCCTCTACCTGTCCAGCCTCTTTCTCGCCAACCTTTCAGTAGACCGCCTTGTGCAATTTGAAAAGGCCGCCAGCTGTGTGGGCAGCTGTTCCTGCATTGCAATGGCGCGAATAAGTGAAAATGCACACTTTCAACGTTTTACACAATTCCTTCCTCTATTTCCTTGCAAGCTAGACTGGTCCATGTTTAATTCCTCAGCGTGTTACACTGAATTATCAACCCTTGTTTATCGATGGCTGTGTAAGGAACTTGAATTGTCACATTTTGACACTTAATTTCATGGTCGGGATGCCTCTGTTTGTTGAATGGGTGGAGACAAAAGAAAGAATTGAGGAACAATGGGCAGGTTTGACTTCACCCTGTGTGAAAATTCTTGCAATGCAACATATTCAAAATGTTCATCCCATGATCGAGCTTTGTCTAGAAGCCCTGAGAGAAACGTCAAGTGTTGAACACTGACACAATAGTATTGTTTTTCCATCACTATTAAAGACAGTCTGCCAGACACTTGTCTGCATGCCCTCTCTGAAGATTGATTGTATATAAATAGATAATGTATATATTATTATAATCAAAACTATTTAAATTTACAGGCTGTAATTACTACTTGTAACATATCCCAGAGATTATTTTCAATAACTAAGCTCCTTTTTTGTATTATTCACAATGTGTATGTATCATCTGTAAGATTCACTGCAGCAAGTAACCAAGATTTCTACGACAGCACCTTACGAACCCACAGTGTCTACTACTTAGAAGGACCTGCGGACCCCACCACCTACAAGTTCCCCCCAAAGTCGCACACCATCCTGATTTTGAAATATGTCGGCCTTTTCTTCACTGTCACTGGGTCAAAATCCTGGAACTCCCTCCCTAACAGCACTGTGGGTGCAGTGGTTCAATACGACAGCCCATCACCTCCTTCTCAAGGCCGATTAGGGATGGGTAACAAATACGGGCCTGGCCAGCGAAACTCACATACTGTGAAAGCATGTGAAAGTTGAGGGTTGTGAGCGACACTTGCAAGGCCATAATTGGAGGCCCAAAAAGGTAGCCCCATCCCTAATTTCCCTTGAGAAAGCGGTGATGAGCTACTCCAGTCCATGTGTTGAAGGATTACCCAAGATGCCGAGGACATATCACAGACAGTGAAGGTGGAAATTATTGTTTTGCCTTTTCTCCTGTCCAGCATGTGTAGTAGTCAATATTTGTCCCGCTTCTGGACTGTGGTAGAAAGATTCAACAACGCTCGTTATGGAAAAATAACAAGACTTTATTTACGAACAGACTGCATGCAGTAATGGCTGAAACTTGAGGTCAGAGAGCAGTTAGTATTACTACTGATTCCTTCTTAAGTTCGCGCTTTCACAGAGAATCAGCTCAGTATTTATACATTATCAGAATCAGGATTACGTGACTACAGCTTCGTCGGGAATTCGATCAGAAGTATAAACATAAGCAATATCATAAAACAGACGTCACCTTGCTGACCTTCCAGGACTCTTTGTCTCATTACTCATACCATTATCTTGTCCTTTGATGGAACATTAAAAGGTCGGAGGAGACTTGTTCCTTCCTGACCTTATCTCTTATTTAGACTGCCTTGGGTTATGATGAGTTAGTCTGATCAGAAGTTGCGGAGGTCAGGCATTTCGGAACGGCTTGACCTTCTCCAATCTTATTCAGGCTTTAAGTCAAGCAAAGTCAGCTTTTCTTACATTGTACCAAGTAGTTGACCAGTTTTCCCATCATGCCATTACTTATTTCGTACAACATCACACATGTGTTGCCCAGGTGTTATCACTATAGAGGAGAGCGCTGAGGACACAGGCTTGGTAAACTCACAGTTTGGCTTTCTCAGTAGGTTGCAGTTTCAAACTCTCTTATTCATCTTGGACATAAACTCTGCAGCTTTTGTGATGTGTATGTGTTGATTGCAGCATCAAGTGACAGATTGTTGGTGATTGTGGAGCCTGGATATGTGAAGCTGTCAGCAACCTCCAGTGTCACATTATCAATGCTGGTAGATGGCGGTATGGTAACATCTTGGGCCAATGACATTTGCCTTCCAGATGCTGATGGTCAAACAAAACTCTCTGGAGGTTTAAGAGAATCTGTCCATTTGCTGCTGAAGGTGTTTCTCAGTGTGGACAGGGCAACATCATCAGTGTGGAGCAGCTCTTTGATGAGAACTTAACGCACCTCTGTCTTGGAGGCGAGCAAGACTCAATACCTTTCTGTTAGGTCTGGAGTGTAAGTAAACGCCCTCTGTCGATGGCCTGAAGATAAATGGCAGCAACAAAGAGACGAACATACCAAAGAGTGATGGTTCCGGAAAACAACTTTGATTAATCCACTGCGGACCTCAAAGGATTCCGATGTTGTCCCATCATAGCTGAACTTACCCATCATGTTGTCATGGATAGAGGTTATAGCTGATTACCCTATGATCAGTTGCACCCACATAGTCGGTTCCCAGCATTGTCCTAGCTTTAATGAGGAAAAATATATCAAACACCATTTACCACATTAATATCTTGTTTAACTATGCCTGCCTTGATTAGGGAAGATGCCCCCCAACTTATTCACAAGAAACTTCTGCAAGTTGCAGTGGGCTCTGAAGAGGCCATTGAAGAGTCTCCCTGAGCCAATCCTCCACCCCATCCAACAACAACTAAAGCAACAACAACTTATATGTGTGTGGTGTCTTTCATGTAATAAAACACCCCAAGGTGCTTCATCAACGAGATGGAAAGAAGAAAGAGAAAGAAAGGTTTAGGAAGGGAATTTGAGAGCATAGTGCCCAGATAGCTGAAGGTGCAGCCAGCAATAAAGGAACGACTAAAATTGGGACATTCAAAATGGCAGATAGAAGGAGCGCAGATATCCTGGAGTATTGTGGAGCCAATGTAAGTCAGCGAGCACATGGGGTGATGGGTGAATGGAACTCAGTGCGAGTTAAGACATGGACAGTAGTGTTTACAGAGGGTAGAATGTGGGAGGCCGGCCAGGAGTACAGTGAATGGTTCAGTCCAAATGTAACAAAGGCGGGACGAAGGTTCCAACAGCAGACAAGATGAGGGGGGAGATTGGGCAATGTTATGGAGGTGGAGATGGCCTTAGTGATGGTGTGGATATGTGTTCAGAACTCATCTCCAGGTCAAATGTAACATCGAGATTTTGAGCAGATTGTTTTATTCCACTCAAATGACACAGGAAACCTGGTGTAAATCCAACGGAATATCACCCTCGCTGCTATTTTGTGAGGTCTTGTTGACAGTGTTTCTGACTCTTGACTTGCATATTCAAAATCATGTCCATGATTAAATGCTTGATACTACAGAACATAGAACATACAGTGCAGAAGGAGGCCATTCGGCCCATCGAGTCTGCACGGACCCACTTAGGCTCTTAGTTCCACCCTATCCCCTGAACCCAATAACTCCTCCTAACCTTTTGGACACTAAGGGCAATTTAGCATGGCCAATCCACCTAACCTGCCGTCTTTGGACTGTGGGAGGAAACCCGGAGGAAACCCACGCAGACACGGGGAGAACGTGCAGCCTCCGCACAGACAATGACCCAGCGGGGTTTCGAACCTGGGGCCCTGGAGCTGTGAAGCCACAGTGCTAGTCACTTGTGCGACCGTGCTGCCCCTACTAACCAGCACTTCTTTGTGTTGTGGGGGTGAAATTCACGCAGACATGGGGAGAATGGGAAAACTCCACACGGACAGTCACCCAGGGCCAGGATCGAAGCTGGGACCTCGGCGCCGTGAGAGCAGTGATAACCACTGTGCCACTGTGCCGCCCACACACAGGTATTTGTTACTAGCATTCTATTAACATCTCAAAACCACAAAGTAATTCTGATGCAATTAATCTGTTAGTGTAGCTAATCAAATGGGAGCTATCACCATTTAAAATCAGTAGATCTCTCTGGACAGATTTGTCTATTGCTTAAACACTGGGGCAAAATCATTCCTTGTAGAAAACAGCTCCCAGGGCTTCATTTTAAACTCACATTATGCCAACCCATTTAAACGTTTACAGTAAAAAGTTATAATGAGATAATTTATAGCTTGAGGCAGCAGAGGATGATGATTAAAGCCAGGTTCACAGATGTCACCTAATATTATTCATCCTTGGCCATCTGATTGATAAACCTTCTGTAAAATCATAACAGATAGGAGCTGTCACATTTCCACAGAAGGAGCTTCTTCTAAATATATATAAATAACATATATGCTCTTTTTAATCAGTACAAGGTCATTTAAATGTAAAATTACCTAACCGTGGTAATGAAATGTGTGACTATAATGTGTATTGAACATGGAAAGCTTCATGCATGGGCAAATCTCAGAGTTGACTCAGCTTTACCTTGCTGACATTTTATTATTGACAACGTTAGATAATCCTTTGGGATAACCATGGGGAAAACTACAAATCCAAAAGGACAGCAGGCAATGGAGGCCCCCCGGACCTGACCTTCCTCCAGCATCCACAAAATACCCCCCAGCACTCCTCGTCACATGGCAGGGTGTCATCGACATCTGACCCACCAGCCGTCCAGCTCACATTAACCCTGCAGGAGAAGATTGCCCACCACCGCGTTGAGCGAGTGAAGACGGATGGTGGAATTCCTGAACTGAGGACCCTGATTTCAGTCAAGGAGAGGGCCACGGAGCTCGCAGGGGAGGAGCCAGTAGCTGACCTGCGCTGAGAGTGAGATGGGCCTGTGATAGAAAAGTGAGGAGCCAATGTACCTTCGTCCAGGTGATCAGTCTCCAGTGAGTTGTGTGTCACCTAAACACTTGACCTAAAACCATGTCCCCTGTATTGCAGGAACATGAAACAAAGTTCTAGACTTTCCGCCAGCAGTGTCTCACCGTCCAAAGGGCCTCCAGGTGACAATTAGGCCTCTGGCGCTAACTCCAGCTGCCCCTCTGCCCAATGGAGTAACCCACGGGCCCATGAGCACCTGGCGGGATGAGGATCCGCTGGAGGACCTCTCTGGGCCTTCCACCCAGGAGACCCTGGGAGAAGGCAGGCAGTCTGAATCCTCCCTTCCTGAGACCAGCACAACACAGGGGCAGTGGGAGGAACAGGGTGACCAGTGCAGCCAAAGGTAGGCTGGGACCCTCCAGGTCCCGCACCACCAGAGGGTGCCTGCCAAGGGCATCTCAGGCAATAGGGCGTGGAAGGCTGCAGGCCTGGAATCTGGAAATTAAAATCTGGAATTAAAAGTCTAATGGTGGCCGTGAAGCCATTGTCGATTGCTGTAAAAGCTCATCTGATTAACGAATGTCCTTTTGGGAGGGAAATCAGTCATCCTGACCTGGTCTGGTCTTCGAGTGACTCCAGATCCACAGCAATGTGGTTGACTTAACTGCCCTCAGGGATGGGTAATAAATGCTGGCCCAGCCAGTGACGTACATGTCCTATAAACAAAAATGAAAAAGCATCCTAATGGGCAGCCTAGGGGCTGATTTAGCTCACCAGGCTAAATCGCTGGCTTTTAAAGCAGACCAAGCAGGCCAGCAGCACGGTTCGATTCCCGTATCAGCCTCCCCGAACAGGCGCCGGAATGTGACGACTAGGGGCTTTTCACAGTAACTTCATTGAAGCCTACTCGTGACAATAAGCGATTTTTTTTTCATTTTCAACTGGACAGTGATGGCCACCATGGGGGCTAATGGATCCTCACTGGCTGGTGTTGAGGTCTGGCACATAAGCAAGCCCAATGCCTCTCAATCCCATGTTGCCAAGCATTGAGCCTTGAACCCTGAGTGTTCATCCCATTCCTTGACTTTGAGACTGTGGGCAGCGGACAGTGTAACGGGTTAACTCTCGATGGCCAATTAGGTTGAGGAGTATCAGTCTCTGGAGTGTTAGCGGGCACAATTACTTTTTGCTTCAGGGAAGGGCAAAGTTAATAGGCACCCTTCTTACTCAAGCTGGGTCATTCTGAGATCTCATTGCTGTCACGCTCTACAGCTGAGAGCCCCGGAGTGGCACCCCAAGGTTCATGCCACCCACTGTTGGAGACAGTGATGCTCATCTCCTCCCTCCCTCTCAGAGATCATGGCGCCTGGTTCCGCTTTTACAAAGCAATAGTAATTCGCGCGAGGATGACGTCACGCCTGAGCGGGTTGGGATGATTCAGTGAGGGCTGAAGATACAATGTTAACCTCGCTCAGTATATGTTAGAATGCAATCAAATTGATGCCAATCAGGTTCGCGGCTTTCCTGGGTGAGATCCTGATTGTGTCATCAGTTAGGGCACAGGAAGATCCCATTCTGAAATCACAAGGGCGCAATCCCCATTTTGGCTGCTTGTGATATTTTGTGGCCGTGACAGGGTTTGCGCCCAAGGATAACTGATCCGCAAAACCCTGCCCAACACATGTTTGGCCGGGACTTTCCGCTCTTGCTCTTGGCAAGATTGTCATGCGCGTGGGACAGGAATTTTGGACAAGCCAAAGATCCGTTGACATTGGGCAGGAATTTCCGCTCCGGCAGAGGGTAGGGCTGGAAAATCCCGACCTTGGCGTTTTGGCAGTGCAACCACCTCTGGTAACCTCAGGACAGTGGATACAGGAGGATCCTGACTCCTTCTGCCCAAACTGATTCCACACCTGACAAAAAGCTATTCAGCGCAGTGAGTTTAAATTTAATTCCATGACTCATAACTAGAGCAAACTCTTGTATTGCAGATGATTCATCATTAATCCAGCAACACATGAGCCATCGTATTCACAAAAGTTCTCATTGCATGTCTTGACCCATTTCCAGATAATATTCAAACTTGTTCTTAAGTAGCGTCCTATCGAGAGCCAATTACTCAATGTTTCTGTGAATTGGTAAGAAGGTTGTTAAAGAGTGAAAAAAATTAGGGGAGGGTTCTCCCAAAAAGTGTCATTTAGAGCGAGTTGAACGGGGTGTTTCCTATCGGCTTTTTGGGTGAGATTAAGTCCGTCATTCACCCTCACTTAGGGCGGAACCTACCCCACAGGAATCAGAGCGGGACACAGGCAGTAGATCCTGGGAGAGACCTCTCTGGGGATTCCCGACGGCCATTACGCCTCGCAACATCTAACCAGATCTCACGAGATGTCGCGGTGAGGGCAGTACCCAGTCTCGCACGGTTCAGTGAGTTTAAAAACCCACTTAGCCGTGCTGCCTCCGGACCCAATGGCAACCCAGCATTTACCGGCTTCACCGAGGAGACCCCAGCCAGGTACCTTTCAGCAGAGCCCCCGCAGACAGGGGCCAGGCGGAACGGCACTTGGCGGGGGGGGGGGGGGGGGGGTCTCCCCGGAAGCCCCCGGATGGTTTGCCTTCGGGCAGGGGGGTCACCCTGGAACTGCTGGTGCTACAACGGGCACCTTGGCACTGCCGGCCTGACACCCTGACATGGAGAATCGCACCCGCGCCAATTCCAACACCATGCTGGTCCATCACTTATGTGCAAACTCCACACGGACAGTGATCCAAGGCCGGGATTCGAACCCGGGACCTCAGCGCCGTGAGGCAGCAGTGCTAACCACTACGCAGCCATGCTGCCCTTTTATCTCTCATTTGCCACTAGTTATTTATGTTCAATCATGACTATCGATTAATGTTACATCATGCACAGTACATGAGAATAATTAACCAATCACATTAAAGGTCCACATGCTTAATTAAATTATCCAATCGCTATAAAGGCACATACATTTGCAACTGGTGACATTGGTAGTCTGATACCTGGGGTGTTGTGTCAATCACCTTTCTTCCTGCTGTTTCCTGGCTCTTCTGGAGGTATGGAAGTTATCCATCACTCCTCCCTATCGTTAACAGCAGTCACCCTCGCCGCATTTGGAGATCAGCCGGAGAATCCACTTTGGCACCAAAATCGGGGTCGGTGTCGCTTTTGCGATGCTCCGCCCTCTCCAAAACACATACTCACGGACTACGCTGCGTGCCATCGGGACGGCCTCAGGACGTTACCTGAAGCCCACTCCCCAATGCTCCGCCCCCGATGGGCCGAGTTCCCAACGGCGTGGGTCTCTCGTGGTATTTTCTTTGTCGGGAACTCGGCGTGGTGGCTGCGGACTGAGCCCAGCACCCCGCTACAGCCGGGGGAGTGAAGGCACTGGTGGGGGTTGGTTAGGGGGTGGTGTGCCTGGCCAATGGGGGGTCAGTATTTGGCAGGTCGGGTCCGCACACTGCCGGCACCATGTTGCACGGCGCTGCCGCCGAGCGCATGCGCGGCCACGGACCCTCCAATTCTCCAGCCGTATCCGCAGATAGAGCCGGGTGCTGTACGTTGCGTGTCTGCTATCCCCCCAACAGACTGCGGATCGGTGCCCGTTTTTTCGGTCGGAAAATGCCGCGGTTCCCACGCCGGTTCCCACGCCGGTTCCCACGCCGGTTCCCACGCCGGTTCCCACGCCGGTTCCCACGCCGGTTCCCACGCCGGTTCCCACGCCGGTTCCCGCGCCGGTTCCCGCGCCGGTTCCCACTCCGGTTCCCACGCCGGTTCCCACGCCGGTTCCCACTCCGGTTCCCACGCCGGTTCCCACGCCGGTTCCCACTCCGGTCCCCACGCCGGTCCCCACGCCGGTTCCCACGCCGGTTCCCACGCCGGTTCCCACGCCGGTTCCCACGCCGGTTCCCACGCCGGTTCCCACGCCGGTTCCCACGCCGGTTCCCACGCCGGTTCCCACGCCGGTTCCCACGCCGGTTCCCACGCCGGTTCCCACGCCGGCGTCAGCACTTAGTCTCAGAATCGGAGAATCCAGCCGCCTAGATCCAGAGCGAATGCTAACTGTTCCACATTGTTATACAGACCCTGGGTTTTAGCACCTGTGGAGCTTTCTGCCTGGACATTGACCTCAACTAACAGATTGTCCTAATGGGGTCTTTCTACAAATTGGCAGCTTGACGCTCACAGACAGAACTGAATATTTTAATTTCTCCTATTAATTAATGCAATTAGAGTTTTCTAAACTGGTTGCAGTGAGATATCTAATATCTAAAGATACCCTCGTCACCTGGGTTTTAATATAATTAACAGCATGGACACTTCATGCCCCACCCCCCCCCTCCCAATGCTCCGCCCCCTTAGGCAGAGGTCTCGGGAAAATCGGTGTAAGTATTTACAAGTGGGGACTGGGCAACATGGCTACTGAGGGGGGAGCAGGAGGCTAACGAAGCTCTAAAAAAGCCTCAACATATGTTGGGCTTACTAGCGGGTGGCAGCCCAAGCTGAGGGCAGTAACGGGTAGTGACTTGGTGGCAGGTCCGTGGACTCACGGTGTTCCCTTCGGGGTGGGTTGGCTCAGACCCCCATTGCTGCAGGATGTGTTTAGAATGCACCCCTTTAGTGTTATGTACAGACCCCTGGCTGTTCACACTGCTGATTGGTCACTGTGCCTTGTTAATGCTCAGAGAGCCTCTGGTCATCTAGATGGAGCCTACCCAGGCCACCCCTCTGGATACCCTCATACCCCAGCTGTATATCAAGGGAATGGGAGTGGCCAAGCTCAATCAGTGACCCACCAGGTGTTGACATTCCTCAGAAGTGCAGCCCCACTGCAGAGGAAGGGGAAATTTCAGTCTGTAGTCTTTGGACTGTGGGAGGAAACCAGCGCACCCGGAGGAGACCCACGCAGACACGGTGAGGAGGTGCAAAATTCACATGGTCACCCAAGGTCAGAATTGAACCCGGGTCCCTGGCACTGTGAGGCAGCAGTGCTTATCACTGTGTCACCATGCCACCCCGGGTCCCTGGTGCTGTAAGGCAGCAGTGCTAACCATTGTGCCATCATGCCGACCCATTGACAGCTTCCACACACATCCAGCTGTCTGGATTAGTTAATTCATCTCCCTTCATCCTTGAGTGGATTTCAAGTAGCCAGTTGTGAAACTAACTGCAATGTTTATAAACATCTAGCTATGATTGACAGCTCTCGGACCACATCAAAGACGGTTACGTGCTCTCACTTCATCTTTTTCTCTGCAGAAAGCACATAACCGGCCTAGGAGCTCCCTCTGCCTGTCAGAAACTGTCTTTGATGCGGTACAAGAGCTGTCAGTCATAACTAGATGGTGGCTGTGGGTGGGGCGGGGATGAGAGTCCCCAGTGGTGATGGTGGTGGGGGCAGGTCACCCCTGTTGCTGATGGTGGTTGGGGGTGGGGGTGAATCAGAAGCCCTTCTGCTTGTGAGGGGTGCTAATGCATCTGTGAATACATCCCTGCTGGTTTAGTGTCACGTGGCATAGTGACATCAGCTGAGTGTCTGCGTGAGCTTTGAGCAGATCATCATATTGATCGCATGAGCAACACCCTCAATAAGCCTCTCCTCATGTTTTACAGGAATACAGAGTGTAGGCACCTCCGTACCTTTTCTCTTCGTGGTGACAAAGAAATATAACCGGAGAGAAAACTGGCGATGAGGATTGAGGCAGAAAAATCGCTGAAAAAGAAGAATTTGTTGACTGACACTGAGATGCCATCGGCAGTAAAAGAGGATTCTCGGCGCCAGACTCACACCTACAAAGCCACCGGTGAAGCCCTGCCACCGTGCAGGAGGTTTTAAAAAACATTCCAAATGCAACTGTGAGTAAGAAGAGCAACCCATTTGGTCGCGTTGAAGTGGGTGAGGTCTGGGCTGCGGGGCGGCACATGTGGCGAAGATACACGAGCTGTGGGGATGGGGATTCCTAAATCTGACGGCTCTGCACAGGCCACTACTCGGGAGAAAAGTCAAACTGCAGTCAGGCAAAATGGGAAAGAATTCCTAGTTGCTTGTAAAGGGGATTGTTTATTCCATACTTTCCATAAAAAAACTCCATGGGGGGATGTGTAGACCCGAGGAGCTGGAATCCGAAAATGGCGGGACGAACGGGTGCCAGGGATACATTTGATGAGGATTATGAAACATGGAATTCAGATGAGGAAAGATTCCAATTTTTTCTCATAACAGATGAGACACCAGAGGACCCACAGGTCATAACATTTTTCAGCTCAGTGGGGTGTAAAACGTTTATGCTGCTACCGAATTTCAGTCACCCAGAAAAACCAGGAGTTAAGTCCGACTTTGAATGAATGAAAATCTTAGAGAGACATTTCTCTCCTGAATCGTTACTGATTGGAGAAAAGTTTTGGTTCCGTCGCCGTAGTCGGGAAGAAGGTGAAACCATTTCACAGCTCGTAGTGTCTTTAAGAAGATTACTGAAATATTGTGAATTTGGTGCAACACTTGATGATACTCTTCGAGACAGACTGGTTTGCGGGTTACGCAGTGAAGCAATTCAGAGGAAGCTGCTCTAAAAGTTGCTGTGGAAGTTGCCTAGCAACAAGAGAAGCTTCACAAATAGGGGCTGGAGTGAAGATCCACAAATGGATACATCAAGGAACAAGGCTGCAGAGGTGCAATCATGTCACTGCTGTGGACAGATTGGGGAATGCTGTAGTAAGTCGAATACATGCAAGAACTGTGGCAAGAAGGGCCACGTTACCGAGGCGCGTTGGGCTCAGAAAACGTATTCTGCACCAAGAGGGTGGAAGGAAACAAAATTAAACAATCTAGTTGTGATTTGGGATTTGGTCAGAGTATATTTGGGCGTCCAGGGAACGAGACCTGTATTGTAGTTGCACTGTTCTGCATAAATAAACCACTGTTGTGATTTAACCAATTAGTGGATGAAGCTCAGGATCACTCAAATGACAGCAAAATCAAGTTACTGCACGATCTAAAGCTAGGTGTCTTGTCCAAGCTGGTTGATCAACAACATTTTTCAGCAAATCCTAAACTTGAAGGTCATGAGATTAAAATGGAAATGGATACGGGAACAGCAGCATCACAAATATCTGAGACAATTTATCATCAAAAGCTGCAGCATCTGCCTTTTGTCATGTGAGTGTACCTTTAACAAATGCGTGTTTATAAATGGGTGTGTATACAAATATCTGTAGTGGGAGTACCTTTAAGAAATGGGTGTTTATTACTGCAGTGATGTCAGAGTGTGGGTGGAGCTGGACTGTCTGTCAGTTTTTTACTTTCGTTTTAAGCTGTTTGCTGCAGGATGTGTTTTAGTTTAGTTTTCAGAGCTGGATAGCTGCAGTCACAGCCAGAGGTTTATTAGAGTCTCTCTCTGTAATCTAAAGAATGTAAATCGATCCTTTGGTGATTTAAAACTAATAACTGCGCTCTCAGTAGTGACTTTAACCTGATGTGCCTCTGTTAAAAGTTTTGTTTTTTTTAGTCTTATGGATGTTAAAAGGACAGCTTAAAGGATTACTTAGAGTTGTATTCTTTGAGGGTTGTATTTGAATGAATGGTTACTGTATGTATGGTTTTAAAAGGTTAACATGAGTTCATAGAATAAACATTGTTTTGTTTTTTAAAAAATACTTTTCCATTTTTGCTGTACCACACCTGTAGAGTGGGCCGTGTGCTCCCCATACCACAATCTATTAAAAGTTGTGGGTCAGGTGAACTCCATGATACACGTTGGGGTTCTCTAAACCCTGGCCCAGAACACTTTAAACCATGAAATATGATCCGAAGGACGTGCACTGAAGAGGCCGTACCATTAAAAAGATGCATTGGTGACAGTAGAAGCAAATGGACAGACAGCGAAGTTGCCTCTTCACATTCTCTGTGTAAACATTCTTGCTCTATTTGGCAGAGCATGGTTGGCTAAGGTTAGGCTTAACTGGGAAAGTCAATTAATTAATGGATTCAAAGAGCTATTTGCAACAACTTCTGATGCAGTATGAAAAGGTGTTCGAAGATTCATTGGCCTCTGTGACTAGAGTTGAGCTACACCTAAAAATCAAGCCAGACAGCACACCCAAATGTCACAAAGTCAGAATGTACCATACATCATCAAGCCTAAAGTTGAGGAATAAGTAGAAAGATTAGTAAGGACAGGAGTCATTGAACCTGTTGTTACCAGTAATTGGGCAGCACCAATCTTTCCTGTATTAAAACGGGATGGCTCATTGGGAATTTGTGGAGATTTTAAAACTACTACTAACCCAGATTTCTGCCGTTTATTGAAGACATGGAACATAGATCATAGAAAAATAAAGCATAGAACAGGCCCTTCGGCCCACGATCTTGTGCCGAACATTTGTCCTCGATTAATCAAAGATTATCATAGAATTTACAGTGCAGAAGGAGGCCATTCGGCCCATCGAGCCTGCACCGGCTCTTGGAAAGAGCACCCCACTCAAGGTCAACACCTCCACCCTATCCCCCATAGTCCAGTAACCCCACCCAACACTAAGGGCAATTTTGGACACTAAGGGCAATTTATCATGGCCAATCCACCTAACCTGCACATCTTTGGACTGTGGGAGGAAACCGGAGCACCCGGAGGAAACCCACGTACACACGGGGAGGATGTGCAGACTCCGCACAGACAGTGACCCAAGCCGGAATCGAACCTGGGACCCTGGAGCTGTGAAGCAATTGTGCTATCCACAATGCTACCGTGCTGCCCTTAAGAACAAGTTAATCTACACGCCATCATTCTACCGTAATCCATGTACATATCCAATAGCCACTTGAAGGTCCCTAATGTTTCTGACTCACTACTTCCACAGACATGATGCACAATAGTTTGTTTCTTTACAGAAGACTTCCATGGAATCCACAGAAACCCTGAAGGAGGCCACTTGGCCCATTGAGTTTACAGTGACCCCCGAGGCCAATATTCTCCTGTGTTCCTGTAACCTCACCTAAACTTTCGACACTAAGGGGCAATTTTAGCCAATCCACCTATCATGCACATCCTTTTGGAATAACATCTGCTCTTGCTCTTTTCCAAAGATTCATGGTTTAAATTCTAAGTGGGTTGAATGGAAAGCAATGTTATTTAGATGACAAACTCCTCACTGGTTCAAGTGAACAGGAACACTTTGAGGATTTGGAGAGTGTTAAGAAGGGATAAATGCTGAGCATGTTGGGAAGCCTGAGGCAACCTGACCACTCTGGGTTTCATAGCTTTGGGGCCAGGTGGGCAGTCAATCAACTCCCAGGAGGCAGGCTGGCTTTTTAAATACGTCAAGGTGGCTCGGAGCCTCAGATTACCCCCCAAGCTACCTGGGACTAAGCCCCAACAACCAGGTCCACACATAAACCTCTGATAGGCTAATGTTCACATGCTCCGTTTCCATAAACTCTGGGCCAGTCACCTGACCAGCAAGGGATCACCCCTTAAAGGGGCCACACAACCACATTCCTCCCCCTTTAAGTTTCCTTACATATCCCTGAAATACAAAAACAGAAAAAACTCTTGTTTACAATTATATACAGAGTTACAGTGAGGGAGCTTAAAGCAAAGTTCATAGAGTAATTCTATCAGAGTTTGCATGTTCTCCCTGTATCAGCGTGGGTTTCACCCCCACAACACAAAGATGTGCAGCTTAGGTGGATTGGCTTCAATAAATTGCCCCTTAATTGGAAAAAGAAACAATTGGGTACTTGAATTTTTAAAAAGAAATCAGGTGACTTCCTAACTCTTGCCGAATGTCTGAACTCAACCACTGGATTCTCCAGACTGGAGGCATCAAGTCTACAGCAAGGTTAGGAAAATTGGTAGAGTCCGAAATAGAGGCAGTACTGACAACCTCTTCAACTCCTTCTGTGGCCCCTGGTGATTCCCATCAGAAGATTTTGGTTCCAGCATCACCGACTCGGCAAATGACATACTGGTAGCTGGAATTGGGTCTACCTGCCCCTTTGCGGAACAACAGTTTCTCTCCTTGTCAAATCCTGAACATGTTTCCTTGCTCCACGGCCCTTTGGGCTATGCCATAAGATCCTGGCCCAGTCCTGGCATCAACTCTTCCAGGTGACCACTCTGATCCTCCGTCAACATTCCACAAGTAAACAAAATCTTCTGTTTGGAACGACCTGTCCTTCTTGGCTGTATCGTTGTGGCCTTTCTGTCAGGATTATCCCTCCCCAGAAGATTTGGAAAAATGAAGCCTAGTCGGGTCCTGAGGCGTCTGCCGAATAACAACTCGGCTGGGATGACCCCGGTGGTGATATGAGGGGTTGAATTGTACGAAAGCAAGAAGTCCGTTAAGCGAAGTAGTCGTGGCCGATTAGCTTGTTTTTTCATTGATGCTTTGAAAGTTTGGAACGCTCTTTCAGCCAGCCTGTTTGATGCGGGGTGGTAGGGGAATATCCTTACGTGCTGCATCCCATTGGACTTAATGAAGGGTTAAAATTCTTCGGCTGTGAAGACAGTACCATTGTCTGAGACGACCACCTCGGGTAGACCGTGAATGGCAATGGTTTGGTGCAGCTTGTCCACAATGGTTGCCTCAGTGGTCAACGCATAAGCTGAACATCCAGCCACATCTTGTGGGCGTCTACCAGAATCAAAATGATCATACCCAAAAAGGGACCCCCAAAGTCGGTGTGGAGTCTCAACTACGGACGCCCCGGCTACACCCAGGCGGTGCTGCAGCTGAAAGGTTGTGCGCAGTCTGCCACTGTTCGCAACAGAGGGAGTATTTGCCAGAGTGGCTGGGGAGGGTTTAAACAAAAATGTCAGTGGGGTGGAAACCAATTCAAGGAGTCAGAGGAAGGCGAGTCGAGGACCTAGGCAAAAGGCAGAAAGAGGAATAAGAAAAATGATAGGCCGAGAAATCAAGGGCCAGATTCAAATAGGGCCACTGTGAACAATAATGGGAATGGGACAAGTAATCTTAAAAAGACAAGTCTTAAGTCTTTGTGCCTTAACTTGAAAAGCATTGACAATAAAGCGGATGAATTATTTACGCAAATAGATGTAAAGAGGTATGATATGGTCGGGATTATAAAGGCATGGCTGCAGGGTGACCAGGGATGGGAATTGAACATCCGGGGTCTTCAGTGTTTAGAAACAACAGACAAAAAGGAGAAGGTGTTGGAGTTGCATTGCTGGTTAAAGAGGAAATTAACGTAGTGCGGCACGGTGGCTGGCACTGCTGCCTCACGGCGCCGAGGTCCGGCTCTGTCCGTGTGGAGTTTGCGCATTCTCCCTGTGTTTGCGTGGGTTTCGCCCCCACAACCCAAAAATGTGCAGAGTAGGTGGATCGGTCACGCTAAATTGTCCCTTAATTGGAAAAAATTAATTGGGCACTCTAAATTTTCTTTTAAAAGAGGAAATGAACACAATAGTGAGGAAGGATATTAGCTCCGACGATGTGGAATCTGTATGGGTAGAGCTGGGAAACACCAAGGGGTTAAAAACTCAGTGGGGGTTATATATAGACTCTCAAACTGCAGTGGTGATGTTGGGAATGGCAGTAAACAGGACATTAAAGATTAATGTGATAGAGGAAAGACTGTAATTATGGATGATTTTAATCTGCATATAGATTGGGCCTATCAAATTAGTAACAATACCGTAGAGGAGGAATTCCTAGAGTTTATACGGGATGGTTTCTGGACTAATACGTTAAGGAACCAACTAGACAACAGACCAACCTAGATTGGGTATTGAGTAATGAGAACGGAATCATTGGCAATCTAGTTGCCTGGGACCACTTGGGGATGAGTGGCCATAATATGATGGAATATTTCATCAAGATGGAGAGTGATGTAGTTGATTCTGAGACTAGGGTCCTGAATCTTAATAAAGGAAACTACAATGGCATGAGGCATGAGCTGGCTATGATCGATTGGGAACATTACTTAAAGGGAAGACGTTGGATAGACAACGGAAAACATTCAAGGAGCACATGGGGGAACTGCAACAATTGTTCATGCATGTCTGGCGCAAAAGTAAAACTGGGAAGGGAACCAAACCATGGCTTAAAAGGGAAATTAAATATAGCATTAGATCCAAAGAAGAAGCATACAGATTGGCCAGAGAAAAACAGACCTGAGGATCAGGAGCAGTTTAGAATTCAGCAAAGGAGGACCAAGTGATTGATTAAGAAGGGGAAAATAGAGTACGAGAATAAGCTTGAGGGGAACATAAAAATTGACTGTAAAAGTTTCTATAGGTATGTGAAGAGCAAAAGATTGGTGAAGACAAATGTAGGGCCCTTAAAGTCAGAAACCCAGGAATTTATAACGGGGGATGAAGAAATGGCAGAGCAACAAAATACATACGTTGGTTGTGACTTCACAAAGGAGGACACAAATAACATGCAAGAAATGTTGGGGAATACAGGGTTTAGTGGGAGGGAGGAACTGAAGGAGATCAGTATTAGTGGAGAAATGGTATTGGGGAAACTGATGGGATTAAAGGTGGAGAAATCCCCAGGGTCTGATAATCTGCATCCCAGGGTACTTAAGGAAGTGGCTCCAGAGATAGCAGATGCACTGGCGGTCATCTTCCAAGATTCTACAGGCTCTGAAACAGTCTCTGCAGATTGTAGGGTAGCTAATGTAACTCCACTATTTAAAAAGGGAGGTAGAGAGAAAACAGGGAATTATAGACCAGTCAGCCTGACGTCAGTCGTGGGAAAAATTCTAGAATCTATTGTCAAGGATTTATAGCAGAGCACTTGGAAAACAGTGGCAGGATCAGACAGAGTCAGCATGGAGTTATAAAAGGGAAATCATGCTTGGCAAATCTTCTGGAATTCTTTAAGTATATAACTAGTAGAGTTGATGAGGAGGAGCCAGTGGATGTGGTATATTTGAATTTCATAAGGCTTTTGACAAAGTCCCACATAAGAAATCAGTGTGCAAAATTAAAGCGCATGAGATTAGGGATAGTGCATTGAAATGGACAGAGAACTGGGGCGCAATTTTCCAATCCCACGGGGATCGCACAGTCGGAGAATCACCCGGGGCCGCCGAAAATCCCACCCCCGCCATGGCAGAAATTCTCCGCCACCCGGGAATTGGCGGGGGTGGGAAACACCACCCGCCGATCGGCGTGCCCTCCGCGCCGATCGGCGAGCCCCCTGCGGCGATTCTCCGGCCCGCGATTGGCCGAAGTCCCGCCGCTGGGAGGCCTCTTCTGCCGCCACGGTTTGAACCACCTCTGGTGGTGGCGGGATCGGCGGCGCGAGCGGGCCCCTGGGGTCCTGGGGGGGCGCGGGGCGAGCGGACCCCAGGGAGTGCCCCCATGGTGGCCAGGCCCGCGATTGGGGCCCACCGATCGGCGGGCGGGCCAGTGTCCTGGGGGCACTCTTTTTCTTCCGCCGCCGCCACGGCCTCCACCATGGCGGAGGCGGAAGAGAATCCCCAGCGCGCATGCGCTGGTGGTGACGTCAGCGGCAGCTGCTGCACCGGCGCATGCGCGAACCGGCGGCGGGCATCAAAGGCCGCTGGAGCCGGTTTGGGCGCCAGTCGGTGTGGTGCCAATCACTCCGGCACGGGCCTAGCACCGCCGGGTAAGGGAAAATCCAGCCCCTGGTTGGCAGACAGGAAACAAAGAGCAGGTATTAACGCGTCTTTTTCAAATTGGCAGGCAGTAACTAGCGGGGTACCACAGGGATCGGTGTAGGGACCCCGGCTATTCACATTATATATTCATGATTTAGATGAGGGGAAAAAGTAGAATATCTAAATTTGCAAATGGCGCACAGCTAGATGGGAGGGTGAGCTGTGAGGAGGATGCTTCAACGAGATTTGGACAAGTTGAGTGCGTCGGCAAATGAATGGCAGATGCAGTATAATGTGGATAAATGTGAGGTTATCCACTTGGGTGCCAAAAATGGGAAGGCAGATTATTATCTGAATGACCATAAATTAGGAGAGGGGATATGCAATGATACCTGGGTGTCCTCGTACACCAGTCACTGAAGGTAAGCATGCAGGTGCAGCAGGCGGTAAAGAAGACAAATGGTACGTTCCCTTCATTGTGGGACTGGACTGGACCCCGGAATCAGGAAATGCGATTGGGCAGAGAATCGGTTTTGACAGCGAAATCGTGGCGGGCACTAAGTTCACGCCAAATTGCAATTCTCCCGTGCCTCGACAGTAGCATCAATGCATTCCACTCTGCACGTACGGTAAACGCTGTATGTTGGCATACCAACAGTTGGCATATCATTAGTGGGCCAGGGCCAGTATTCTCCGGGGCCTCCGCGATTCTCTGCCCCCACTAGGGGGGAGTTCACTTGTGCTTTTAAAAATTAAGAAAAAGAGGCTGATGAGGGAGAGAGAGGGGGTAGGACAAGGTGAGGTACCCCCGAGGGCTGCCGGGCTGGACACTGGCCGGGCTGGAGGTAACCATGCCGGGGAGGGAGGGGAGGTGGTGATCAGAGGATGGGCCCTGGGGCCAAGCTGACCCCCCATGGGACTGGGGCAGTGTCCAGGCACGGACACTGTGGGGACTAGGGGTTTTTCACAGTAACTTAATTGCAGCGTTAATGTCAGCCTAATAAAGATTATTATTATTAGATCCCTCCTGATCTTCATCCCCAAACCCCTCTCCACCAAAATAGACAAATCAATCATGACGTTTGTGTGTGTGTGCGTGTGTGTGTGCGTTGGGGGTGGGAGGTGCGAGGGGAAGAACCCTAGGATCCGCAAGAGCGGCCTACAGAGAAGGAGGAATATGGGGGGGCCTGACCCTTCCGAGTCTCCAACTCTACCACTGGGCAGCCACTGCAGAGATAGCATGGGAATGGGTCAAAGAGCCGGGAGAGGAATGGGTAGAAACAGAGGACAACTCCTGTATAATAATAATAATAATCTTTATTATTGTCCCAAGTAGGCTTACATTAACACTGCAATGAAGTTACTGTGAAAAATTCCCTCGTCGCCACACTCCGGCCCCTGTTCAGGTTGACAGAGGGAGAATTCAGAATGTCCAATTCACCCAACAAGCACGTCTTTCGAGACTTGTGAGAGGAAACTGGAGTACCCGGAGGAAACCCACGCAGAGACAGGGAGAATGTGCAGACTCTGCTGAGACAGTGACCCAAGCCGGGAATCGAACGGGTGGAGATTTTGGCGGGAAGGGCAAAAATCAGTTTTACGCTGCCGTGAATTTCCCACAGGATCTTCCACTGGTGTTCACCATGGCGGCCGGGGAAATGCGGTGGAGGCTGGCTTGAAGCCCATTTGCATCCCGTTCATGGGATGCAGATGAAGGTTCAACCGCCCACACCCGATTATCTGCAGTGCCAGCGGGAAAACACGCCAATGTGAAACACGTTTGGAACAACCTGGCGTGCAGACGTCTTCACTGATCTGAACAATGCCTGAGGCTGCCTTCAGAGTTCAGGATGGAGGACACCTGCAACCCTGGATCGTGGAACACCACAACACTGGGGGGTTGGGGCTGCCAATGGATCTTCCAGATTAGGTGTCCTGAAGGGGGCCCATCTTCCAGCCTCAGAACGTTCCTGAAGATCCACCTTCACTCTCAGGAGATCCATATTCCGGTCTCAGAGCGCTCCCAGAGATCCATCCTCATTTTCAGGACGTCCACCTTCTTTCTTTAATAGTGCGTCAGTGATGTTGGTTGCAACATGACGCCCAGATATCACAGTGGAGTACGAGCCATCACCCCTACACCGCCACGGAACATGGCACAAAACGCCTCGGTGCATAAATAATGAAGTCGTGGCGGGAAGATTTGGCACGTTTTCCCACCAGCCTCCACAGCCAGGAACACTCCACGTTCCCGTCAACCCCACGGAACTGAATCCCAGATGGGAAAATTCTGCCCACAGTTCCCACATCCTAATATATTTTACTGAAGCATGCAAATGATTACTTCTGTAGGAATGATGAAAAATGTCGAGAAATTGGATTAGTGCTATGTCAACAGTCATTTGACTATGTCATAACAACCTTAAGGCAACACTGTCATGTCATTGACATTAATATAAATATACCACAGGCTCAAATAAATGCAAAACATTTGCATGCATGTGCATTTAGAAGTGAAACATTCTGACAGATGTATCAGTGACAACACGTGTGTGTTGAGGCATGTTTGCATGTTGAAAACTGCAATTAATGACAGCTGTGCTGTGGCCAATAACCAGGCGGATCATATACATGAGTGAATTAATTGCAAATGCATCCATACATTCGAATTTCTTCATGGAACATTTCAGATCATCCAATTTCAATACTTTAAGTTGACACACCCACCGTGGATGGAGGGGATTGTGAGCAATCTCAGATCCCGAAACTCCTCGTTGCAAAAGCCATACTGGCACAACTCCACATTTCCCGTTCCAACAAGTCACTAAAGCTTTGCACTCTAGCTGTTTAACATATCTTAACTTACAGGTATATATATATCTCGACTTGATTCACCCCGCATCAGAAAGCTGTCAAGTGAAGCTCAATTCTGCAACTTGAACACAAAGTCCAGGCTAAGACTTTGGGCTGCTGCTGGAGGTCTGGGGGTGCGTTCTGGAGGCGCCACCTTCTGGATGAGCTGTTACGCTGTGGCCCCGTCTCCTTTCTCAAGCAAACATTAGCGATCTGAAGGCCCATGCATGCGTGGGCATCGCAACCTCAAAAGAGCAATCAATTCTTCACCAAGACAACATTCCCATTTGCCACATCCTTGTGACCGCTTCAAATGAAATTTCAGATTTATGTTGAATAGGAACAGGAGGAGGCCATTCAGCCCCTTGGGTTTGTTCCACCATTTGGCTGATCTGTACCATTACCCCATCTACCTGCCTTGGTAATCATCAATGCCTTTGTCTCACAAAAATCTAGCTGCCTATTTAGAATTTTTCAGTTGATTCCAGCTTTTTCTTTGGCTTGGCACTCCTGATCTCAGACTAACACTCCGGGCCCCTCCCCCTTCTTGCCAAAAAGGGCAACCCCTTTCGCCGGCCAGCGAAGACCCCTCCCTTCCCCATTACCAGCATCAGGTACCTTCCCCACCTCCCCATCGCCGGCATCAGTACCCCCCACCCCTAGCTGTTGTAAGGCGTAAGATAAAGAACAAGCTATTTATTGCTGCCCCTCCCATACAAAACATATGGTATAGCTGATATCTATCTCACTGGGCAGCATGGTAGCACAGTGGTTAGCACAATTGCTTCACAGCTCCAGGGTCCCAGGTTCAATTCCCGGCTTGGGTCACTGTCTGTGCGGAGTCTGCACGTTCTCCCCATAGGTTTCCTCTGGGTGCTCCTGTTTCCTCCCACAGTCCAAACATGTGCAGGTTAGGTGGATTGGCCAGGCTAAATTGCCCTTAGTGTCCAAAATTGCCCTTAGTGTTGGGTGGGGTTGCTGAGTTATGGGGATAGGATGGGGGTGTGGGTTTGGGTGGGGTGCTCTTTCCAGGAGCCGGCGCAGACTCGATGGGCCGAATGGCCTCCTTCTGCACTGTAAATTCTGTGATAAATTCTATGGTCATAGGGAACATGAGTGAAGTTGGGTTTGACAGGTCAATGAGGGAGTGCAGCATAGATTAAACAGAACGATATCTGTACTCCATGGAGTTCTTTTTCGGAATGGCAGCCGGTGACCAGCGGTGTCCCACAGGGTTCAGTGTTGGGGCCGCAGCTGTTCACCATATATATTAATGATCTGGATGAAGGGACTGGGGGCATTCTAGCGAAGTTTGCTGATGATACGAAGTTAGGTGGTCAGGCAGGTAGTGCTGAGGAAGTGGGGAGGCTGCAGAAGGATCTAGACAGTTTGGGAGAGTGGTGCAGGAAATGGCTGATGCATTTCAACGTGAGAAAATGTGAGGTCTTGCACTTTGGAAAAAAGAATCCAAGCATAGACTACTTTCTAAACGGTGAGAAAATTCATAATGCCAAAGTACAAAGGGATCTGGGAGTGCTAGTCGAGGATTCCCTAAAGGTAAACATGCAGGTTGAATCCGTGATTAAGAAAGCGAATGCTATGTTGTCATTTATCTCAAGAGGGTTGGAATATAAAAGCAGCGATGTGCTACTGAGCCTTTATAAGGCTCTGGTTAGGCCCCATTTGGAGTACTGTGTCCAGTTTTGGGCCCCACATCTCAGGAAGGACATACTGGCACTGGAGCGTGTCCAGCGGAGATTCACACGGATGATCCCTGGAATGGCGGGTCTAGCATATGAGGAACGGCTGGCGTTCCTGGGATTGTATTCATTGGAGTTCAGAAGGTTAAGGGGAGATCTAATAGAAACTTACAAGATAATACATGGCTTAGAAAGGATGGACGCAAAGAAACTGTTTCCGTTAGGCGAGGAGTCGAGGACCCGTGGGCACAGCCTTAGAATTAGAGGGGGTAAATTCAAAACAGAAATGCGGAGACATTTCTTCAGCCAGAGAGTGGTGGGCCTGTGGAATTCATTGCCGCAGAGTGCAGTGGAGGCCGGGACGCTAAATGGCTTCAAGGCAGAGATAGATAAATTCTTGATGTCGCGAGGAATTAAGGGCTATGGGGAGAATGCTGGGAGGTGGAGTTGAAATGCCCATCAGCCATGATTGAATGGCGGAGTGGACTCGATGGGCCGAATGGCCTTACTTCCACTCCTATGTCTTATGGTCTTATGGTCTAAGTAATCCTTTAAGCTTTCCTTTTAACATCCATAAGACTTAAAACACCTTTTACCAGAAGCACATTAGGTTTACATTCGCTACTGAGAACATTTATAATTCTGAATTCACCAAATGATCAAGAGATAGTCTTTTCATGGCAGAGAGATCAACAGTACACCTGCCCTGTCTGGCTTCAGCTCCCACACTGAAACCCAAACTAAAACACACCCTGCAGCAAACAGCCTTAAACAAAAGTAAAAAGCTGACAGATAGCCCAGCTCCACCCACTCTCTGGCATACTGCAGTAGTAAACACCCATTTCTTAAAGGTACTCTCACTACAGATACTTATATACACACCCATTTATAAACACCCATTTCTTAAAGGTACTCACATGACAATAGTGAAACAGGTGATCGCTTTCTTGAAGTGCTGAGAACGGTACACAGCTGTCAGGTGAGTGGGGTAGTTTAGGCAGTGATATATCGCTGTTAAATATAGACAGATGATGTTTTTTCTGGAAATCAAGTGGTGCTTTCATTTTGATGAATGTGTTGACTTCAACAGACACATCAACCTTCACTGAGGATTCCGCGTTGAATGAAGGGCTGAGCTGCCTGTCAACGTTTAAAAGGCTCAGGGAGTTCATATGTTGCTCACTCTCCGAATGGAAGGTGAGCATTTCCATCATCTGGGGTGTTTGCTAGAGTTTCAGTGCGTACTGTTACGACCGGTCCCCGGTGTCGTGTTAAGCACGCTGAGATAACACGAGCTGCAACTGGATGCAGCTTTAACTGAAAGATACTCCAGAGCTCGAAGTTAGTTCAATCTGATTCATTGAACCTGTCACACAGTTAGCACAGTTCTCTGTGAGTTCGACTCTCTGCTAACCTAAATGTGGTTACTCTGTCTGACTGAACCAGACTAGCTCTTAGCCACGTGCTGGAGGTGTTATGTGACAGATACACCCTGAATTACTCTGTAGATGTCCCCAGTGGAAAGAGGCGGAGTGTGAATGCCTCGTGCCTTTTATAGTGGGAAACCACCCCCAAGTGTTCTGCCTGCTGATTGGTTATGTCCTGTTCTCTGTGTTCATTAGCTGCCTGTCTGTATCTCATCATGTGCATGTCTGCATATCATGACACCTGGGCAATCTCCCAATTTGTAATGATTCCAGACTGGATAGCCCCAGATTATTATGGTCCAGAGTGAGGAGGGACGAGCAGGCTCCCCATCTCTATTCAACCCCCTCGATTCGTCACCACAAGGTTAATTTAAAAAGGATCCCTCCCTTTTTGGATCCCTTTCCCCAGAGCAAATGTATTTATGTTTTAAAAGGAGCCAATTTAACCAGGTTTTTCCGAGTTACAGAAAGGATGAGATTATTAGTTACTAAAACGCAAGGAAAAATAATCAAACGCAACATACACACGGAGATTAAAAATGAGATGTGAGTCCAGAAATAAAAGTTTAAAAAGATATCGGAATCAGTCTTTGTCTTGTTTATGAATTGACATAAAAAATTGTAGCTTAGGAAGTCATACATTTTGTTTTCTCGACATTGGACATGTTGAATGTATTATTGTGAAGATTAGTCCCATTGCTACTGGAATAGAAAGAGAAAATGCAAGAAATATACAACAGGTCCATCAGCAGATGAGGAGGTAAAGGAAGGCTTGACATTTTGATTGGTTATCTGTCACCAACACTCAAGTTCTCATTCTTGGTTCTGCACGCTTGATACTCAACTCCAGTTTTGGGGTGTAAAACTTTATTTGTCATTCATTGCGTATGAGGGCCTGAAATTCCCCAGATACACTTGCCACGGCAGCCTAATAACAACTCATTAATTCTTCACTGACAAAGTAAATCCACAGATAATCATTTCTGCCTCGCCCATTTTCATGCAACAAAGGCAGCTCATATTTGATCAGTTATACATTTTTTTTTAAAACAGCAGGCGTGTCAAACCTAATGAAAAACCCTGGTGTTTAATGTTACCTGGTGAATGAATAGGATAAGATGTATCAGCCGTGACTAATGGGGAGCAGTCCCTGCTCTTGGAAGAAAGGCACTGCAATGTTCATGGGCAATTTCAATGTTGATTGAAGGAATAAAATGGGAAAGGTAGCCTGCAGCATAAGTTCCCATAGTGTATTTGGGACAGTTTCTTAGAGCAATACATTCTGGAACCAAGCAGAGAGCAGGTTATTTTAGACCTGGTAATGTTTAATGAGGCAGGGTTAATTAATGCCTCATTAAAGGATCCTCTAGTAATAGTAATCATAACATGAAGGAATTTCACAGAGTTCTTAGAGGATGTAATAAGCAGGGTGGATAAAGCAGAACCCAAGATGTAGATCATAAGGCCATAAGACACAGGAGCAGAATCAGGCCACTCGGCCCATCAAGCCTGCTCTGCCATTCAATCATAGAACATAGAACATAGAACAGTACAGCACAGAACAGGCCCTTCGGCCCTCGATGTTGTGCCGAGCAATGATCACCCTACTTAAACCCACGTAACCCGTATACCCGTAACCCAACAATCCCCCCATTAACCTTACACTACGGGCAATTTAGCATGGCCAATCCACCTAACCCGCACATCTTTGGACTGTGGGAGGAAACCGGAGCACCCGGAGGAAACCCACGCACACACGGGGAGGACGTGCAGACTCCACACAGACAGTGACCCAGCCGGGAATCGAACCTGGGACCCTGGAGCTGTGAAGCATTGATGCTAACCACCATGCTACCGTGAGGCTGATATTTTTCTCATCCCCATTCTCCTGCCTTGTCCCCATGAACCCTGATCCCCTTATTAATCAAGAACCTATCTATCTCTGTCTGAAAGACACTCAGTGAATTGGCCTCCACAGCCTTCTGCGGCAAAGAGTTCCACAGATTCACCACCCTCTGGCTGAAGAAATTCCTCCTCATCTCTGTTTTAAAGGATCGTCCCTTCAGTCTGAGATGGTGTCCTCTGCTTCTAGTTTTTCCTACAAATGGAAACATCCTCTCCAGGTCCACTCTATCCAGGCCTCGCAGTATCCTGTAAGTTTCAATAAGATCCCGCCTCATCTTTCTAATGTTGGCCAGAATTTTTAAGATGGCGGGGTTTCCTTTCCAGCCCTCAATCAGGAGGAGGTCCTGCCTCAGAGAGCGGCTGGACAATCTGATTTGCTGAGGGTAAGAGGGTGAGGCTCGGGGGGGTTTGGGAGGCCACATAACATGTTACTACACAAGTTAAGAGCTAATGGTGTTGGTGGTGATGTGTTAGCATGGATTGGTTAATCAAACGGAAACAAACAATCGGGATAAATGGGTGATTTCATCTGGTCAAACTGTAACTCGTGGAGTGCCAGAGGAACCAGTGCTGGGCCCTAAACAACAGTGTGTACGATCATTGTCAAAGGGTGAAGGGACCGTCTGCATTGCAGCCAAATATTCTGAAATACAATAATAGAAAGGAAAGCTAGTTGTGAGGAGGATACAGAGTCTGCAAAAGGATATAAATAGGCTGAGTACAGTTTGCACATTCTCTCCATGTCTGTGTGGGTCTCACCCCCACAACCCAAAGATGTGTAGGCTAGGTAGATTGGCCACGCTAAATTGCCCCTTAATTGGAAAGAAATAATTGGGTTCACTAAATGTATAAATAAAAATAAATAAATAAATAGGCTAAGTGAGTGAGCAAAACATTTGGCAGAAAGAGCATAACGGGGGAAAAAGTGAGGTTGTCCACTGTGGGCAGCGAGAATAGGAAAATAGAATGTTATCAAATGGAGAGAGAATGGGGAATGCTGTGGTACAGAACGACCTGGGCGTCCTTGTACACAAGTCACAAAAAGGTTAGCACACAGCACAACAAATAATTGGGCAGGTGAATGGATGCTGGCCTTTTGTGCAAGTTGGAATTGAGCCTAAAAGTAGGGAAGTCTTACACCAACTGTACACAGCGTTGGTTAGACCACATCGCGAGTATTGTATGTAGTTTTGGTCTTCTTACTTAAGGAAGATATACTTGCATTGAGAGACGTTCAGCAAAGGTTCACTGGGGTGAAGGGACTGTTCCATGAGGATAGGGTGAGCAGGTTGCGCCCAAAACACATTGAAGAATGAGAGGTGATCTTATTGAAATGTGTAAGATTCTGGAAGGCTTGATATGATAGATGTTGGGAGGATGTTTCCCCTCGTGGGAGAACGTAGAACTAGGGGACACAGTTTACAAATAAGGCGTCTCCCTTTTAACACGGAGATCAGGAGAATTATTTTTGCTCAGAGGGTTGTTAGTCTGTGGAACTATCCTCCCCAGTGGAGGTTGGCTCATTGAGTATATTCAAAGCTGAGTAAGACAGAAGGAGCCAAGCGTCATGGAGGTGGCAGACAGGGAAGTGGAGTTAAGGCCACAATTAGATTAACCATGATCCTATTGAACGGTGGGGGAGAAAGGTCTAGGGCCCAATTGGTCTACTCCTGCTCCTATTAAGTTCTTGCAGAAATATGTTCTTTGAGTCAGAGATGATGGGTTCAAGGCTCTGCTGTCTCCAGGGACCTGAGCACATGATCTAGACTGACAGTCTCAGTGCAGTACTGAGAGAGTGCGCTACCATCAGTGTTATTGTCTCTCATGGCCCTGTCTGTCCTCTTGGGTGAGCCTAAAATATCCCACTGCACTTTTTTGAAGAGGTGCAGGAGAGATCTCCCTAGTTTCCTGGCCATTATATACCCCTCAACCATATGACTATATAATTATCCCCTTATTTTTGCATTGTTTACTTATGGGAGTTTTCTGCGTGCAAATTGGGGGCCATGCTCCTTACAGTCCAACAGTGACCACACTTTGAAACAGGTCTCCCTTGTTAACCTCCTAAGTCCGATCGCAAATAGGCAGTGCACAAGGCAAATTCCTCGCCCATTTATACTTTAAAATAGCAGCTTGTATAACTGGTATGGGGGGATGATTTGCATATTTACATAAACCTCCACCTGTTTAAGGGGGAAAGTTCACCCAATGAATTGTGTTACCTGACACTCTGATTTTTAATTGTTGCCCTCCGGCTTTCTTCAGGCAAGGAATAGGGAGGGGGGCGGGATGGGCAGTTCAAACCACCCAATTTGCTAATGGTTTGTCACAAGTAAGTACGTTACCACAGTATCAACAAATCAATAGGGCATTGATTGATGCACGTGATAAGGAAATCTTTCAGAATTACGCACTCATTGCTCCAGGAAACATCAAGGACAGGATTCTCTGGTTCAAACATTCAGTACTCCCACCAGCAGAGATTCAGAACATTTTCGAGCTGTCGCTAGGAGTGCTGGGAAGACACGATTCCACCAGTGCATATGGTCCAGCACGCCACCCGAGTCTTGATTCTCCAGTGAGTGATTCTCTGGGACTGCCGATACCATTGTCAGTCTGACAAGCTGGAGCAGCTTTTAACTGATCCATTCACCCCAGACTCTCATTCTAGCCAGGAAGGTGAGGCAGCCCTCGAGACCCTCAGAACTGCTCCAGACAGCCCGCTTGTCAGCAGCGGGACTTCGGCCCATCGCGGGCCGGTGAATCGCCGCGGGGGGCCCGTCGACCAGCGCGACGCGATTCCCGCCCCTGCTGATTCCCAGGTATCTTTGCACATCTTTGGACTGTGGGAGGAAACCAGAGCACCCGGAGGAAACCCACGCAGACACGGGGAGGACGTGCAGACTCCGCACAGACAGTGACCCAGCCGGGAACTGAACCTGGGACCCTGGAGCTGTGAAGCATTGATGCTAACCACCATGCTACCATGCTGCCCAATCAGGACCCCTATTGTAAATACTTGCATCAAATCACGTCCACGTGACTCCCGGCTGGGAGGGGTGGAGCAGAACGGGGGAGGGGGAGGGTGGAGATTTGGGCTCCCAAGCCGTTAATCGCATTCAGATGAATGCATGTGAGCTGTTTGCACATTCTCGCCGGCACTGGGCGGGAAGCCTGCTTTGGCTGGCGGGCGGAGCGAGACCAGAGACTGGGGACAGGTCTACACCCGACGCCTATCCCATTTCTGGGCCGAAACGGAATTCTCCAGCCAATCGGGATTTCCAATCTTAGCAGTGAGGAGGGGAGAATCCCGTCCCAAGTTAAAGCAAAGTAATGTTATCATAAATGTCATCTTTCATCGTTGTTCCAATAACAATGCAAAATGGCAGTGTTGTATTTTATACTTCCACAACTAGAAAGCATTATAAATGCTGCCGACCTACATTCCGTCAATGCCGTGAAGCTACTTTGAGCATTTGCTGTTTTCATATTGTTGTATTGTGTGACAATGCACAGAAGCATTCAGATAGAACTACAGAGAGTTTTACAGCATAGAAACAGACCTTTTAGTATCTGTTCCATGCTGGCTTTTATTCTCCATCTGAGCCTCCTCCAACCCGTCTTCATCTCAGCCCATCAGCTCCTATTCCATTCTCTGTAATGCGCATGTCTACCATTTACAATGTAGACCGACTTCCCCTGTGGATGAGATACAGCACTCCAAATATGTCTTAGCTTTTATTTCTGGCTGAGATAACTAGAGCTATAATGAACTCAAGGGGTTAGTTTATTTGCACACATTAGTTCGGTGGTTGTTGTTGACCAACTTAGACTCAATGGGCCGAAGAGCTTTTTCTGTGCTGTATGACTCTATGACTCAATGATTCAAAATGCAAAAGGAGATGGTGGCATAGTGGTATTGTCGCTAGTAATCTAACGACCGAGGATGATGATCTGGGGACCCAGATGTAGCGACCGAGGATGATGATCTGGGGACCCATATGTAGCGACCGAGGATGATGATCTGGGGACCCATATGTAGTGACCGAGGATGATGATCTGGGGACCCAGGTTTGAATTCCACCTGGGCAGGTGGTGCAATTTAAAACTCAATAAAATATCTGGAATTAAAAAGCCAGTGATGATCATGAAACAATTGTCATTAAAACCCACCTGGTTCACTAATGTGCTGGTCTGCCGTCCTTACCCAGTCTGGCCTACATGTGACTCCAGACCCACAGCAATGTGGTTGACTCTTAAATGGCCGAGCGAGACACTCAGTTGTATCAACCACTATGGAAACACAAAAAAGGAATAAAACCGGACCACCCGGCATCGACCCAGACACTGGAAACAACTACGGCAAAGCCAGCCCTTCCGACCCAGCAAAGTCCTCCTCACTATCATCTGGTGGCTTGTGCCAAAGTTGGGAGAGCTGTTTCACAGACTGGTCAAGCTGCAGCCTGACAGTCACACTCACAGAATCATACCTTACAGACAATGTCCCAGACATCACTATCCCCATTCCTGGGTATGTCCTGTCTCACCGGCAGCACAGACCCAGCAGAGGGGGCAGCACAGTGGGATACAGTCGGGAGGCAGTTCCCCTGGGAGTTCTCACCATCGACTCTGGACCCCATGAAGTCTCAGGGCTTCAGGTTAAACATGGGCAAGGAAACCTCCTGCTGATTACCACGTACCGCCCACCATCAGCTGATGAATCAGTTACTCCTCCATGTTGAACACCACTTGGAGGAAGAACTGAGGGTGATGATGACGCAGAATATACTCTGGGTGGGAAACTCCAATGTCCATCACCAAGAGTGGCTGGGTAACACCACCACAGACCGAGCTGGCCGGGTCCTAAAGGACAATAGCTGTTAGACTGGGACTGCAGCAGGTGGTGAGGGAACCAACAAGAGGTAAAAACATACTTGACCTCATCCTCACCAACCTGCCTGCTGCAGATGTATCTGTCCATGACAGTATCGGTAGAAGTGACCACTGTACAGTCCTTGTGGAGACAAAATCATGTCTTCACATTGAGGATACCCTCCACCGTGCTAAATGGGATAGACTTCAAACAGATCTAGCAACTCAAGACTGGGCATCCATGAGGTGCTGTGGGCCATCAGCAGCAGCAGAATTGTACTCAACCACAATCTGTAACCTCATGGACCGGCATTTCCCCCACTCTACCATTACCACCCAGCCAATGAAGAGTGCAGGAGAGCATGGCAGGAGCAACATCAGGCAGACCGAAAAATGAGGTGTCAACCTGGTGAAACCACAACACAGGGCTACTTCTGTGCCAAACAGCATAAGCAGCAAGTAATAGACAGAGCTCAGCGATTCTACAACCACACATTAGATCTAAGCGTTGTAGTCCTGCCACATCAGCCGTGAATGGTGGTGGACAATTAAACAACTCACTGGAGAAGGAGGCTCCACAAATATCCCCATCTTCAATGATGGAGGAGCCCAGTACATCTGAGCAAAAGACAAGGCTGAGGCATTCGCAACAATCTTCAGCCAGAAATGCCGAGTGGATGATCCATCTCGGTCTCCTCTGGAGGTCCCCAGCATACCAGATGTCAGTCTTCAGCCAATACAATTCACTCCGTGATATCAAGAAACGCCTGAAGGCCCTGGATACTGTAAAGGCTATGGGCCCTGACAATACCCCGGCAATAGCACGGGCAGCACGGTAGCACAAGTGGATAGCACTGTGGCTTCACAGCGCCAGGGTCCCAGGTTCGATTCCCCGCTGGGTCACTGTCTGTGCGGGGTTTGCACGTTCTCTCCGTGTGGGCGTGGGTTTCCTCCGGGTGCTCCGGTTTCCTCCCACTGTCCAAAGATGTGCAGCTTAGGTGGATTGGCCATGCTAAATTGCCCTTAGTGACCAAAAATGGTTCGGAGGGGTTATTGGGTTACGGGGATAGGGTGGAAGTGAGGGCTTAAATGGGTCGGTGCAGACTCGATGGGCCGAATGGCCTTCTTCTGCACTGTATGTTCTATGTAAGAATCTATGTAAGTACTGAAGACTTGTGCTTCAGAACTTGCCGTACCCCTAGCCAAGCTGTTCCAGTACAGCTACAACACTGGCATCTATCCGGCAATGTGGGAAATTGCCCAGGTGTGTCCTGTACACAAGAAACAGGACAAATCCAACCCAGCCAATTATCACCCCATCAGTCTACTCTCCATCAGCAGCAAAGTGATGCAAGGAGTCATCAACAGTGCTATCAGGCGGCACTTACTCAGCAATAACCTGCTCATGGACACTCAGTTTGGGTTCCGCCAGGGTCACTCAGCTCCTGACCTCATTACAGCCTTGGTTCAAACATGGACATTGCAATGAAGTTACTGTGAAAAGCCTCTAGTCGGCACATTCTGGTGCCTGTTCGTGTACACAAAGGGAGAATTCAGAATGTCCAAATTATCTAATAGAGCGTCTTTTGGGACTAGTGGGAGGAAACCGGAGCACCCAGAGGAAACCCACGCAGACACGGGGAGAACGTGCAGACTCCGCACAGACAGTGACCCAAGCTGGGAATCGAACCTGGGACCCTGGAGCTGTGAAGCAACAGTGCTAACCACTGTGGTACTGTGAACACTATCTGCATAAGTGCTGGATCCCAAAATCTGCCATAGACAATGCATTAGCCCCCAAGGTGGCCATCACTGTCGATGTGACCCTGCCCATGAGGGATTGGCTGACCTCCTGTCAGAATGTCCAGTGATGTAGAAAATAAGGGAAGGGACAACCAAACGGGAGGTCAGAGGTGATTCTGACGGTGCAAGGGCATTGTACATGGCCTGTCGTACAATGGAGATGGGATGGCAACTGAGATGTGTGACTGTTAGGTGCTAGATAAGCTGGGAGTTTGGCTGCTTCCAGAACCAGGGGACCAATGGGTCTAGGGACGTACTGACGTTAAGCAGCTACGACACCAACCTGACTCTCTCTATCTCTCTCTCTCTCTCACATCCCTCAGCGCTTGCCAATGGAGCTTCAATTCTGCTTATTATAGCACTGGAAGAGCAAAGACTCCAGAAGTAAAGAGCAGCGGCCCCCAGGGAACACCCAACACCAGGAGACCAGACGGCTGCAAAGGCCCGAGGCCGCACCAGCCAGACAGGGGGCTCAAAGGGAAGAAGGAGACCGAGGGTGTACAGGGCCCATGTGTCCTTCATGTAGGTGTCAGACAACATGTTCCTGCAGGAGACTCCACCTCACCAGAATGGCATGCGATACCTGGGCAATATTCTATCCAATTTAGTGGGTTGGTTCCAGGATTCCATGGGTGACCCGTGCGGTATTTCGCAGTCATCCGCTCACAAGTACATCCTTCTTCATTGGCTTCATCCATTTCAACCTGGACCAGGTCCAGCAAGACAAGAGGACTGCAGGATTCAGCAGCATGGCTGATTTGCCATAGGTACAGGGTGCAATTGGTGAGTAACTCATTCATGTCACTCTGTGCACCACATGGCATCACAGAGTCCAGTTCATCAACAGGAAGGGACTCTGTTCCTTTAATATCCAGCTGGTGTGTTACCACCAGATAAGGATCATGCGCCTGTGTGTACATTTCCCAGGAAGCATGCATGGCACCTTCATCCTTGGGGCAATTGCAAATCTCTGGAATTTTTGATGGTCACCCCAGGATGATGGTTTGTTGGGGGGGGGGGGGGGGGGGGGGGTGGGGCCAAAGGTTATCTGCTGAGACCTTGACTGATGAGGCCTGTGCAGAGGCCCGTTACAGCGAGCCTCACTGCCACCCAGTCTGTGATAGAGCGTTGCTACGGCCTCCTCAAGATGCACTTCTGCTGCCTTGACAGGTGTGGTGGGGCCCTGCAGAACAATCCACAGAGGGTCCACCACATTGCGGCGGTCTGCTGGGCCCTTCATAAACTGGTCCAGCAGCAGGGCGACAACATTACTGATGAAGACCTGGAGGAGCAGAACGTCTCCTCGGATGAGGAGGAATTCCAGGAGGGTGTAAACAAAGAGGCCGAGGTGGAACCGGAGGATGGAGGCCAGGCATAGGCAGGAGGGTTAGGGATGCCCTCATCGCTTCCGTCTTCACACTATAGGACCAGCATGTTGTCTGACAACTCAACAAGCCCCCCCACTCCTCCCAAGACTGCTGTGACACCAACACAATCATGGGAGAAGGGACACATGAAAGCTCCCACACTATACCCTCTGAGGTACACGCTCTCATCTAATTCAGACCTCTTCAGCATTCCTGACATTAACCACTCCACCACTGGCATCCGTACCTTCAGCTGTCAAGGCCATAAGTTCTGGAATAAACCCCCCCGTCACACCACTCTGCCTTTCCAATTCTCTTTCCACCTTGAAGACACTGCTTAAAGCCTACCTCATTGTCCAGCCTATAGTCATCTGCCCTAATGCCTGTGTCTATGTATTTATGTTGCATATTTGGAGCGGCACAATGGCACGGTGATTCGTGCTGCCTCACGACGCCGAAGTCCCGGGTTCAATCCCAGCCCCGGGTCACTGTCCGTGTGGAATTTGCATATTCTCTCCGTGTCTGCGTGGGTCTCGCACCCACAACCCAAAAAAGATGTGCAGGGTAGGTGGATTGGCCACGCTAAATTGCCCCTTTGTTGGGAAAATATAATTGGGTACTCTAAATTTTATTTTTAAAAAAACATTGTGTATTTATGTACGCCCTATGTTTTTTCTAATGCATGGAGTAATCTGTCTGGACTGTACGCAAAACAATACTTTTCACTGTGCCTCAGTACACGTGACAATAAACAAATCCAAATCCAAATATCATCTCATGTAGCTCAGTGTCAAATTTTGTTTGATGATCAGTGTTGTTAAAACACCTTGCAAGGGTTTATTAGATTAAAGGTGCAATCTGAATGCAAGATACTGTTTTTTTATCTTTTTTTTTAAATTTAGAGTACCCAATTCATTTTTTTCAATTGAGGGGCAATTTAGCATGGCCAATCCACCTACTCTGCACATCTTTGGGTTGTGGGGGTGAAACCCAAGCAAACACGGCAAGAATGTGCAAACTCCACACGGACAGTAACCCAGAGCCGGGATCGAACCTGGGAACTCGACGCGTGAGGCAGCAGTGCTAATAGCGTGTAACCATGCTGCCTGAATGCAAGTCACTGTTGTTATAACTACAAAATTTGAGCCAAAGATTTGTCTGGTTTTATCTAACCAACCCACTTAGAGTGTAACCTCCTTCCTACCAGTTTCCATTGAACGTCTGTCTAACTAAGGCTCTGCCAGTATTCAAAGGTTAACTCACACACCAGGGTCTTTTTAAAATTAGGGCTAGAACATTCAGGAGAGATGATGGAAGAACCTCTTCGCTCAAAGGGCGGTAGAGGTTTGGAACTCTCTCCCACAAACAGCAGTTGAAGCTACAACAGTTGTTAATGTTATATCTGAGATAGATAGATTTTTGTTGAGGCAAAGACATTCAGGAATATGGGCCAAAGGCAGGTCTATGAGGTTAGGTCACAGATCAGCCATGATCTCAGTAAATGATGGCACAGGCTCGAAGGGCTGAATGGCCTACCCCTATTCCTATGTTCCTATGGATTTTGGCAAGGGATTCTCCCAATTGTCCGTTTTGACTTTGGCAGCAGAGCGACAGAAATCCCCAGAGAATGTCTGTAATACGTGGCTGATGTTTCATCTTTCTGGCCAATCTGTCAGTAGATGAGGAAACACCACCACTACCCCCCACCACCCCGCCCCAGTGAAAATACTGCCCTGTAGCCTCTGAGGCAGACTGCACTACAATTGACCGCAACCTCCCAACTGACCAATTACTGATTCCTCTATAGTGACACCCACCCTTCCGAGCAGATCCCTGGGAAGCAAATAACAGAATCGCAGAATCTACAGTGCAGAAGGAGGCCATTTGACCCAAGGAGTCTGCATCGACCCTTGAAAAGAGCATCCTACCTAGACCCACGCCCCCACCCTATCCCCATAACCCAACCCATCCTTTTGGACACTCAGGGTCAATTTAGCATGGCCAATCCATCTAACCTGCACGTCTTTGGACTGTGGGACGAAACTGGAGCACCCGGAGGAAACCCACGCAGACACGGGGAGAACGTGCAGACTCCGCACAGACAGTCACCCAAGGTCGGAATTGAACCCGGGTTCCTGGCGCTGTGAGGCAGCAGTGCTAACCACTGTGCCACCGTGCCGCCCTTGGACTGTGATGGCCTCCAGTGTTGGAAACCTTGCTGAGACTAACATCTGAATCAGTGTTTTTTTGTCGGGAAAGCATTGATCTGTGACGTCTCCTGCATTGGTTTCCATCACCTGGGAAAGGGAGGGTTGGAGATCCAGGAGAAAGTTTTCCCCACTGACCCCAGGTTTGTTTCTGTAGACAATGCCTCTCCCAGGGGATTACATGACTTTGGGGTGTGGTTGGGGCGGGTGGGGGTGGGGGGGGGGGGCTTGCTGGTCCCAGACACTATCGTCTGCTCTGCAGTCTCGATGGACTAACTCATTTTTCCTATTTGTCAAATCTGTGTTTGATTCAGATCATTATTCCCCGATAGCACACTTAATCACCAAAGGAATTTGTTTGCATGTCGCAAGAATAACATTTGGTTGGTTATCAAGTATAGAAAGGAAGCCATTGAAATGCCTGATGATAGGGTTATTTCCAGGTAATTATAAATATTGTTTGTACATCTTTTGAAAAAATCCCAGTTAACATCACTGGATCTATTACTCTCTTGAGGTCATTTTGATTGACAGGAGACAATCACAGCCTCTAATGCCTTATCTGCTTTTATTATTGACTAAGGCCGAAGCCCTAAGGCCCCAAGTCTTAAGTGTTTTTCGTGTTTATCCTTTTAAACATTTTATCTGATTTTATCGCATGATTTCTCTCAAGGAGTTTTGTTACAAATAAGCAAGAAGCAATCTAGTTTCTCCTTGATGGCTGGATGATCTGATCTGTGAAGATAGCTATTATTGAGTTGGTGCCTGGTTGTCAGGAAGCAATGGTGCAGGAAATGAGGATGAAGGAGCGTCTCAGGGTGGAAGGCCGAGTATGGAGTTCCCCATCACCCCCTCCCCACAGCAACTCCGAGATCTGCTGCTATGGTAACCATAAATAACAGTGGCCCAGTGGTCAGCACTGCTGCCTCACAGCGCCAGGGACCCGGGTTCAATTCCGGCCTCGGGTGACTGTCTGTGCGGAGTCTGCACGTTCTCCCCGTGCATGCGTGGGTTTCCTCCGGGTGCTCCGGTTTCCCCCCACAGTCCAAAGATGTGCAGGTTAGGTGGATTGGCCATGCTTAATGTCCAGGGATGTGGTAGGTTAGGTGGGGTTACGAGGATGGGGTGGGGGATTGGGCCTACGTAGGGTGCTGTTTCAGAGGGTTGGTGCAGCATCAATGGGCTGAATGGCCTCCTTCTGCACTGTAGGGATTCTATGGACATGGTGTCCCGCCATGTTGATTCTAAGAACTTAGAAACTAAGATCTAGAGCAGTCCATTGGCCCTTCAGACCAGTTCTGCCATCCAATATGATCATGATTTATCATCTCTATAAGCTGTCCCTTCCCCCATGACCCCCATATCCCTTAGTGGCCAAAATTCACCACCCTCTGCCCTGAATATACTCAATGACTGAACATCCACAACCTTCTGGGGTAGAGAATTCCAAAGGCTACCAACTCTTTGAGTGAAGAATTGTATCCTTATCGCGGTCCCAAATAACTTCTCCCCCCCCCCCCCTCCCCATTCTGAGGCTGTGACCACCGGTTTCCCAGTGATATGACACCCTGGGCGAGTGCACGGTCAATTCCAGCCCGACATGCCCCCGAGTCACAACACAAGTGAATTAGCAGATAATTGTTAGAAAAATACCCAAAGTCGTTGACCCTTGGCTGCCCATTAATTAGTCACCAGGTTTGTAAATGTAAACACAATTACTGTTTATTTATAGCAAGAACTATAATGAAATAAGCAGAAAATACAACTGGTTAACTATTATCTAATTCTTAACTCCCCACTTTAACTTGTCCCCCACACACTCTACACAAACACAAGACAGACAAACACAGAAAAAGAAAGGGGTGAAAAATCATAAGTAAAAGGGAAAAAGAGACTTTGTTTCAGATGGTGGTTTCCAGCACCTTACTCCTCTTCAAATGTTGCTACCAATTTGCTTTTATTATAGATTCATTCGTGTCTCTAAAGTTTCAGAAATACAGCACACACAGCCTTTCTGGAGAAAGAGGAGGTTCTTGCCTTCTGTTTGCAGCCTGTAATGGTTTTCCTGTAGATTCATTCATTCAGATTCTCTGCAGCCCCGGGAATACTGCCTTTCTGGTAAAACACCAAGGAGCGAGAGAGAGAGAGACCTTCTCTGTGTGTTTTCAGGACAACCTGAAACTCCGTGGGACTGTGAAAATCATTCCACTGGGATAGGATACAATCACCACCTGTTACCAGGCAGAGTACAGCCCTTTTAGCCAATTCATTGGCCATCAATCAAACCAAGTCCCACCCATCTCTCTCTGTGATGTTGACAAGTTGGAAGTTCCTGTTCAAACCAGCAGAGACTAGCAGAGTGTTCTCTCTTGTAACTTCTGAATTCTGCCTCTTGACTTAAAGATACATGTCCATTAATCATCCATGGATCAAAAATAATAACTGCAAACTAAAAGAATAGGGAAATAAGGGAACAAACAGGAAGGACCTTTACACCAGCCAGGACAGTCTCTCACCATCTGCCCTGTCAAGTTCCTTTAAAAGTGTTCCATGTTTCAGTCAGACCACCTCTCATTCTAAAAAACTCTAGGGAACATAGGCCTAGTCTACTCATCTCTCCTCTTATCCCCTCATCCCACGAACCAATCCAGTGACAACCAGCATTGGACACAAAGGAATGGGGCTTCTCACTGCAATGGGTCAGAAATAGAGTGTGACACTCTGATTGGAGAATAGCCTTTCCATTATACCAACGCTGATGTAAAGCACAGCACCAATGAAATGGGCCATGCAACAACACACTATACCAGATCGAAGACAGAGTATTCTAACATGACAATCCTACCTTCATGATAGCAGACTCAATCCAGAAGTCAGGGAAGAACATCTGAAAATGAATAACGAGAATGGCGTCAGTTATTTCCAAAGTGACTCACAAATTTTGACCGACTGCTGTGACATGGACGGTCCATCTTGATCACTTCCTATGTACAGCAAGAAGTTTTACAACACCAAGTTAAAGTCCAACAGGTTTATTTGTAATCACAAGCTTTTGGAGCTCAGCTCCTTCATCAGGTGAGTGAAGAGGTAGGTTACACAAACACAGCATATATAGACAAAGCTAATGATGCAAGGTGATACTCTGAATGTGAGTCTTTGCACGTAATTAAGTCTTTACAGGTCCAGATGGTGCAACTCGAGACAGGGGTAATCACAAGTTAAAGAGGTGTGAATTGTCTTCTTATGCAAGTACACGACTTTACATTCTTTAACAGTATTTTGGGTTTTTAAAACAATTCTTTTTAGAATATTTTTAAAAATGTTTTTAAGAGTAAACAGTATTTTGTTGTGCAGAGGATTTACATGTTGTTAAAATTGAGCAAATTGGGGGAAATAAACCTGGGTTTTGTTCTTCATTCACTTAGGAATATAGAAACTGCAAGAGGCCATTCAGCCCCTTAAGCATGTTCTACCATTCAATTAGGTGGTAGCTGATCGATACCTGAAATCCTTCTACCTGATTTGGCTCCATACCCCTGAATACCCTTACTGGGGAAAATAATTTATCAATCTCATTGTGAAATTTTGATTTGACCTACACCTCGACAGCTTTCTGGGGCACTTTGTCCCAGAATTTCCACTCCCCTTTGTGTGAAGAAGTACTTCCTGACTTCACTTATGAACAGCCCTGCCCTGATTTTAAAGTTCTGCCCCCTTGTCCCGGACTTCCCCCATCAGGGGAATAGTATCAAAGCATTAATCGTTTTGAACACCTTTACTCCTCGATCTTCTAAACTCAAGGGGATACATCTCTGCAACCTGTTCTTACAAATTAACCCTTTTGGGCGGTTGAATTATGTACAGATTATGTACCAAATCTAAATCTTCAAGAGCGATGTGTATTTTCTACTCTGCTATATCCATCCCAAAACATAATGGAATGTCATAATGGAAAGCGAAAAGGAATCTGCAGCAAATGTCTGAACACAGAGTGGCGGGATTATGATAACATTCAACTGTTTGTGTTGCTCAAATGTCTGCTTGTCAAGAAACCTCAGACAAGGGACCTCACACCTTGTTTATCAGTAATTGTTGACTGCAGAGCATAGATGTCAATGTTTGCTTGACAATAGGGTTTTAGGTCAGTGAGGTTTCATTGACAAATTCAGCAATCTCATCTAAAAATAGGTTGGAGGATTATATTACAATAGTAATATAACTGAGCCTAACCAACAACAAAAAATGTATATATATATAATTTGCTGCATTCTAGTAATAACTAGTCACAGGTGTTTACTTGCAAAGTAACAGTCCAGAAATTAATTAATGCCTATTTAGGGCATGTGGGGTTTCATGGGGTGATGGGGGGGGGGGGGGGGGGGGGGGGGGGGAATAAAGGGAGAAGAGGAAGAAGTGATGTACAGAGTTAATTGCCTGCACAAGAATGGTGATTCTGAGGTTCCTCAGCTATTGAATCCGCTGTATTATAGTGGTCTGGCACATATAGGATTAATGTGGGACAGCGTACGTTATCACCCAAAATGTGATGTCAGAGAACACATAACCTGCACCTAGGGGTCAGTATAGAGGTTGGATACAGCCATGTGTATAAGCAAACACAGAGACAGCTCTTAGCTTGAACCCTTTACTGCATACGTAAAGGGTTCATATTTATATATTTATATCTTGTAGTTAATAGCTACATACAGTTAACCTACTTAAGGCTACAAAGTCCTAATTAAGACCTACCGAATCCAACACCCTACAACATGGTGACAGTAAAAGGAAAATCTCAAAACCTCGCAATAAATGCACAGAAAAATGAAAATGCTGCAAAACTAAAGAAAAATTCAAAGGAAGATTCTGAGGTGTAGCATAAAAAGCAAACAAGGAAAATCACTGTGGGAAAGCTCCAAAGAAAGGCTTGGATGCTGAAGGCAGAGATTTAACATTCCTGACTGCATGGGAAGTCGCCACAGGTTCCTTTTTAAAAATCCAGCTTTGGAAATCAGCAGACCTAGAAGGGGTGAGCTAAAACTTTGAAATTCAAGGATACAGCAAGTCTTGAGGAACTTTTGACCAGTTCAATTATCAGAAATTGCCGTTTAAAAACTCCGATGGAAAGATCAGCAGCAGAATTGCCTGTCGGCAGGATCCTCCAGACCATCAGCAGTGTATCCATGCCAACGGGTTTCCCGATGGTGTGGAGTGGCCACAATGGGAAACTCCAGTGGCTGGCTGTAGAAACGGAGAATCCTGCTGTCAGTGGGGCATGCCATGCAGGAAAACACGGACCAGAGAATCCCAATGCAGATTCTGTAGTTGGCATCTGAAGCTATTCCATTTGAGCTCACTCCAAAAAGGGAGGGGGGATTAATTAATTAATTTGGAAGAATCATGACTAAAGAATCGGCTTTAAAGATCAGCAAAGGCCAGGATTCAACGCTTTTGCAACACCAAAGCTGTAATGGATTCGTCTGCAGCCAAGGGATTGTTTTTCAACTTTTTTCAAGATGTGGATATGCCGGCGTTGGACTGGGGTGAGAATTCCTCATTCACCTGAAGAAGGAGCTGCACTCCGAAAGTTCGTGTTTGAAACAAACCTGTTGGACTTTAACCTGGTGTTGTAAGACTTCTTACTGAACTTTTTTTCAAGGCTCAGCATGAGCTGCGTCGCAATGGGAGCCGACCGAAACTGGCAAGGGCAGAAGGATCTTTGTCCCCTAACAAGCAGTGGCATCATCTAGAATTTCAGCAACTTCATAAGGCTGAACCTACACTTTGAAACGGTTTAACCATGGATCAAAAATACAACTCACTGGATTGGTTTGGATTTATCCAAGGGCCCAGGTTCATGGAAAATTGGGCATCCTGGAGAAGGGAATTTTTAAACAACCAGGAAATGTCCAGATCAATACCTTTTTATATTGGTTTGGTCAACTTGCTGGTGAAATAATCCTAACACAGTGATGATTAGAGATGAATAGAGAAGTTCCATCATTCCAGTAGATCACGGTGTAGAAGAGGACCAGGCTATTAACCTGGACAGAGCTCTTTCTGTAGCTACCTGAGAGATGGCAAATGATCGACAGAAACAGATTGTTTGCCTGGAGTCCTGATTCTCGTCTGAGGTCAAACAGTGACTGAAGATAAAACCCAAAAGCTGTACAATTAAAGAAGTTGAGGCAGTTCAAGTCTTGGTCATGTGACATGGTGGTCTCCGGTTCAGCTATTCAAACAGCAAGGCCTCTGGTGGAAACCCATTGTGTTTTGGAGCGGGTATTAGCACTACACTGGAGAATTAGGAGTCACAAACAGCTGCCTTTGCCCACAGCTGGCTGGGCCACACATTGAAACTGTTGATCCATTGTGTTGGATTGTCTGGAATGTTTATACAATAACATCGCTGCCGGAGGTGGTGGTGGAATAAGGGACGATAGTGACGTTTAAGGGGCATCTTGGCAAATACATGAACAGGATGAGAATAGAAGGATACGGACCCTGGAAGTGTAGAATATTTTAGTTTCGACGGGGAGCATGGTCGACGCAGGCTTGGAGGGCCGAAGGGCCTGTTTTTGTGCTGTACTTTTCTTTGTTCTTTGTAATACAAGGGTTATTACATCCCAGGGCCTTTGTTTACTATCCAACTGCTCAGAAACCTCCAGAAACTAATTTGTGATCAGCATTTTATCGGCCCAGCTATAGTCTATTTTGGATAAAAAAGTAAAAAGATTGAATTTAATAAAGTGGTAAGGCTGACAGATATATGTATGTATCCTTCTTCCTGTCTTCTGGCCGGAACTCTATGGAGCACTCTGCTGTACACATGTGAGACTTGCACGGTGTACCAGTATCAGGCCAAGAGGCTCAACCACTTTCATTTGAGCTGCCTTTGGAAGTTCTTGAAGATCAGATGTCAGGACAAAATGCCAGACACTGAGCTGGCATGCCAAGCACCCCACACCGTATTGAGACAGGCACAACTGGAGTTGGGCCGGCCATGTGTCCAGAATGCCGGATACCCGCTGCCCAAAGTGAATCGTTTCTGGAGAGCTCGAGTCTGGGGCCTCAGGGTGATCAAAGTAAGCGCTACAAGGACACACTGATGGGATTTGGATACTGACAAAGTCCTGGGGGAAGCTCGCCCAGAATCGCTGTCACAGCCAAATAAAAAACAGTGCGACCTCCTTCAAAAGTAATAATAATAATCGCTTATTGTCACGAGAAGGCTTCAATGAAGTTACTGTGAAAAGTCCTAATCGCCACATTCCGGCGCCTGTTCAGCAAGGCCGGTACGGGAATTGAACACGGGCTGCTGGCATTGAAAGGCAGCTGTTTAGCTCACTGTGCTAAAACAGCCCTTACTAAATGCCCAGGAGGGAAAAACACAAGGAGAGGAAATTCCATCCAACATCTCATCCCAAACTCCATCGCCCGCGGTATCCAAGTCACCCATGTACCCACCGGAACCCTAGCAAACACCTCAAATGATAAACTTAGTCATCTTCACCTCAGAGGCTGAACAATGGATTAAAACAAACACTGCTCTGTATTAAAGAACAATTATTCCATCGGTGCAGGTGAATTGTTAGTTTAATTTGAGTTATGGAAGCCTAGATCCAAATAGATTCCCCTGTACTAGCCCAACACCAGCAACCTCTGATAATTAATTGGGAATAAGGAGAGGCACAATAGAAAAGAGAAAGGAGAGAAAATCAGATTGACACAAAAGAAGGAAAGGACTAAACCTAAAAGGTGTGAAAAAAAAGGAAAGGTCGAGTGAGAGAAGAGGAGAGGAGACCCATCCTGGACTGAGAAAACCCCTGAGACCCTCCGTGGATCAAAGAGAGGCGTGTTATCCAAACCCTTTACAAATCACACCAGCTGCACAGAGTTGCATCATAATCATAATAATCTTTATTAGTAGGCTAACATTGACACTGCGATGAAGCTACTGTGAAAATCCCCCAGTGTTCTAAGGTTTTCGCAAAGCTTCTAAATATTCGCTTTCTTAACCCCATCACGTATTCATGGAGGATGATGTGCCGTGTGACATGTTATTCAGAAACAGCTGGTTACTGTGGAGTGTCTATAAACGGAATGATGCATATTGTACCTTGCAGGCCAAGCATGGACACAACCCTATCCTGGCAGTCACAGCTTGTCCATCGCACCTTGCTGCAGGATCTGAGATCCCTCAGTTACACCATAGTGACCTTCTACAGGTGTGTAAACCATTTCATTTTTTATTTTGCAAAGAAATTTCTTTAAAGGGACAAGTGGAACATAATCATTGATGGTTTACTATTCTTCCACTATAGGGAATATATCCACTTAGAGGCTGGTTTAGCACAGAGGGCTAAACAGCTGGCTTGTAAAGCAGAACAAGGCCAGCAACGCTGATTCAATTCCTGTATCAGCTTCCCTGAATAGGCGCCGGAATGTGGAGACTAGGGGCTTTTCACAGTAACTTCATTTGAAACCTACTTGTGACAATAAGCGATTTTCATTTCATAAAGATATTTCCTTTTATTAAGACGGCACGGGCAGAAAATGACACGCGGATTTCACTTGGGGAACTGCACTGCATGCCTCAATGTTTAGCAAACTAGCAGTTTCAAACAGCCATGAAAATGTGTTGCTCTGGAACTAAGGTTAGCCAAAAAGGAACAACCCATTCTCTGTAATCACACTGTTACAGTCTCTTTTCATCCTTTGAGAAGTTCATTAAGTTTTACCTCTTTGGCTGAGTTCTTAATCACATATCCTAATACCTCCTTAAGTGACCCAGTGCCAGGCATTGTTTGATGATTGTTTCAATGGAAGCGCCAATGCAAGTTGTTGATGTTAAATAATGATCATGTGAGTTTTTTATTAACGTTCTGGAAAATGAAATTCCACACACCAAAGTTTTTTTACACTTTTGGGAGGGTGGTGTTTAGGATAAAAGCTTATTGAATTCATTAATTATGTTAAAATAAAAAAACCGATGCAATTGTTACCGAAACATTGATGAAGTAACAGTAGAATATATATTTGAGTACCGCTTTGGTCATGTGTTGTGTTATTTTACAATTTCTGTCGCAACCTGTATGTGTTGATACCCTTTCCCTTTATTTGAAACAAAACCTACTTCGAAAATAGGAATGCCCCTGTTCTGATTTTTTTGATACCAAGTTCCTTATTTTTTTAATTCTATCATTATGAACAAAGGGATAGAGATTCCGCTTTGGGTGTAATCAGTGACCCGGGCATACTGCACCCAAATAGCACATTGAGAGTGTTTTTGTTTCCTGTCCAGGGGCTACTCAAAAACTTACTTGCATCAAATACATAATCGACCATCAACCAGCTCAATGGGACAACATTTCAGACAGCTTCTTGTTTTAAATCTCTAAAACATAGTTCTTCATATATATTGGTAACTTGGTATGGTTTGTTAATGCAGTTTAAAAGGGATTTCTCACAAAAAAGGATTTAAAATTACAGCGTCAATCCTCCACCGGAGCAACCTGATTTAAATCATTTAAAAATAAACTTTTTTTTAATATAAATTTAGAGGCCTCACGGTAGCATGGTGGTTAGCATCAATGCTGCACAGCTCCAGGGTCCCAGGTTCGATTCCCGGCTGGGTCACTGTCTGTGTGGAGTCTGCACGTCCTCCCCGTGTGTGCGTGGGTTTCCTCCGGGTGCTCCGGTTTCCTCCCACAGTCCAAAGATGTGCGGGTTAGGTGGATTGGCCATGCTAAATTGCCCGTAGTGTAAGGTTAATGGGGGGGATTGTTGGGTTACGGGTATTCGGGTTACGTGGGTTTAAGTAGGGTGATCATTGCTCGACACAACATCGAGGGCCGAATGGCCTGTTCTGTGCTGTACTGTTCTATGTTCTATTACCCAATTATTTTTTCCAATTAAGGGGCAATTTAGCGTGGCCAATCCACCTACTCTGCACATTTTTGGGTTGTGGGAGCGAAACCCATGCAGACACGGGGAGAATGTGCAAACTCCACACGGACAGTGACCCAGAGCCGGGATCGAACCTGGGACCTCAGCGCTGTGAGGCGGTTGTGCTAACCACTAGGCCACAGTGCTGCCCTATTTAAAAATAAACTTGAAAACCATACAAATCTATTTGTCAGTTATGTTGACGTGCCATAGTCAGTTTCTTAGTCAATGTGAAAATAGATTATATTTAAGAAGCTAGAGGGCAGCATGGTGGCCTAGTGGTTAGCACAACCGCCTCACGGCGCTGAGGTCCCAGGTTCGATCCCGGCTCTGGGTCACTGTCCGTGTGGAGTTTGCATATTCTCCCCGTGTCTGCGTGGGTTTCGCCCCCACAACCCAAAAATGTGCAGAGTAGGTGGATTGGCCACGCTAAATTGCCCCTTAATTGGAAAAAATAATTGGGTAATCTAAATTTATTAAAAAAATATATTTAAGAAGCTAGGGCAGCACGGTGGCGCAGTGGTTAGCACTGCAGTCTCATGGCGCCGAGGTCCCAAGCACGATCCCGGCTCTGGGACAAACACTTGGGTCTTCAGTTACACAGTGGAATCCAGGCTGAAGGCAAAAGGTAAGAGACGTGGTTGGTAATATCAGTCTCCAAACACATAAAGAACACATGCTTCATTGGCACACATAAAACTGTCATGTTGAGGTATCGCTAAACATTGCTCCCAAAAAATTGGGTAGGTTTCTGACTCATAATAGTATAAAGGCTGCGTTCGATTGCAAAATGTAATTACCATCAAGCACTGTCAGTGGAAACGGTTATAAACACCTCCAATGTGATTGATTCTGTTACTTCACAGTGATACATTTTGACAGCCGTCCTTACCCCTAACTGAGTAAGAAGTAAGCAGAGAGTAACTGGGAATAATGATAAGGCACTATCCTAGCACAGTAGCACAAGTGATTAGCACTGTGGCTTCACAGCTCCAGGGTCCCAGGTTCGATTCCCTGCTATGTCACTGTCTGTGCGGAATCTGCACGTTGTCTGCGTGGGTTTTCTCCGGGTGCTCTGGTTTCCTCCCACAGCCCAAAGATGTGCAGGTTAGGTGGATTGGCTCTGCTAAATTGCCCTCAGTGCCCAAAATGGTTAGGAAATAGGGTGGAAGTGAGGGTTTAAGTGGGTCGGTGCAGACTCGTTGGGCCAAATGGCCTCCTTCTGCACTCTATGTTCTAATGATATGGTTGATATCAGGTTCAGTTCTTAACACAAGTGATGTTTGATTAGATTTGAGTTCCAGTGTTAGATTGAAGCTTTGGAATTCATTCCTTGCTGTTTGGTATCCCTTGCAAATATAGATTGTCCCAGTTTCACATGGAAAATCTGCCTATATATGTTGCCATATATTGGAAAGATTATCCCAAAATCTCTATTACATTTCTGGATAAAATGCAAAAATGTTTGGAGCCCCTCTTTCCCCTCATCTCCACCTCATTTCCAACCATTGCTATCTCTATGTTATTAAAACAATGTGTTCCTCTGAACTCCCCTAAATAGTTTCTTCCAAGCTGCAAATAAGTCACTTTACAATGCTCCCTGGAGTGCTACTCTGTTGAAACGAGTCTTGAACTTCCTCAAAAATGTGACCCTTGTCTTCCCTACCTCCTCCAGTCTTCAGCTTGCTTGTCAGTCTCTTATTGTTTGTCAGTCTCCATCCTTTTGCGACAAGTGAAATGATAGCATTAGAGACTTACTGGAAGCATTATGGGTGGCACAGTGGTTAGCACTGCTGCCTTACAATGCCAGAGACCCTCGCCTTGGGTCACTGTGTGGAGTTTGCACTTTCCGCGTGGGTTTCCTCCGGATGCTCCTGTTTCCTCCCACAGTACAAAGATTTGATGGTTAGGTGGAGTGGCCAAGCTAAATTTACCTTTAGTGTCCAAAGGTTTAGATGGCATTATTGGGTTACGGTGATAGGGTGAGTTGTGGGCCTAGGTAGGGTGCTCTTGGAGACTGAGTGCAGGGAGGTGGGATTAGAAAGGACGCCTGGGTGTCCTAGGGCTGGCATGGACTAGATGGCCCAAATGGCCCCTTTCTGTGCTGTAACTTTTCTGTGACTCTAGGGTCAGTGCAGTGTCGATGGACTGAATGGCCTCCTTCTGCACTGTACTGATTCTATGATTGTGGCTTAGAGAGGGGCCATTCGGCTCATTGAAGTCCATGTGGCTTAAGTAAAAATATCTTTGTACTACTTTCATACATGAGTACCCAAAGATAAGGCAAGAACAACATAAATTATATTTTCTGGAAGAACAACATTTTTAATAGAGTTTGAGGGAAGGTGATGAATGTCAAATAGTTTACAAAAGCAGAGTTTTTTAAAGTTATATTTTAGTCGCACTTTAAGAAAGAACAAATGGTATTAATCTGGTTTGGTGTTATGTTATTCTGTCACATCCTGAACTCAGATAGGATCTAACAGAGGGGTTTGGAATAGAAACAGTCTCTAATTCAATGTGAAAGAAGGGGCTTTGTTTGATATCTCGAACACACATCCAATCCTATATAATGATAGCAGGGGAAGGGTAAGTAATTGCTGAAAATTAAGAATTTGTCCATGACATTAACCTGAACAGACAACGAGATTTAGAGAAGAAGATAAAAAGACACAATGCCCTCATGTTCCCTGGAGTAATACTCTGAATGCTCTGTTGAAACAAGTCTTGAACTTCCTCTAAACTGTGGTCCTTGTCTTCCCTGCCTCCTCCAGTCTTCACTCCTGCGTACCCCGGGGAAGGCGAAGATTTATTAAAAAGATGTTTTAAGATTGCAGCATTGTTTTTTTTTCAGACGTTAGTTCAAGGGTGTGCACATTTTGAAAGTGGCGAATGGCAAGATCATTCACCAAGGAGCCAAAGAACCAAATGGAACATTACTTACGAAAATTACGCACAAGTGTCTGTCATGTCGGTTGAATGATCGTGGTGGTTGGATGGTGATGGTGGTTGGATGATGATGGTGGTTCAATGATGGTGATTGGATGATGAAGGTGATTGGATGATTGTGGTAGTTGGGTGATGATGGTGGTTGGATGATGGTGGTGGTTGGATGATGGTGGTGGTTGGATGATGATGGTGGTTGGATGATAGTGGTGGTTGGATGATGATGGTGATTGGATGATGATGGTGGTTGGATGATGATGGTGGTTGGATGGTAATGGTGACTGGATGATGATGGTGATGATGATGGTGGTTGGATGATGATGGTGGTTGGATGGTAATGGTGACTGGATGATGACGGTGATGATGATGGTGGTTGGATGATGGTGGTGGTTGGATGATGATGGTGATTGGATGATGATGGTGGTTGGATGATTGTTATGGTTGAATGATGATGGTTTTGGGTGATTGTGGTGGTTGGATGATGATGGTGATTGGATGATGATGGTGGTTGGATGATAATGGTGACTGGATGATGACGGTGATGATGATGGTGGTTGGATGATGGTGGTGGTTGGATGATGATGATGGTTGGATGATGGTGGTGGTTGGATGGCAATGGTGATTGGATGATGATGGTGGTTGGATGATGATGGTGGTTGGATGGTAATGGTGACTGGATGATGACGGTGATGATGATGGTGATTGGATGATGATGGTGGTTGGATGATGATGGTGGTTGGATGATGATGGTGGTTGGATGATGGTGGTGGTTGGATGATGGTGGTGGTTGGATGATGTTGGTGGTTGGGTGATGATGGTGGTTGGATGATGGTGGAGGTTGGATGATGGTGGTGGTTGGATGATGGTGGTGGTTGGGTGATGATGGTGGTTGGATGTTTGGTGGTGGTTGGATGATGATGGTGGTTGGGTGATGACGGTGGTTGGATGATAGTGGTGGTTGGATGATGATGGTGGTTGGGACATGATGGTGGTTGGATGATGGTGGTGGTTGGATGATGATGGTGATTGGATGATGATGGCGGTTGGACGATGGTGGTGTTTGGATGGTAATGGTGACTGGATGATGACGGTGATGATGATGGTGGTTGGATGATGATGATGGTTGGGTGATGATGGTGGTTGGATGATGATGGTGGTTGGATGGTAATGGTGACTGGATGATGACGGTGATGATGATGGTGGTTGGATGATGGTGGTGGTTGGATGATGATGGTGATTAGATGATGATGGTGGTTGGATGATTGTTATGGTTGAATGATGATGGTGTTGGGTGATTGTGGTGGTTGGATGATGATGGTGATTGGATGATGATGGTGGTTGGATGATGATGGTGGTGGTGGATGATTGTTATTGTTGGATGATGATGGTGGTTGGATGATTGTTATGATTGAATGATGATGGTGTTGGGTGATTGTGGTGGGTGGATGATGATGGTGATTGGATGCTGGTGGTGGTTGTAGGGATGTGGAGATTGGAAGTAGGTGGTTGGATGATAATGGTGATTGGATGATTGTGATTGTCGAATGACTGTTATAGTTGGATGATGGTGGTTGGATGGTAATGGTGACTGGATGATGACGGTGATGATGATGGTGGTTGGATGATGGTGGTGGTTGGATGATGATGGTGATTGGATGATGATGGTGGTTGGATGATTGTTATGGTTGAATGATGATGGTTTTGGGTGATTGTGGTGGTTGGATGATGATGGTGATTGGATGATGATGGTGGTTGGATGATAATGGTGACTGGATGATGACGGTGATGATGATGGTGGTTGGATGATGGTGGTGGTTGGATGATGATGATGGTTGTATGATTGTGGTGGTTGGATGGTAATGGTGATTGGATGATGATGGTGGTTGGATGATGATGGTGGTTGGATGGTAATGGTGACTGGATGATGACGGTGATGATGATGGTGATTGGATGATGATGGTGGTTGGATGATGATGGTGGTTGGATGATGATGGTGGTTGGATGATGGTGGTGGTTGGAGGATGGTGGTGGTTGGATGATGGTGGTGGTTGGGTGATGATGGTGGTTGGATGATGGTGGAGGTTGGATGATGGTGGTGGTTGGATGATGGTGGTGGTTGGGTGATGATGGTGGTTGGATGTTTGGTGGTGGTTGGATGATGATGGTGGTTGGGTGATGACGGTGGTTGGATGATAGTGGTGGTTGGATGATGATGGTGGTTGGGACATGATGGTGGTTGGATGATGGTGGTGGTTGGATGATGATGGTGATTGGATGATGATGGCGGTTGGACGATGGTGGTATTTGGATGGTAATGGTGACTGGATGATGACGGTGATGATGATGGTGGTTGGATGATGATGATGGTTGGGTGATGATGGTGGTTGGATGATGATGGTGGTTGGATGGTAATGGTGACTGGATGATGACGGTGATGATGATGGTGGTTGGATGATGGTGGTGGTTGGATGATGATGGTGATTGGATGATGATGGTGGTTGGATGATTGTTATGGTTGAATGATGATGGTGTTGGGTGATTGTGGTGGTTGGATGATGATGGTGATTGGATGATGATGGTGGTTGGATGATGGTGGTGGTGGTGGATGATTGTTATGGTTGGATGATGATGGTGGTTGGATGATTGTTATGATTGAATGATGATGGTGTTGGGTGATTGTGGTGGTTGGATGATGATGGTGATTGGATGCTGGTGGTGGTTGTAGGAATGTGGAGATTGGAAGATGGTGGTTGGATGATTGTGGTGGTTGTATGATTGTTATGGTTGGATGATGGTTATGGTTGGATGATGATGGTGGTTGGATGCTGGTGGTGGTTGTAGGGATGTGGAGATTGGAAGTAGGTGGTTGGATGATAATGGTGATTGGATGATTGTGATTGTCGAATGACTGTTATAGTTGGATGATGGTGGTTGGATGGTAATGGTGACTGGATGAAGACGGTGATGATGATGGTGGTTGGATGATGGTGGTGGTTGGATGATGATGGTGGTTGGATGATGGTGGTGGTTGGATGATGATGATGGTTGGATGATGATGGTGGTTGGATGATGGTGGTGGTTGGATGATGATGGTGGTTGGATGATGGTGGTGGTTGGATGATGATGGTGATTGGATGATGATGGCGGTTTGGACGATGGTGGTGTTTGGAAGGTAATGGTGACTGGATGATGACGGTGATGATGATGGTGGTTGGATGATGGTGGTGGTTGGATGATGATGGTGATTGGATGATGATGGCGGTTGGATTATTGTTATGGTTGAAGGATGATGGTGTTGGGTGATTGTGGTGGTTGGATGATGGTGGTGGTTGGGTGATTGTGGTGGTTGGATGATGATGGTGATTGGATGATGATGGCGGTTGGACGATGGTGGTGTTTGGATGGTAATGGTGACTGGATGATGACGGTGATGATGATGGTGGTTGGATGATGATGATGGTTGGGTGATGATGGTGGTTGGATGATGATGGTGGTTGGATGGTAATGGTGTCTGGATGATGACGGTGATGATGATGGTGGTTGGATGATGGTGGTGGTTGGATGATGATGGTGATTGGATGATGATGGTGGTTGGATGATTGTTATGGTTGAATGATGATGGTGTTGGGTGATTGTGGTGGTTGGATGATGATGGTGATTGGATGATGATGGTGGTTGGATGATGATGGTGGTTAATGATTGTTATGGTTGAATGATGATGGTTTTGGGTGATTGTGGTGGTTGGATGATGATGGTGATTGGATGATGATGGTGTTGGATGATGATGGTGGTTGGATGATTGTTATGATTGAATGATGATGGTGTTGGATGATTGTGGTGGTTGGATGATGATGGTGATTGGATGCTGGTGGTGGTTGTAGGAATGTGGAGATTGGAAGATGGTGGTTGCATGATTGTGGTGGTTGTATGATTGTTATGGTTGGATGATGGTTATGGTTGGATGATGATGGTGGTTGGATGCTGGTGGTGGTTGTAGGGATGTGGAGATTGGAAGTAGGTGGTTGGATGATAATGGTAATTGGATTATTGTGATTGTCGAATGACTGTTATAGTTGGATGATGGTGGTTGGATGGTAATGGTGACTGGATGATGACGGTGATGATGATGGTGGTTGGATGATGGTTGTGGTTGGATGATGATGGTGGTTGGATGATGGTGGTGGTTGGATGATGATGGCGGTTGGATGGTTATGGTGATTGGATGCTGATGGTGGTTGGATGATGGTGGTGTTTGGATGGTAATGGTGACTGGATGATGACGGTGATGATGATGGTGATTGGATGATGATGGTGGTTGGATGATGATGATGGTTGGATGATGATGATGGTTGGATGATGATGGTGGTTGGATGATGGTGGTGGTTGGATGATGATGGTGGTTGGATGATGATGTCGGTTGGATGGTAATGGTGATTGGATGATGGTCGTGGTTGGGTGATGGTGGTGTTTGGATGATGATGGTGGTTGGATGATGGTGGTGGTTGGATGATGATGGTGGTTGGATGATAGTGGTGATTGGATGATGATGGTGGTTGGGTGATGATGGTGGTTGGATGATGGTGGTGGTTGGATGATGATGGTGATTGGATGATGATGGCGGTTTGGACGATGGTGGTGTTTGGATGGTAATGGTGACTGGATGATGACGGTGATGCTGATGGTGGTTGGATGATGGTGGTGGTTGGATGACGATGGTGATTGGATGATGATGGTGGTTGGATGATTGTTATGGTTGAATGATGATGGTGTTGGGTGATTGTGGTGGTTGGATGATGATGGTGATTGGATAATGATGGTGGTTGGATGATGATGGTGGTTGGATGATTGTTATGGTTGAATGATGATGGTTTTGGGTGATTGTGGTGGTTGAATGATGATGGTGATTGGATGATGATGGTGTTGGATGATGATGGTGATTGGATGATTGTTATGGTTGAATGATGATGGTGTTGGGTGATTGTGGTGGTTGTATGATTGTTATGGTTGGATGAATGTGATGGTTGGATGATGATGGTGGTTGGATGCTGGTGGTGGTTGTAGGAATGTGGAGATTGGAAGATGGTGGTTGGATGATAATGGTGATTGGATGATTGTGATTGTTGAATGACTGTTCTAGTTGGACGATGGTGGTTGGATGGTAATGGTGACTGGATGATGACGGTGATGATGATGGTGGTTGGATGATGGTGGTGGTTGGATGATGATGGTGGTTGGATGATGGTGGTGGTTGGATGATGATGGCGGTTGGATGATGAAGGTGATTGGATGATGGTGATGGTTGGATGATGATGGTGGTTGGATGGTAATGGTGATTGGATGATGGTGGTGGTTGGATGATGATGGTGATTGGATGATGGTGGTGGTTGGATGATGAAGGTGATTGGATGATGGTGATGGTTGGATGATGATGGTGGTTGGATGATGGTGGTGGTTGGATGCTGGTGGTGGTTGTAGGATTGTGGAGATTAGAAGATGGTGGTTGGATGATTGTGGTGGTTGTATGATTGTTATAGTTGGATGATGATTGTGGTTGGATGGTAATGGTGACTGGATGATGACGGTGATGGTGATGGTGGTTGGATGATGATGGTGGTTGGATGATTGTGGTTGTTGAATGATTGTTATAAATGGATGGTGAAGGTGATTGGATGATGGTGATGGTTGGATGATGATGGTGGTTGGATGATGATGGTGGTTGGATGATGATGGTGGTTGGATGCTGGTGGTGGTTGTACGATTGAGGAGATTGGAAGATGGTGGTTGGATGATGGTGGTGATTGGATGATTGTGGTTGTTGAATGATTGTTATAGTTGGATGATGATGGTGGTTGGATGATGATGGTGGTTGGATGGTAATGGTGACTGGATGATGACAGTGATGATGATGGTGGTTGGATGATGATGGTGGTTGGATGATGATGGTGATTGGATGATGATGGTGGTTGGATGATTGTTATGGTTGAATGATGATGGTGTTGGGTGAATGTGGTGGTTGGATGATGATGATGGTCATCATCCAGTCACCATGGTGGTTGGGTGATGGTGGTGGATGGATGCTGGTGGTGGTTGTAGGGATGTGGAGATTGGAAGATGGTGGTTGGATGATAATGGTGATTGGATGATTGTGATTGTCGAATGACTGTTATAGTTGGATGATGGTGGTTGGATGGTAATGGTGATTGGATGATGACGGTGATGATGATGGTGATTGGATGATGATCGTGGTTGGATGATGATGATGGTTGGATGATGATGGTGGTTGGATGATGGTGGTGATTGGATGATGATGGCGGTTTGGACGATGGTGGTGTTTGGATGGTAATGGTGACTGGATGATGACGGTGATGATGATGGTGGTTGGATGATGGTGGTGGTTGGATGACGATGGTGATTGGATGATGATGGTGGTTGGATGATTGTTATGGTTGAATGATGATGGTGTTGGGTGATTGTGGTGGTTGTATGATTGTTATGGTTGGATGAATGTGATGGTTGGATGATGATTGTGGTTGGATGCTGGTGGTGGTTGTAGGAATGTGGAGATTGGAAGATGGTAGTTGGATGATAATGGTGATTGGATGATTGTGATTGTTGAATGACTGTTCTAGTTGGACGATGGTGGTTGGATGGTAATGGTGACTGGATGATGACGGTGATGATGATGGTGGTTGGATGATGGTGGTGGTTGGATGATGATGGTGGTTGGATGATGATGGCGGTTGGATGGTAATGGTGATTGGATGCTGATGGTGGTTGGATGATGGTGGTGTTTGGATGATGGTGGTGGTTGTAGGATTGTGGAGATTAGAAGATGGTGGTTGGATGATTGTGGTGGTTGGATGATGATGGTGATTGGATGATGGTGGTGGTTGGATGATGAAGGTGATTGGATGATGGTGATGGTTGGATGATGATGGTGGTTGGATGATGGTGGTGGTTGGATGCTGGTGGTGGTTGTAGGATTGTGGAGATTAGAAGATGGTGGTTGGATGATTGTGGTGGTTGTATGATTGTTATAGTTGGATGATGATTGTGGTTGGATGGTAATGGTGACTGGATGATGACGGTGATGGTGATGGTGGTTGGATGATGGTGAAGGTGATTGGATGATGGTGATGGTTGGATGATGATGGTGGTTGGATGATGATGGTGGTTGGATGATGATGGTGGTTGGATGCTGGTGGTGGTTGTAGGATTGCGGAGATTGGAAGATGGTGGTTGGATGATGGTGGTGATTGGATGATTGTGGTTGTTGAATGATTGTTATAGTTGGATGATGATGGTGGTTGGATGATGATGGTGGTTGGATGGTAATGGTGACTGGATGATGACAGTGATGATGATGGTGGTTGGATGATGATGGTGGTTGGATGATGATGGTGATTGGATGATGATGGTGGTTGGATGATTGTTATGGTTGAATGATGATGGTGTTGGGTGAATGTGGTGGTTGGATGATGATGATGGTCATCATCCAGTCACCATGGTGGTTGGGTGATGGTGGTGGATGGATGCTGGTGGTGGTTGTAGGGATGTGGAGATTGGAAGATGGTGGTTGGATGATAATGGTGATTGGATGATTGTGATTGTCGAATGACTGTTATAGTTGGATGATGGTGGTTGGATGGTAATGGTGACTGGATGATGACGGTGATGATGATGGTGATTGGATGATGATGGTGGTTGGATGATGATGATGGTTGGATGATGATGGTGGTTGGATGATGGTGGTGATTGGATGATGATGGCGGTTTGGACGATGGTGGTGTTTGGATGGTAATGGTGACTGGATGATGACGGTGATGATGATGGTGGTTGGATGATGGTGGTGGTTGGATGACGATGGTGATTGGATGATGATGGTGGTTGGATGATTGTTATGGTTGAATGATGATGGTGTTGGGTGATTGTGGTGGTTGTATGATTGTTATGGTTGGATGAATGTGATGGTTGGATGATGATGGTGGTTGGATGCTGGTGGTGGTTGTAGGAATGTGGAGATTGGAAGATGGTGGTTGGATGATAATGGTGATTGGATGATTGTGATTGTTGAATGACTGTTCTAGTTGGACGATGGTGGTTGGATGGTAATGGTGACTGGATGATGACGGTGATGATGATGGTGGTTGGATGATGGTGGTGGTTGGATGATGATGGTGGTTGGATGATGATGGCGGTTGGATGGTAATGGTGATTGGATGCTGATGGTGGTTGGATGATGGTGGTGTTTGGATGATGGTGGTGGTTGTAGGATTGTGGAGATTAGAAGATGGTGGTTGGATGATTGTGGTGGTTGGATGATGATGGTGATTGGATGATGGTGGTGGTTGGATGATGCAGGTGATTGGATGATGGTGATGGTTGGATGATGATGGTGGTTGGATGATGGTGGTGGTTGGATGCTGGTGGTGGTTGTAGGATTGTGGAGATTAGAAGATGGTGGTTGGATGATTGTGGTGGTTGTATGATTGTTATAGTTGGATGATGATTGTGGTTGGATGGTAATGGTGACTGGATGATGACGGTGATGGTGATGGTGGTTGGATGATGGTGAAGGTGATTGGATGATGGTGATGGTTGGATGATGATGGTGGTTGGATGATGATGGTGGTTGGATGATGATGGTGGTTGGATGCTGGTGGTGGTTGTAGGATTGTGGAGATTGGAAGATGGTGGTTGGATGATGGTGGTGATTGGATGATTGTGGTTGTTGAATGATTGTTATAGTTGGATGATGATGGTGGTTGGATGATGATGGTGGTTGGATGGTAATGGTGACTGGATGATGACAGTGATGATGATGGTGGTTGGATGATGATGGTGGTTGGATGATGATGGTGATTGGATGATGATGGTGGTTGGATGATTGTTATGGTTGAATGATGATGGTGTTGGGTGAATGTGGTTGTTGGATGATGATGATGGTCATCATCCAGTCACCATGGTGGTTGGGTGATGGTGGTGGTTGGATGCTGGTGGTGGTTGTAGGGATGTAGAGATTGGAAGATGGTGGTTGGATGATAATGGTGATTGGATGATTGTGATTGTCGAATGACTGTTATAGTTGGATGATGGTGGTTGGATGGTAATGGTGACTGGATGATGACGGTGATAATGATGGTGGTTGGATGATGGTGGTGGTTGGATGGTAATGGTGATTGGATGATGGTGGTGGTTGGATGATGATGGTGGTTGTATGATTGTTATAGTTGGATGATGATTGTGGTTGGATGGTAATGGTGACTGGATGATGACGGTGATGGTGATGGTGATTGGATGATGATGGTGGTTGGATGATTGTGGTTGTTGAATGATTGTTATAAATGGATGGTGAAGGTGATTGGATGATGGTGATGGTTGGATGATGATGGTGGTTGGATGATGATGATGGTTGGATGATGATGGTGGTTGGATGCTGGTGGTGGTTGTAGGATTGAGGAGATTGGAAGATGGTGGTTGGATGATGGTGGTGATTGGATGATTGTGGTTGTTGAATGATTGTTATAGTTGGATGATGATGGTGGTTGGATGATGATGGTGGTTGGATGGTAATGGTGACTGGATGATGACAGTGATGATGATGGTGGTTGGATGATGATGGTGGTTGGATGATGATGGTGATTGGATGATGATGGTGGTTGGATGATTGTTATGGTTGAATGATGATGGTGTTGGGTGAATGTGGTGGTTGGATGATGATGATGGTCATCATCCAGTCACCATGGTGGTTGGGTGATGGTGGTGGATGGATGCTGGTGGTGGTTGTAGGGATGTGGAGATTGGAAGATGGTGGTTGGATGATAATGGTGATTGGATGATTGTGATTGTCGAATGACTGTTATAGTTGGATGATGGTGGTTGGATGGTAATGGTGACTGGATGATGACGGTGATGATGATGGTGATTGGATGATGATCGTGGTTGGATGATGATGATGGTTGGATGATGATGGTGGTTGGATGATGGTGGTGATTGGATGATGATGGCGGTTTGGACGATGGTGGTGTTTGGATGGTAATGGTGACTGGATGATGACGGTGATGATGATGGTGGTTGGATGATGGTGGTGGTTGGATGACGATGGTGATTGGATGATGATGGTGGTTGGATGATTGTTATGGTTGAATGATGATGGTGTTGGGTGATTGTGGTGGTTGTATGATTGTTATGGTTGGATGAATGTGATGGTTGGATGATGATGGTGGTTGGATGCTGGTGGTGGTTGTAGGAATGTGGAGATTGGAAGATGGTGGTTGGATGATAATGGTGATTGGATGATTGTGATTGTTGAATGACTGTTCTAGTTGGACGATGGTGGTTGGATGGTAATGGTGACTGGATGATGACGGTGATGATGATGGTGGTTGGATGATGGTGGTGGTTGGATGATGATGGTGGTTGGATGATGATGATGGCGGTTGGATGGTAATGGTGATTGGATGCTGATGGTGGTTGGATGATGGTGGTGTTTGGATGATGGTGGTGGTTGTAGGATTGTGGAGATTAGAAGATGGTGGTTGGATGATTGTGGTGGTTGGATGATGATGGTGATTGGATGATGGTGGTGGTTGGATGATGAAGGTGATTGGATGATGGTGATGGTTGGATGATGATGGTGGTTGGATGATGGTGGTGGTTGGATGCTGGTGGTGGTTGTAGGATTGTGGAGATTAGAAGATGGTGGTTGGATGATTGTGGTGGTTGTATGATTGTTATAGTTGGATGGTGATGGTGGTTGGATGATGGTGAAGGTGATTGGATGATGGTGATGGTTGGATGATGATGGTGGTTGGATGATGATGGTGGTTGGATGATGATGGTGGTTGGATGCTGGTGGTGGTTGTAGGATTGCGGAGATTGGAAGATGGTGGTTGGATGATGGTGGTGATTGGATGATTGTGGTTGTTGAATGATTGTTATAGTTGGATGATGATGGTGGTTGGATGATGATGGTGGTTGGATGGTAATGGTGACTGGATGATGACAGTGATGATGATGGTGGTTGGATGATGATGGTGGTTGGATGATGATGGTGATTGGATGATGATGGTGGTTGGATGATTGTTATGGTTGAATGATGATGGTGTTGGGTGAATGTGGTTGTTGGATGATGATGATGGTCATCATCCAGTCACCATGGTGGTTGGGTGATGGTGGTGGTTGGATGCTGGTGGTGGTTGTAGGGATGTAGAGATTGGAAGATGGTGGTTGGATGATAATGGTGATTGGATGATTGTGATTGTCGAATGACTGTTATAGTTGGATGATGGTGGTTGGATGGTAATGGTGACTGGATGATGACGGTGATAATGATGGTGGTTGGATGATGGTGGTGGTTGGATGATGATGGCGGTTGGATGATGATGGCGGTTGGATGGTAATGGTGATTGGATGATGGTGGTGGTTGGATGATGATGGTGGTTGGATGATGGTGGTGGTTGGATGATGATGGCGGTTGGATGATGATGGCGGTTGGATGGTAATGGTGATTGGATGATGGTGGTGGTTGGATGATAATGGTGGTTGGATGATGGTGGTGGTTGGATGGTAATGGTGACTGGATGATGACGGTGATGATGATGGTGATTGGATGATGATGGTGGTTGGATGATGATGATGGTTGGATGATGATGGTGGTTGGATGATGGTGGCGGTTGGATGATGATGGTGGTTGGATGGTAATGGTGATTTGATGATGGTGGTGGTTGGATGATGGTGGAGGTTGGATGATGATGGTGGTTGGATGATGGTGGTGGTTGGATGATGGTGGTTGGATGGTAATGGTGATTTGATGATGATGGTGGTTGGATGATGGTGGTGGTTGGATGATGGTGGAGGTTGGATGATGGTGGTGGTTGGATGATGGTGGTGGTTGGATGCTGGTGGTGGTTGGATGATGACGGTGATGATGATGGTGGTTGGATGATTGTGGTGGTTGGATGATGATGGTGGTTGGATGATGGTGGTGGTTGGATGCTGGTGGTGGTTGTAGGATTGTGGAGATTGGAAGATGGTGGTTGGATGATTGTGGTGGTTGTATGATTGTTATAGTTGGATGATGATGGTGGTTGGATGGTAATGGTGACTGGATGATGACGGTGATGGTGATGGTGGTTGGATGATGATGGTGGTTGGATGATTGTGGTGGTTGAATGATTGTTATAGATGGATGATGATGGTGATTGGATGATGGTGATGGTTGGATGATGATGGTGGTTGGATGCTGGTGGTGGTTGTAGGATTGTGGAGATTGGAAGATGGTGGTTGGATGATGGTGGTGATTGGGTGATTGTGGTTGTTGAATGATTGTTATAGTTGGATGATGATGGTGGTTGGATGGTAATGGTGACAGGATGATGACGGTGATAATGATGGTGGTTGGATTATGATGGTGGTTGGATGATGATGGTGGTTGGATGATGATGGTGGTTGGATGCTGGTGGTGGTTGTAGGATTGTGGAGATTGGAAGATGGTGGTTGGATGATGGTGGTGTTTGGATGATTGTGGTTGTTAAATGATTGTTGTAGTTGGATGGTGATGGTGATTGGATGGTGATGGTGACTGGATGGTGATGGTGATTGGATGATGATGGTGATTGAATGGTAGTGACGGTTCAATTGATAATCGGAAAGCTGCAAATTTGAAGTATAAACAGAAAGCGGTGGAGACATTCAGCAGGTCTGCGCAGGATTGAGGAAAGGTCATGAAATTGAAAGGTTTCTCCCTCTCTATAGATGCTGCCTGACTATCTGAACATTATTCTCTGATGCTGTGTCTTTAATGTTTGGCTGTTAAATTCGTTTTTTGATTTGAATTTGAATTTTGCATAAAGTTCTCTTAGAATTAAATGAAAGAGGGTTTATTTGTGATCATTATGCTCATTTGCATTTATTTTCTATTGGCGTTCACACCCCCCCCCCCCCCCTCCCCCCCTCCCCCCCACCCCCACCACCTTCGAATTACATCCACCAAACAGAATGAAATATGCTGATTTATAAAAGGCTCGTGTCATTGGATACAGGCTCTGATCTGCCCGGTGTCTCTGGGTTACATTGTGTCTGTGGCCATTGTCATAAAAATCTACAACAGTGGTCAGCTCAAACATTTTCCATTCAAATATATTCCTTTAGAGCGTTCTGTGAATAGAGATCCCAACTCACAAATAAAGAGGAAGCATTTTTATTTAAATTGTTTTAAGGAAGGGTGTGTTCAGCTCCCGAATAGAAGCAGAACTCAGACATGCTTCAACTTTGAATATATAAAGATATCAAATATATATTCATTGTTGCTCTGTAAAACTGCGTGGTTTAAAAGGTTCTGGTGAATAATTACTCTTCAGAATTCTGTTCTAAATGAGGTTCCTAATCTTTGTTATTTTGGGGTATTTTCAATGAAAGTTCAGCGTTGCAGCTAAACAAATTCCCCCTTCATTTGGGAACCCCACATGCTGTTTCTGTGTTTCATTTTGTGGGGTTTTTTTTGTGGTTGAATCCAAAAGCAAAAATAGGAGATGCTGGGAAAACAGTGTCCAAAGCCAACCCACGCTGAATTGAGCTGGCGCTGGGGGCAGTGGCATGCAGAGGTCTGGTGATGCCCGGGGCAAATCTTGATTGTATGCCCCAAAGACTCAAGTATGGCAGCACGGTGGCCTAGTGGTTAGCACAACCGCCTCACGGCGCTGAGGTCCCAGGTTCGATCCCGGCTCTGGGTCACTGTCCGTGTGGAGTTTGCACGTTCTCCCCGTGTCTGCGTGGGTTTCGCCCCCCACAACCCAAAAATGTGCAGAGTAGGTGGATTGGCCACGCTAAATTGCCCCTTAATTGGAAAAAATAATTGGCTAATCTAAATTTTTTAAAAAAGACTCAAGTACAAGGCCTAATATACTGAGAAATATTATGAGAAAGGAAAACATTTTGAATATATAAACACAGATGAAACATGAAATAAACGCTTTATTCGATTTTAATATAAATCAATCAAATTTATTAAGTTCTTTTCCCCAAATGATACCTCCTGTCACAAAACACCTTAACTACTTCACTTTTTACACCAGCTGTGAGAAATTCTTTTTCAATGCTTATTAAAGCCAGGTTGGTCAGTCGCTCCTGTGACATAGAAGACCTCAGATATGTTTTTATTAATTTCAGTTTTGAAAATGACCTTTCACAGCTTGCGACTGAAAATGCGATTGTAAGCAGTAATCTGTATGAAACCACCAACATCGGAAAGACATCCCTCCCATACTGCAGTAAAGACTCCAGAGCATCTTTAGGATCAGGGGGAACTCTATTCCCTCCAGCTCGAAGGAGCATCACAAAATCAATAATTTTGTCATATAACTGAATTGCAACCACATCATTGTCATAATAATTTGCAAAGTCTGAACATTCCTTTTTTAATTTCTCTCTTTCTTGTTCATCTTCAATCACTACTGAATTCAAGTTCAGAAGAAAAGAAAATCGGTCACTGAGTCTTTGAAGACGGACACTGCGGTCTTCAATTTCAGTTTTTAATCTGTTCACAATCTCTACCATTACTCTATTCATTTCTTCTTGTGCCGTCAGTCCACTATCTCTTGCTGACTCTCCAGACATTATTCTTCTTCTCCTTGTACGTGCAATTGGTATTCCCCAATTTTCACAATATTCATTGGCGAAATCTATTGCATTGTGGATAATTTCGTCATTCTTCAAATTCAAGATATGAATAAGTCCTCTCAGATCACAAGAAGCTTCATGGAACCCCATTTTCAGATCCTGCAAACGTTTTGAGTCTTTCTCCACTGATGATAAAACTGAGTACCAAAAATTTAATAAAGCTATAAACGGGAACTGTTGAATAGAGTTCAGTAGCGATCCTGCATCAGATTTAGTTTCCCTTGAAAATTCTCCTTCCAGCAGGTGTTGAAGGCTTGCAATAACGTTGTCACACTCTTCGTGGATTACTTGCACAGTATCATGGCTGGAACTCCATCTTGTGCCACACTGTCTTTTCACAGTCCGAGTGACAAATGATTTTAACACTTCCCAACGAGAAGTAGATGAAGACAAAAAAGTAAAGAGTTTTTCTAGAATGCCAAAAAATGTAACAACAGGTTGCACCTCACTTGCATGGACACAGGCCAAATTGAGGCTGTGGTTCTCACAGTTCACAAACACAGCTTTTGGGTTAACTTCAAGAATTTTTTGTTGAACACCTCCTCTCACTCCAGCCATAACTGCTGCGTTATCATATGCTTGACCACGACAGTCATTCATGGAAATTTTGTCTTCTTCCAATTTTTCCTGAATTTTATTTACCAGGCTGACTGCATCTTTCTTGTTGACTTGAAAAAATCCCAGAAATGTCTCCTTTATTTCTACTTTTCTGTTTTCATCAATATGAACGTTACGCAGAATTTCAGAAACCTGATCTTCATGGGCAATATCTGGAGTTGAATCCAGCATTAAGCTAAAATATTTTGCGTCCTTAATTTCGGAAATTATATTTTTCTTGACAGTTTCACCAAGAAGATTGATTATTTTGTTTTGAATTCTGTTGGACAAGTAGGTGACACTTTTTGGTTTCTCTTTCCCTCTCTGCATGTGTTTTGCTAAGATGTCATCATATTTGGCCAAAAGTCTGATTGTTGCTAGAAAGTTTCCTGTATTTTCACTGACTGTCTCCCCTGGCTCTGATAACCCAGATATTCCTTCTCCTCGATGTCCACGATAGGCCAGATTCTGTTTTGCCAGAAAGGATATAACCTCGACAATCCGTTCAGTTATAGCTTTCCATCTTTTCTTTTCAGCAGACATTTGCTGTTGAAGTTCAGCATCTATCGTAGTTGAATGATGGAGTCGAACTACGAGGTTCAGGTATTCCCTCATGTGAGCTCTATGAGAAGGGCTTTTCTCATGGTCAGGTATTGTTGGATTTAATTTTCTCCAAGTGGAGAAACCGTCTTCCTTTCCAAAGTTTGACACAGACGACAAATGCTCCTTTGAAAACAAAAAGCAAACAAAACAGTAGCATGCTTTCCGATATGGAGAGTATAACAACCATTTTCTCTCCACAATTTCTCCGTTTGTGGAAACTTTATCAAACCACTGTTTGGAAAATGATCTCCCATCCTTCTCAGCAAATGGACCACTTTTATTCTGATATCTTTCAGGGCCATGTTGTAATATTGTCATCTTCAAATGATCTGGAATCGGTTTCTTCAAACAGCCAAAATCGCTTCTTTGCAAAAATATGCTAAAATCTTCCTTTTTTTCCTGTTCTGTGCTCCACTCGGTTGTACACGAAATACTCGTAACATTTCATTTTCTATCTCAAAAACCATAAGACGCATGAGAAAATGGGAAGAAAATGGTAAACAATCGGTCAGATGCAGACGGATAAACCATATTTCATTTCTTTGTTCCGTCGTATCAGATTATTTCACACTGATTCTCCACTGATAATTCTGTGCAATTTATATCATAGACTTGCAAATTAGTGGTATCTGTATTCGAATATTAGCATGTTAAGGAATAAATGTCTCCTATTCCGAGATTAAATGCCATAGCAGTCCTCTGATCATCCAGGCTTCACTCTTACTATATCCCACGTAAATATTTCATTAAATATCACCAAAAAACCTATAAAAAACGTAGTTGCACCTGTTCTAGAGCTATTCACTGACCTGAGTAGGTAAAAGAACTAATCTAGATGCACAAAAAGCTGAAGAGTTATGACTCGAGGAAACGCAGGAACGAACAGCCACGTCTGCTTGTTGCTTTTGATGGTTGCACCACGTACATCATGCGCATGCGTGTGGGGGGATGGGGGAGAAGCACCATTTTCTCTAGACAGAAAGGGTACACCATGTTAAAGGAATAAAGGGCTAACAACTGCCTCTGCAGTGTGGTGAGCCTCCAAAAATTGATTTATCACCGCTGAAATTTTAAAATGACTATCTTATTTCCTTCTCTGGGGCAGCACGGTGGCCTAGTGGTTAGCACAACCGCCTCACGGAACTGAGGTCCCAGGTTCGATCCCGGCTCTGGGTCACTGTCCGTGTGGAGTTTGCACATTCTCCCCGTGTCTGCGTGGGTTTCGCCCCCACAACACAAAAAATGTGCAGAGTAGGTGGATTGGCCACGCTAAATTGCCCCTTAATTGAAAAAAATAATTGGGTAATCTAAAAATTTTTTTTTAAATGTTTTTTTTATTTAAAAAAAAAATTATTTCCTTCTCTGATTGGATGGATGATTGGGATGCCCGGGGCCAATGCCCCGCCCCCCCCCCCCCCCTCTGCACGCCACTGGCTGGGGTGACTTAACTCTCATTACTGCTTTCAGCTACATGGTCTGAACTAAATCACTGATTGAAATGTGTGACATTTCCCATGTGCAGTGTGTGGGCACCGAATCCCGCAGTGAAACACAACAATCTGCACAGTTAACTTTAAGGAAAGCATATTCAGGTCGATATCCTTGTGGATATCGTGCCAATTCGCCGCTTTCAACTGGCAGCTAAACTTCCTTTCCAACTGATATCGTTCGCTGCAGGAATCAAGGTTCGGTTTTGGCTGTGTGCGTTTTGAACGGGATTGGGATGTTTATCCTCAAACTGGTAAAAGCGTCGATGGAAACCTGTCCAGTGGCCTGATTTACAGCGCGAGTTATAACTAAAATTCACATTTACCTTGAGATGTGGAAATAAAATGCCGAAATAGCACGAAAATGCGAATACCAGACGTGTCTGGAAACAGAAAGCGGAATGTCATGGGTTGTGTTCAGATGTTACCCTAACCCCTGCGAACTCAGATCTAATATTGCACTAACCAACTCGATAACCCTGTTCACCTTCCAATAAGAGGAAGATCCTAGTTTAAAGAGTGAAAACAGACAGGAGAAAATGTTTGAAGGCGTTTTTCTCTCTCAAATCATTGAATAAGGCTTAAATTCAGATTATGAAGTATTTGTTATTGGGAGCTGGGACAGAAAGTCATGTTCAGCTGTTAATTTTACTTCCAAAAGATACCGTTTATAACCTTCCTTAACGGCAATTTCGATCGAATCGATTATAATATAGAAAACAATTGGACTTGGTGACAATCAATAGCCAGGTGGACATCTATCAGATAGAGAGGGGCAGTTAGATTTTAGACAAATTACGAAACTTGTGATTTTTAATCATTATTACCGGTGTTTAAACATGTTACAAGTAGGCTTCCATTAACACTGTAAATGTGTTTAAACAGCTAAAATATTCTGATAATAATTACAGTACTCTTCAAATTTCCGTTCTCATTTAATTTTCTCCATTTGTAATATTTCTGAATGGCGCGGTTGTGGATTAAATTCTCAAAAACGTCCATTCAGTGCACAGGCTGAGCTGTAGGTTAAAGGAATTATGAAAAGTGTGCAACATCTGTGGGTTGAAAGATTAGATATCACGGTAACGAGGAAATAATAGTGAATGTTCGATGGATTTTTCTTTTGTAAAACATGTTTGTTTTTAAATGGTCAAATTGATCCCTGCATCTCGGTTTGAAGCGATTTATTCATTTTTCGATCTCGTTTCAATTCGAAGGGACTTGTCCCCTTGTTGGTCCCTGTGTTAAGAGCCTCTGCAGGTCTGTGTTTGGCAGGTGCGCTCTACCCCTGTGATCTTGGAGGCTCCAGTGTCTTTCTGCCGACCTCTTTCCTGAATATCCCTCCCTTCCCGGGTCACTGGCGGGAATGCCTTCATTTCCCCGAAAACTCTAGAGTAGACTGGAGTATAACTGGACGGGAAGATCCCAGAATGAACCCCTGGCTCAAAACGTTCAAGTTATATATATATATAAAACCTGGAGGAGCATTAGTTTTAACAATAAGAAAAAAATTATATTAAACATGAACAATTGGATTATGGTACAGCCCTCCTTTACTTCCCCTTAATAATTACACACAGGTTTTAAGGTATTTTTTGGTTAAATTTACAGTACCCAATTAATTTTTTCCAATTAAGAGGCAATTTAGCGTGGTCAATCCACCTACCCTGCACATCTTTGGGTTGTGGGGGTGAAACCCACGCAAACACATGGACAATGTACAAACTCCACATGGACAGTGACCCAGAGATGGGATCGAACCTGGGACCTCGGTATGAGGAAGCTGTGCAACACACTGTGCCACCCTGCTGCCCAGTTTTAAGGTTTAACATGGATTACAAATGGCATCTGAACCTACAATGGTCTCATTGACACACAAAGTCCCTTTTAAACTCACAAGATGACTGTGGTCAAATACACACACTCCGCTCTGTACCCAAATTGACATCTGTGGATTTCGCTTCAGAATCTCTCTCCACTGCCCCCCCCCCCCCCCCCCCCCCCCACCCTCCCCCTTCCCGGCCACGATGATCAGATGAGTGTTTCCAAAATCGACTCCCAAAAACACTTTAAAATCTTCTCTCATAATAATGTGTTCCAATCCAGTCCAGGGTTCACTTATTTTAATCCACTTCTCCACTTTAAAAATAATTTTAGAGTACCCAATTATTTTTTTCCAATTGAGGGGCCATTTAGCGTGGCCAATTCACCGCCCCTGCACATCTTTGGGTTGTGAGGTGAAACTCACGCAAACACAGCGAGAATGTGCAAACTCCACACGGACAGTGATCTGGGGCCAGGACGGAACCCGGGTTCTCAGCGCTGGCGGCAGATGTGCTAACCACTGCGCCACCATACCGCCTTCACATCTGCTCCACTTTTAATGGTGAATCCAGTCTAGGATTTTACACCAACCCCTTTTCGATTTCCTTTGTCTTAACTGCTTTTACACAAACCCCCAGGTCCAGCCAGCGATTTCCGTAGTTATTTCAACTCGTGTTGCACAGGCTGTAGTAAAATCTCACAAGCTTGAATATCACTTCAAATATCTTTCCAATGTCTCTGCCTCCTTCTCAACTCTGTCTGTCTTTGCTGAACAGTGCTCTGTTCTAGTACCTTTAGCCTCAGACTTCTTGGAAACTTGCCTTAATGTATCTAGTTTTCTTAACTAGCTGCAATTCAGATCTCTGCACTTGTTTTCTTTTTTTAAAATATTTTTATTCAGCTTTTTCAAATTTTATGCATAACAAAAACAGGTATTAACAAACTCACCTCCCAAAACCCCTCCAGAAAGTCAGCCAAACATCCCACCAACCCCCCCCCCCCCCACCCGCATCCACCCCCCCCACCATCCACCCACCCCTCTCCCTAACAACTGATGGTATCCATCTCTTTAAAGTGCATAACAAAAGGTTGCCATCATCGGTGGAATCCCTCAATTGCACACCTTGTTGCCAATTTTCAAAGTGGGCTTTTCTCAGTAACTTCATTGAAGCCTACTCGTGACAATAAGCAATTTTCATTTAATGGAATACTATCCCACCAGCGTCACCAATAATGTTGCTCTTTAGAGTCGCCAATATGATACTGAGGCTCTTTTTATGATATGATGTTATGTCCCAACAACGTCGCCAATACTGTGGGTGTTTCTGTTTCTCTTACTGAACCACAAGGCTTCTCGTGTATCGGTCAAATGACCACACAACCAGTTAGTCAGTTCAAGTTCAAAGATGGTTTATTTACACACAAGGGTTACTTCGACATGCAAACACAATATACTACAAGTTAAACTACACCTATCAACTATCTACAATAACCTATTCTTAACTTCAGACGACTGGCACTGTGCAAGTGGATAAGGCCTTTATCTTGATCTCATGTGGTTTAGAATAGTACAGCACAGAACAGGCCCTTCGGCCCTCAATGTTGTGCCGAGCAATGATCACCCTACTCAAGCCCACGTATCCACCCTATACCAGTAACCCAACAACCCCCATTAACATTATTTTTTTAGGACACTAAGGGCAATTTATCATGGCCAATCCACCTAACCCGCACATCTTTGGATTGTGGGAGGAAACCGGAGCACCCAGAGGAAACCCACGCACACACGGGGAGGACGTGCAGACTCCGCACAGACAGTGACCCAGCCGGGAATCGAACCTGGGACCCTGGAGCTGTGAAGCATTGATGCTAACCACCATGCTACCGTGCTTGGCCACCTAGTTGGTTTGAAGAAGTGGCTCTGCCTCTGCTGGACTCATCCATCAGGTAGTGATCATTGGTCTTTAAATTAGATGTCTGGTCGTTATGCTGCAGTTGGGCTGGTACAAGCCGGATTCAAAGGAGGCTGGCGCAGGCCGAATTCAAAGAAGGCAGCACACGTGGCTGAGTCCCCTATTATCCCTCTGGGATTTTGCGCTCTTTGGGGCGGTCCTTAATCTTGGACCCAACAATTCGACAGGGCTTCGATCACTGCCTTCGATTTCGGCCAATAAAGGGGCGGGTGCCTTGGTGGCTGGGCAGGTCCTTAGCAGTCATTGACCTTGGCCGTTCGGCTCTCTGAGTAGAGGGAGTGGCACCGATCAGTCTGTGCCTGTATCGGTTTCTTGAGTGCAGTCCTATTGTTCTGGGGAAATGGGCCATTAGAATGCAAACGAGCGGGGGTTTCTCACCGGCGTTTCAAATACACAGAAGCTCTGTATCTGTCTGAGTCCTGGGTTGGCCATAATTCCCATGGTCCTTTGCAGGTGGCCATCTCAGATGGCTACAACCACACGGTGTACTTAATTTTCTCAAGATACAAAATCTCCAAAAGGTCCCCCAGCCATACCGAGGCACCGGGTGGAGAAGCTGACGTCCAACCCATAATACCTGCCTTTGAGCAATCAGCGAGACGAAGGCCAGAACATCAATCCCGGTCCCAGTCTGCACCTCCAGCAAGTCCGATACCCTAAATATGGCCCCAAGGGGACAAGTCTGCAGTTCAATTTGTAGGATCATCAAGATGGTACTGAAGAAAGAGAGCCAGAACCAGCGAGCTTAGGCACGACCAGAACATATGTACATGGTGAGCCAAGCCACCCCCACAGCACTCGCACTTATCCTCCACTCCCACAAATAGCATGCTCACCCTGGACTTGGTCAAACGGGCCCTATGCACTACCTTCAACTATTTCAGCCCTAATCTCACGGATGTTGACATTGCATTACTCAGAGTCTGACATCACACCCCCTTTGCCAACCCAGATCCCAACTCTTCCTCCCACTTGGCCTTCCCCCCTTCCAGGGATACTGCCTCATCAGCTATAAGCCTCCCATAAAGCCCATGGTACACCCCTCCTCCATCTCTGCCAGTGATAAAACCCTCTCCAACAACGAGGAATAGGGCATCACTGGGAACATCAGAAAGATCGTCTTTGTGAAGCCGCGCACCTGTAAATATTTGAATATGTCCACGTGCGAGAGTCCAAATTTCTCCACCAAATTCTCAAATCTGGCAAATCGGCCCTCCAAAAACAAATCTCTCATCACAGCAACCCCCGTCTCCTCCCACCCCCGAAACCCAGCATCCAGCCTCACCGGCTCAAACATGTGGTTTGCATAAAATGGCACCAACTTTGCTATCGGCCCCAATTTAAAATGCTGCTGAAATTGTCTCCATAACTTCAGTGCAGAGGTCAGCACCAGACTCCCAGGGTACTTCCCCAGAGAAAAAGGTAGAGAAGCCATAACCAGCACCCTTAGTCCCTACACCCTACACAAGCTCAGCTCCATCCGCACCCACAGAGTCCCAGATCACCACACCAACCCAACACCTTCTTCATGTTTGCCGCCCAATAATAATATATCATCCTTAATAACACCAACCCCCCCCCCCCCCCCCCCCGGCCCCCTCAACAACCACCACCATGACTGCCTCTTCCTCTGAGTCAAGCAGTACAGCATTCATAATCCTGGCTATTTCCCCGACCCAGGTGAACATCAAAATCAATCTCTCCATGCACTTGTTTTCTTAACCATTATTCCATGGGATGGATTTTCTTCTAACAAAGCTGAGAGAGATATTCCCTGTAAACCTGCTAAATTAACTGCTTCTAGCAGAGCTCTGAGCGCTGCCTTCTCTCTGACTGCCTATCTCCAACTCCAGTCAAATTAGCTAAACCAAAACTTAAAAGCTACCTTTCAAGGCCCCAGTTGCTAAGCAAAGCCCACATACGTCTGCTGGCCTCTATTCTTTATGCCATAGCCTTTTCTAAGCACAATAAAAACACAGTTGGAACTTAACCAACCCCCACACATACAAACACCTTTGTCCAGCATGAATCTAAATCTAGGTTTTACCCTTCCAGGTACAGAAACATTGACTCAAACCCACTTAAAACTATACCTTATTTCTAATATTTACCAATACAAATCTAATTCCCTTAAAACTACTTTTGTTTTCCTAAGAGCTTTACAGCACAGCAAGAGACTCTTCGGCCCATCATGTATGTGGGGGTAATCAAGCACCTTTCTATTCTAATCCCATTTCTAAGCACCTTTCTATTCTAATCCCATTTCTAAGCACCTTTCTATTCTAATCCCAGCACTTAGTCCCTTTGCCTTGTCTGCTGTGGCATTCCAGGTGTTTATGTAAATATTCCTTCAATATTGTGAGGGTTCCCGCCTCTACTCCTCTTTCAGGCAGCGAGTTCCAGATCCCCCCCCCCCCCCCCCACCCCGTGAAAATATTTCCCCTCAAATCCCCTCTAATTTTCTACCCCTGACTTTAAATCTATGCCCATTTCAAATAATTTCTAACTCTGTAAAAAAGAAGCCTTCTCGAATGTCACCGTCACCAGTAAACTTTGCGACGGTCCTCTCTAACCTCCCTTAAGGGATTCCCTTAACTAACCTCCCTTGGCGATGGTCCTCTCTAACCTCCCTTAAGGGATTCCCTTAACTACATCCATCCTGTAGTAAGTAACTCGGCAGAATTTTTCTTACATTAAATAGTTGGTTACATCAACGCACATTGTTGTTCTACTGACATTGAACAAAGTTAAAGTGTGATTTCACTTGGAGAGCCAGCGGTGTGTCCCAGATAACTATGTCTGTCTGTTCCCTTTAGCTACAACGGATTTTTAATAACGATTCTCAGCGCCAATTCAATTTCATCCGATGGTTTTTTGGAAGTTTCGGACTTACCGGTCGAGCGCGTTGAAAAATCTAAATGTTCCGTGGGGGGGGGGGGGGGGGGGGGAATCAGACAGTTTTTTTTCGTTACTGACTTCTTGTCCGATCCTCCGACTGGATCGGCAGGTAGAGGGATTAAGTGTGTTTACAGAGAAACCTGGAGGAGCCAGGTGAGGGAGAGAGGGGGGGGGGGGGGGGTGGAGGGTGAAATCCAATCGCAAATGTTACCCTTACTGAGCAAGAAAACTGCCTTACTGTGGGAGAAACTACCCTAATTCTTCTCTCGCCTGTTCACAGAGTAAATTCGAATGCTTCCACAGCTTTGTGGAATGAGACTGGGCTATATTTTTATGTACAAAGTGAAATCTGTTTTCATTATGATTCGTTCATTATCTTTTCCCCCTAAATGGTGTGTCAGGCATATCACTAGATTTCCATCTCCTGTCTCAACGCTTCTTTTTCCAGGTGGTCCGTTCTGGATTTCCCCAGCCTGTGTTTCAGGGTCCGTTTGGAATCGTTCTCTCGATTCCCGCGTTTCCTGGTGATCCCAGTCTGACACACTCAACACATGCTCATTCTAGGATCTTCCAGAAACATCCCAGTTCTCAGATCCCCTTTGCGTGGCGACTTTAAAAAAAATACAGTTTATTTTTTTAAAAGTAGACAGTATGCATCCAGTCGACTATCATGAGAAAGTTGGCGAAATCAAACTGCTTTAAATGTTGTTCAAGTGACTAGAATCTAGTCACTCTCCTGACAAAGTGTGAATTCTCTCACTTCAGGAACGGGTAATTATTGGTTTAGGAGTTTGTTAAAGGTGGAATTATAAATATATATAATATGTAATATAATATGGATAATATATTTATTCATGATTAATATCATCTTGCCGCGGAAGTACTGAAATAAATAAAAATACAGAGGTTCTATTGGAAATTAAAATAAAACACAGCGGGAGAAAATGCCATTGTTAAGGGGTAAAAACAGATGAATAATTCCTGTGCAAATCCTGATCAAATTCTATTCAATTCGAACCTTTCAAATGGAAACGTTCAGTTACAATTTTAACTGTTGCATTGACTCTGAGTGGTTTTAAATATTAAAAGCTGCTTTTAAACTGTTGCCATTTGCTTCAACATTATTCTGCATCGAATGCTTATCTGATGTTTACCAGTGGGGAACTTCTCAATGTACAAATCAGCTTGTGGCTACCCAGGGATGCTATTCCTTGAAGGGGGATTTGTTTTGTTGTTTACGGATCGAATCGAATGATTGGAATGTCTGAGTTTACCAGAAGTCCCTTCATCGAATTCATCAATTAGAGCCGGTTCAGAAATAAATTGGAAATTAACCCCAGACACATTTAGGAGCAATAGATAAGTTTGCATTCTCAAGATTGAATCATTGATTGCACCATTCGGCCAGTCGTTTCCATGCTGGCTCTTTGCTAGATATCTAATCAATCCCACTCCGTAATTCCACACCCCCCCCCCCCCCCCCCCGCCCTGTTAAACGTTGGGATTGTGTAGCTGCTCAAACCCATTGGGAGGGTCAGAACAATAAGGCCACATTGCAAATCCCAGCAATCCTCAGCAGTAAGATACTGAGGGATATTGGGAGGTGGGCATCAGGACCTGTTTGTTCTTGGTGATGAATTGAAAGGCTCTGCATTGTAACCTGGATACGGAATTTCTGGAATGGGGCAATGGGTGTGTTTATTTAGGTGATTGGCAGGGGGAGTGACTGCAGTTTACAATTAAGAGCAGTTGTGAGCGGGCGGCGCCAGCAGCAGCTGGATGCTGAAGGTTTCTGCCTGTTCGCTTCACCCTGTCTCAGTGCCATGGACCCCCTGTTGTAGGGATGACAGCAGAGGGTCAGCAGTCTCCCTCGCCAGCCGCCTGTGTGGTGAATGGGGAGAAGGACTCGGCCGCCCACCCTGGCGAGCCTCTCCGGGGGAGGAGGCGCAAGCGGCCCATTCAAAAGGGGAAGCCCCCCTACAGCTACATCGCTCTGATCGCCATGGCAATCGCCAACTCCCTGGACAGAAAGCTGACCCTGGGCGGCATCTACAGGTTCATCACTGAGCGCTTCCCCTTCTACCGGGAGAACCCCAAGAGGTGGCAGAACTCCATCCGACACAACCTCACTCTCAATGATTGCTTCATCAAAATCCCCCGCGAGCCAGGGCGGCCGGGCAAGGGCAACTACTGGGCACTCGACCCAGGGGCTGAGGACATGTTCGAGAGTGGCAGCTTCCTGAGAAGGAGGAGGCGGTTCAAGAGGTCAGAAACCTCCACCTACCCGAGCCTCCTGCAGGACCACAGCATCTTCGCTCCAATGCAAGTAAGCAGATCCCACACAAGACCCATCTACGCCAATGTGAGCTACCCTCCCCAGCTTGCCCCCAGTGCCCCTCTCCATTACTCCCCGCCCCCCTCGGCCTTTTCCAGCACCCAGTCCAGGGTGTTGACCTTCAACAGCCTGGCTTCGGGGGCAGACATGAGCCAGCACCCCCCTAGCCCATGTCCAGCAGAACTCAGCCCTGCTTATAACAACTTTGGAGGCACAGCTTACCAGACTCAATGCTGCAATGGAGCCATCTATTCCAACGCTGTGCCTTACACCTACATGGGAGCCAATCCACGTCTCCCCATGAACCAGTCGACTTGCTGTACAGCCACCGGCCAAATGTATGGCGCCTCCAGCCGGCTGTCCATCCCTCCCTCCCCGGCAACTAATGAGTCCATGGAGCACTTTGGACAAATCTCTCCAGCCCACTTTCCACCCCTACGACAGTATAGCAGCAACGGGCCGAACAACTGCACAAATGCACACATCAGGCACGCATCTTACTGCGGAAACGTGGACGGGGCTGATTATTCCACTTAAAACAAAATAACAAGCTTCAGATTCTTCCAGGTGAGTCCCGCCATGAACCAAGTGAAACTGCATCGCCCCAAGAATTAAATCAATTTGACATCTTATCCTGGTGCCAAATGTCAAGACGTTAATCATTGACCTTAATGTGCACACCTTTAAACACTTGTAAAGTTGTGTCTGCACTCTTTGCATTTTGAGCTGTATATTTTCTAAAGAGAACTTACTCCAGCAGTATTGACTCTGAGGGCTGTGTGTGTGTGTGTTTCCTCTCGCTTTATGCTCGCCACTTGGGACAGATTGTGCACGATTTGGGGAATGGAGTGGGTGCTCCTGGACACTTACTGCCTTCACGCCGACTGAGCAGTTTGCCAACATTAGGCAACAATCTCTTTTGAGATGGACACGGCGAGAGACGATGTCTAACTTTGATATGAAGCTGGCGTCAGCAAACTCTTCAAGAACAAGCTCAACAAACTAAAAACACCGAGTGAAAGTATTCGCAAATAATTGGTGGGAAATTCGACACCAATTTGGAAAGTAAATCTCAATGTTATCACTCGACCAGGGTGAATACATCAGAGTTTGTGAAGGTTGCGGATTTTGCAATACCCTAGATTGCGTCTACATTTATTCTCTCGCATCGATGGTGTCAGTGCGTTGGGGGGAGTTTTATATTGAAAAAGTTACATTGAGATGTGATCATTCACATATCGTTTGCATTTGGAAACGGTCACATCACTCGCAAAGGGACCAGGATTTGCAGCAAACCAACCGGATTCAGTGGACTGTGTAAATGCAAGGATTCGGGCTGGCCAAAGGACTGTTGTGAATTTTATTTTTACAGGATAATGATTGTAAATCTTTTTAAATCGGGTTTATCTCAAGCGCTAAATCTCCTGGGGTTTGGGGACTACACCACTGACTTGTGTAAAGAAAAACTTCGGTCTTTAGAATTGCAAGATGCTTGTTAGGACAGTTGGGATGTAAGTTGGATATTGTAACACGTTATTAATGATGCACAAAACGCACGGGACAATAAGATGTGCTTTGCGTTTCGAGTGGGATGTTCTTTCCAAGAATTAGGTGGAGTTACGGGGATGGGATGGAAGTGTGGGCTTAAGTGGGGTGCTCTTTCCAAGGGCAGGTGCAGACTCGATAGGATGAATGGTCTCCTTCTGCACTGTAAATTGTATGATTCCATGATAATTTAGAGTTTACAATGCATAAGGAGGTCATTGGGCCCATCGGGTCTGCACCAAAAATGGGCACCCTGCTCAGGCCTCCCCCCGAACCCCATAACCCAACCTAACCTTTTTAGACACTAAGGGTTAATTTATCATGTCCAATCCACCTAACCTGCACATCTTTGGACTATGGGAGGAAACCGGAGCACCCGGAGGAAACCCACGCAGACACGGGGGGAACGTGCAGACTGCGCACAGACAGTGACCCGCGGCCGGAATTGATACAATCCTCAACTCAACTTTCCCATCCTATCCCCATAACCCTTGATAGCACAGTAGTTAGCATTGTTGCCTCACAGCTCGATTCCGGCTCAGGTCACTGGGAATCAGGGGTTACAGGGAGAAGGCAGGACAATGCGGATGAGAAAATATCAGCCATGTTTGAACGATGGAGCAGACTCGATGGGCCAAGTGGCCTAATTCTGCTCCTATGTCTTATGGTGTTATGTCTGTGCGGAGTCTGCACTTTCTCCCCGTGTCTGCGTAGGTTTCCTCCGGGTGCTCCGATTTCCTCCCACAGTCCAAAGACATGCAGGTTAGGTGGATTGGCCGTGCTAAATTGCCCCTTAGTGTCCAAAAAGGTTAGGAGGGGTTATTGGGTTTCGGGGATAGGGTGGAGTTATGGGCTTAAGTAGGGTGCTCTTTCCAAGGGCCGGTGCAGACTCGATGGGCTGAATGGCCTCATCCTGCACTGTAAATTCTATCATTTACTGATTAAAAATCTGTCTGTCTCAGCGTTGAAAATAGTTAATACACAGCCTGTACAGCTCTTTATGGCAAATAATTCCATAGATTCACTCCCCTCTGACAGAAACATTTCCTCATCCTCTCTGTTTTAAACGGGTGACCTCTAACTCTCAGATTATGCCCTCAGATCCGATCCTGCCCACCCTCACCTCACAGAAAGTAAAGGCACCTGCCACAAAATACACTAATATACAAAATGGCAGAGTGCTTACACATTGAGCAACTTTTAAATTTCTACTTTGCATAAAGTTGTGAGAGGCTTAGACCCACCATTAGCCTGTCGATAAACACTCACCGCAGAGTTGATTAACAAGTGGGGGTCACACATGGGAAAACGTTTATCTCGGTGTCAATGCTTTTTCAAAATGGTGATTGCATTAAGAATATCTTTTTTGTTAAATAAAGTGTTCATTTCATAAAAAAGACCAGATTATTTTCAAAATGCTTACGTTTTGTTTTCTTGCCAACCTCACTCACCTCGGGTCTTCCAAGACAGTCTCCTGCCTCACTCGGCATCTCCTCGAGCTGGTAAGGCTTCATACGGCGCCTTGTACCTCATTGTTGCTGGCTGGCCTGCCCTTGGTTCCTGGATTGAGAAATCAGATGGCTGCACATTTTTTTTTTCGAATGTAAAACACAGGATCTTCTGCTTCACGGTTTCTCCCTGCTTGTGGTTCCCTTTTGCTCCTCGCCCGTGCACACCTCAACGTTCAGACCAGTGTGTTTTCCTGCTCTAAGAAGACTCAACCAAACAGAGTTTGATGTCGCTCTGCATTGCTGGCTGACAGGCTAATTTTTGAGCCGATCAGCAAATGTAGCGTTATCAACCTCTGATTATAGCCCACCGGCATGGTGCTGCCCCCCCCCCCCCCCCCCCCCATCCTCATTGGTTGGGTCCCTGTTCCTCGGCACAATGTGTTTCATTGTAAATCCACCTCTGCCACACCCCAGTCTTTAGTCCACTTTCTTGAACAATTGGAGTCAGTGTGGTTAGAGTGTTCCTGTGGTTCTGTTAGGGAGTTCCAGGAGTTTGACCCAGTGACAGTGAAGATATATTTCCAAGTCAGGATGATGTGTGGTTTGGAGGGGAACCTGCTGGTGATGATGTTCCCATGTATCAGCTGCTTTTCTGGGTGGTAGAGGTCACGGGGCTCGAAGGTGTTGTTGAAGGAGCCTTGATGAGTTCATGCAGTACATTTTGTAAGTGTTACACATGGCTGCTACTGTGCGTCAGTGGCTGAGGGCGCAAATGTTTAAGATGGTGGATGGAAGCAGGCTGCTTTTTCTGGATTGTGTTGTGTTTCTCGAGTGTTGTTGAAGACGCACTTTCCACACAAATGGAAAGTGTTCCATCACACTCCTAACTTGTGCCTTGTAGACGGTGGATATGCTTTTGGAAATCAGGAGGCGAGTTATTCAGCACAAAATTCCCACCTTCTGACCTTCTCCTGTTGCCTTTATATAGCCAGTGCAGTAAAGTTCTGGTCGATGATAACCCCCAGGATGGTAATGGTGGGAATGTGAAGACTTATTATTAATACCAATGAATATTAAGGGGAGGTAATTAGATTCTCTCTTGATAAATGTCATCATTGTCTGGCACTTAAGTGGTACAAATGTTACTTGCCACATCAGTCCAAACCTGAATATTGTCCCAATCTTGCTGCATATGTTCATGGGCTGCTTCAATATCTTAGGAGTTGTGAATAGTCTGAACATTGTGCAGTCATCAGTGAAAATCTCCACTTCTGACATTATGATGGAAGGAAGGTCATTGATGAAGCAGCTGAAGATGGTTGGGCCTAGGACAGTACCCTGAGGAACTCCTGCAGTGATGTCTTGGGTCTAGGATGATTGACCTCCAACCAGCACAACCATCTTCCTTTGTGTGAGGTATGATGTCAATCAGTGGAGATTCCACCCCCCCCCCCCATCCCACCCCATTATGCAAATTGTCTGGAATATATTGAAATACGATGATATATATTTCAGCTTTTTGGTATTTATTTTCTGTTACAGACAGATTACTGAGAGGGAAAAGACCTACAAGTTGAACAGATTGTGTTGTTCTGTATGTAACATACTGCAGAGTGTTGATTCTAAGTCCGTTCCTAAAAGATGCTGCATATAGAACCATAGAATCCCTACTGTGCAGAAAGAGGCAGCACCGACACTCTGAAAGAGCACTCCAGAGAACGTGCCAACTCCACAGTCACCCAAGGCCAGAATAGAACCCGGATCCCTGGTACTCTGAGGCAGATGTGCTAACCACTGTGATTGTGTCTTACCCTGAGTATAAACAATATCAGAGATCCCTTTATTGGTTGAAAAAAGGTTTGTTTCGGTTCTCCCTCCCCCCATTCTTTCATGGGATGTGAGTGTCACTGGCTAAGCCAGCATTTGTTACATATCCCTCATTGCCCTTGAGACAGTGGTATTGAGCCGCCTTCTTGAACCGTTGCAGTCCATGTGTTGTAGGTACACCCACTGTGCTGTTAGGTAGGGAGTATTATGATGGAATATTTATATATTTTATGAAAAAAATCTGAGATACACAGGTGATGTGTCAAAACACTTTTAGCCAACGTATTGTCGTTATTGAATACCAGATCACTGAAATGTTAATATCTGGAAATTTCTCTCAGGCGATTGTTTGTGTTTTAACATTTTGTGACTGAAAAATTATACACGGTGTGACTCGATATACCGCAAAAAAGGACCTCAAACTTGCGGGAATATATAGTTTGAATGGCAGATATGTGTTCGCTTCAGGAATATCAACTTAGCTGAACGACAATAAGATATAACTGTTGCACAACGCCCTACCTACTTTTATTTGTAATTTTTTAAAAAAACAATCCAAATTTGTTTTGTAATCATATTTTATTTCTTCCTCTGGTTAAACAATAGAAATGGTCAAAGTTCTATAACTATACACCAGTGTAATGTTGGTAAAATGGAAGCGAACTGAAAAGATCTGTTGATCAGGCAGGCATCTTTTAATGTCAAATACTGATCATGAGCTGATTTCCAGTTTTTATTATTTGTAATTGTATATTTAGTTAAATGCAGAATTAAGGTTTGAACTTTTGCGGATAAAAAAAATGGTTTACAGGCTTTAATGGTTAAGAGGCACTTTTGTTACTTGACAATTCTACATTTTTAATAAATCCAGGTTATTGCGATTTTAACAGAGTATTGAAGATTTTTTCTTGTATAGTTTATAAGGATTCACAGAATCACAGAAAAATAAAGTGCAGAAAAGGCCCTTCGGCCAAGAGTCTGCATCGCTGCATGAAAGGCACCTGATTTGCCAATCCGAATCCCATTTGCCAGCACTTGGCCCATAGCCTTGAATGTTCAGATGTGCCAAGTGCTCATCCAGGTACTTTTTAAAGGATGTGAGGCAACCCGCCTCTACCACCCTCCCAGGCAGCGCGTTCCAGACCCTCGCTACCCTCTGGGTAAAAATGTTTTTCCTGAAATCTCCCCTGAACCTCCCGCCCCTCACCTTGAACTTGTGTCCCCTCGTAACCCACCCTGCTCCCTATCCACCCTGTCCATGCCCCTCATAATCTACACCTCAATCAGGTCGCCCCTCAGTCTTCTCTGCTCCAGTGAGAATAACCCAAGCCTATCCAACCTCTCTTCATAACTTAAATGTTCCATCCCAGGCAACATCCTGGTGAATCTCCTCTGCCCCCCCTCCAGTGCAATCCCATCCTTCCTATAATGTGACGACCAGAATTGCACACAGTACTCCAGCTGTGGCCTCACCACTACTCCAACATGACCTTCCTTGATTTTGTAATCTAAGCCACGATTGATAAAGGCAAGTGTCCCATGTGCCTTTTTCACCACCCTATTAACCTGCCCTTCTGCCTTCAGAGATCTATTTACAAACACGGCAATGACTCTTTGTTTCTCAGGACTTCCCAGCTTGGTGCCATTCATTGAATATTTCCTTGTCAAATTGCTCCTTCGTAAATGTAATACCTCACACTTTTCAGGATTAAATTCCATCTGCCACTTTTCTGCCCATTTGACCATCCCGTCTATATCATAGAACATAGAACAGTACAGCACAGAACAGGCCCTTCGGCCCTCGATGTTGTGCCGAGCAATGATCACCCTACTCAAACCCACGTATCCACCCTATACCCATAACCCAACAACCCCCCCCCCCCCCAACCTTACTTTTTAGGACACTACGGGCAATTTAGCATGGCCAATCCACCTAACCCGCGCATCTTTGGACTGTCTTCCTGTAACTTTCTCAGCCTCACTGTTAACCACCCGGCCTATCTTTGTGTCATTGCCTTATTTTACTAAAGTCTGCACTCCCCCAATCCAAAACCCTTTTCTGCAATTTGTCTATTTCCTTGTCCATAACAAACTTAAATTGCACCATGTTGTGGTCGCTATCACTATAATGCTCCCCCACTATCACAACCACCACCCGTCTGGCTTCATTCCCCAACATTAGGTACAGCACTGCACCATCCCTTATTGGACACTCCACACATCAAGCTAAAAAGTTATCTTGTATACATTTTACAAACTCTGCTCCATCTAAGCCCATAACATAATGACTATCCCAGTTAATGCTGGGAAAGTTGAAATCATCCACTATAATTACCCTATTATTATTTTTACACACTTCTGCAAATTGTGCACAGATTTGCTCCTACATCTCCCGCTGGCTATCTGGGGGTCTAAGGATTGGATGCGAAGATTTCTTTTCACATTTGCGAATAGCCTAAGAATATTTATTGGCATTTATGATCGCAATTCAATTCAGCACATTGAGCTGAGGCACTGAAATGGGATCCCCAATGGCCAGAGTGATTGCAAACCGGAGTGTATCAGTTGTAAAACTCAATCCAGAAAGATTTTGTTTTTCAGAGGGACTGTGGTCAAAGTAATATAATAATCTTTATGGTCACAAGTAGGCTTACATTAAAACTGCAAAGAAGTTACTGTGAAAAGCCCCTCGTCGCCACATTCCAGCGCCTGTTCGGGTACATGGAGGGAGAATTCAGAATGTCCAATTCGCCTAACAGCACATCTTTCGGGACTTGTGGGTGGAAACCGGAGCGTCCGGAGGAAACCCACGCAGACACGGGGAGAATGTGCCGACTTTGCACAGACAGTGACCCAAGCCGGGAATCAAACCTCGGACGCTGGCGCTGTGAAGCTAGTGCTAACCACTGTGCTGCCCACTACTTTCAAGTGTGTGGAGGCACAAAGCTCAACACGGTCTGGATTCACAGGTTTGTAGAAGCAATACATTCTCGGAGATGCTGAGTTTGTTGAAAGGTTAAAGATTTCATCCATCTTCATGTTTTCATATTATTGTGAGGTGTAGATATTTCCGTGACATTTTCTTTCTTATGCTTTGTCCTATTTACCTGCTGTCTGTTGGGAAACAGGTTATACCGGTTGATTAAGATTTCTTTAAAATTCGTCCCAAATCATTAAAAGATTTAAGATTCATTACATCTTTCTTAACAATAAGACTGTTGTAATGCCACGTTAGATAATTGTTACTGGAGGGAATTTCTAAATAGAAACAGAGTTAATTATTTAAACAAAACCTGGTGCTTGTTAGGCTGTTTACAGAGGTGAATGTTAAATTATGAAATTAATTGATAGCAGAACATAGAACATAGAACAGTACAGCACAGAACAGGCCCTTCGGCCCTCAATGTTGTGCCGAGCCACGATCACCCTACTCAAACCCACGTATCCACCCTATACCCGTAACCCAACAACCCCCCTTAACCTTACTTTTATTAGGACACTACGGGCAATTTAGCATGGCCAATCCACCTAACCCGCACATCTTTGGACTGTGGGAGGAAACCGGAGCACCCGGAGGAAACCCACGCACTCAGGGGGAGGACGTGCAGACTCCACACAGACAGTGACCCAGCCGGGAATCGAACCTGGGACCCTGGAGCTGTGAAGCATTTATGCTAACCACCATGCTACCCTGCTGCCCTTTTTTGATGACCTTTTTTGGAAAGGGTTGCCTTTACTAAATTATGATCAATGATTGTTACTTATTCAAAGAGTTGCTGTAATTTTTAAGAGTGAATCTTTCCCTGTTATTCTTAAATGATTTCCTTTTTTAAAAAATGAATCTCCTTCAGTAACTATTCCAATTTTATCAATGAATATTAGAGGCAGCACAGTGGTTAGCACTGATACCTCAAGGCACCGAGGTCCCAGACTCGATCCCAGCTCAAAAACAGAAACTGAGCCTATAGAACACATTAAAGAGGTGCATGGTGGTACAGTGGTTAGCATTGCTGCCTCAGGGCGCCCAAGGACCCGGCTTCGATCCCGGCTCTGGGTCACTGTCCATGTGGAGTTTGCATTCTCCTAGTGTTTGCGTGGGTTTCGCTCCGACAACCCAAAGATGTGCAGGTTAGGTGGATTGGCCACGCTAAGTTGCCCCTTAATTGGAAAAAATGAATTGGGTACTCTAAATGTATTTTTTTTAAAATCAATGAATATTAGTACTGAGTGACTTTATAGGGTTCCAATTAAAATAACCATGTTGTAGGATCTTATCCAGAATTTAATGAGAATTTTGAACATTTTGTTCCGGACACCGATGTTTGCAAGAATCGCGGTTACTCACTGTTGAATTATTTTCAAAGAAATCTATCCTATTGCATAACTTTAGTAAAAAGATAGTGAAACAAAGATTTGTTGTGGCCAATGACACCTTGCATTTATATACCTTTAACCAAGTAAAAAGTGCCAAAGGCTTCAGGAGCACTATAAGACAAGCAGAGTGAGATATTTGAATAGGCACCAACAACTTGTTTTTTAAGGAATATCTTAATGCAGGATATAGAGGCAGTGAGGTTTCAGGAGGGAATTCAGAGCTTAGGGTCCAGGCAGCTGAAGGCACTGACATCAGAGATGTAATCGGGGGCGTTGCAAGAGGCCAGAATTGCAGGAGCAGAGAACACGGAGTTATAGAACTTAAGTCTTGAAAAACAGGGAGGTAAATAGCTATTTAATTAGTCAGCACTTTGTCAGGTTGATTTGGGCTCTTAAATGCAGTTATCCCTCTGTGATTGTAATGGATTTGCTACCATCGCCAGCTCCCTCTGATGGAAGGAAATTACAGCTACACTGATTCTGCACCCTGGGCTGTCTTCAGATATGGTGCTGAGCTATAATTTTCTGGTCATTCTCCATCTCAGTAGCAAAGGGCCGAGCTTACCCCTGATCTCACTGTCCACTGCCTTTCCCGGCAAGGGACTGCCTTCCTGGCTGTCGAACAGTAAGCCCAGGGTGATTTGAAGCTGGTACAAGCCCCTGCAACTGATGTCTGAGAGACGGCAATGTGTTTAAACCGCACAGCCTTGGCCACAGGGGCTCGCTTGACTTGCTGGACCAGCCATCTGCAAGGGTGTTGGTGGCACCATCCTCGTTGCTAAATCTGATCTGGGTGCTTTCTCCCACTGGCTGAGTCCATCTGGAATTCTGCTCACCTCCAACCTGCCATCTGCCCCCTTTCCCCCACCTGACCCCCGAGTTCAGGAAATGTCCTGCACAGCCACTTTGCAGCTGTTGAGACGTCACAGTCCCTGGACCCAGAGTCATGTTTGCAGGACCCATTCCCATGGCCTCCCTGTCCTCCCCTGAACAATGATCTTTCACAAGCATTGCCCAGAAACCAGAGTATCTCAACTTCTGCTCGGCCTTAAACAACAGGCTTATAACAAAAAGCATGCCTCTGCTCAAACTTCTGTTAAAAGCCAGATTAGCCTTTCTGTGGGAGTGACATTTCCTGATCGAGCAGCAAAGTACAGCACCGGGTATGTCAAACTGGATGTCTTGCTCAAATCTTTGAAGCTGGACTTGATCCATGCAACCTCTGGACTCGAGAAGCAGGAGTGCTCCCCAGCGAACTGACAGGAGTGAGCAGAAACCTTGCCCAAACAGTTTCAACTAAATAGCAGCGGTCTTCACTCCTTAATCGGAAGCATTTTAGATCAAGCTTCACTCCCAGAGCTGATCACATAAGGCTGAAACGTCTGTACTATTGAGAGTGATGCCATCTTCCGGCCGAGATATTAAACCAAGGCCCTGCCTACCTGTTAGCAGACATAAAACAGCACTTGTTTGAAGAGCAGTGAAGCTCAATCAACAGCTATCCTCCCATCGCCAGCAAAACATGTCCTGAATCATTTACCGAATTGATCTTTGTGAGAAGCATGCTATGTGAATAGGCGGCCACATCTGCCTCAATAACAATTAAATACACTTCATAAACTAGTTCTTCAAGTTGTGCTCAGAAAACAGACTGCTCGCACCAACTGTATCATAGAATGGACAGTGTAACATTCTGATGGATTGGCCATATATTAAAAAATGGCAGACGGATGTTGATTTTGGCACCTGCCCACCTACCAATTTATGGGGTGGGGAGAAAAGAGCTCAAGGGTGGGTGTGAAGGCAGTCGGATGGGCACCCGTCGTATTTTATATTCCCGCTTCACTGAAAGCACGCCTGTTTTTTGTGTGTGTGTGTGTGTGTTTGGGGGGGGGGGGGGGGGGGGAGAGAGAGAGAGAGAGAATAAACTGCAGCCCTGGCAAGAAGCAAAAGTTAGACAGTTAATTATTTTCTTACCACTAAACCATTACCAGGATTGGAGAACTCAAGAGCGACCGTTCCCACCACTAACATGCTCACCTCAGTCAGAACGTTACGCAAGATGAAACCTAAGGTACTGGGGCAAGAATTTGTCACAGAAATCCCAGAGAATGGATAAACAGGAATGCTATGGGGGAGCACCCCCACAGACACCTTACTCATGGAACTTTTAAACTAAAATGCAGTAAGCATAGAGCAGCTGAAGAGATAAACAATGCTGTTGTGCTGGGCATGGAATTACATTTTCTGATGAAGATTTACAAAGCTAAAAATGTCCAGGATCAAAAATGGATTAAGATTAAAATCACTATGGCAGATATGGGTTAAGATTAAGTATAATTTTCAGATGAAGCACAGTTAGAGGGCAGGCAATAATTGGACAAGAGAAAACGAACAGGCATAATTCAGTTTTGATTTCACAGAAGTCACAGTCTTTATTTCTCCATTGTAGACATGCATGTCTGCATTTAGAGTGGGAACTGTACATTTAAATTAGTCATTACGGTAACACCACTACTAGTGGTGAAGGCAATATTTTACATAGGTCGTTTCCATTACAAATGAAGGCAAGAAATATTGAAAGGAAATGCACTGATGCAAATTCTACACCCATGCAGGGCTTTTCATAATATTAAAAACTTTAACAATGTTCTTAACCTTTAATCTAAGCCTTCTCTTTCACCGGTTTTATCCTCAAGATTTCAGCAAAATCATCTCCAAACCAGGAGGTGATATGGGCAGCGTCTACAGTGAAGTAAAACAGCATGTCCCGGCACTGTTTTCTACGATATATGGACCTTGGATCCTCCGATAGTACAGCCACAATGGCAGACTTGGCTTCCTCGACCGACTGGAAGTATTTCAGTGAGATTTTGCCTGGATCTGTAAATAGATAGAGTTGATTCATCTTAAACTCTTAATTTTTTTTTCAAAAAATTGAATTCTAAAGTTATATGATAGCTACAATGAAGTGTAAGTTTAATGTTCAACAAATGCAACAATGTTCCTGGATCAAGGCCCCCAGGACCATTTAAAAATAATCCAAAATAATTAAAAATAAAGCTGAACCAAATTTGCAAAATAATTTGAAAGCTGTTAGTGTTAAAGTACACAGTTTACAAAAAAAATACAGGATAATTGGGGCAGCCTGGTGGTTGGCACTGCTGCCTCACACCTCTAAGGTCCCGGGTTCAATTCCGGTGACAGTCTGTGCCGAGTTTCCACGTTCTCCCCGCGTCTGCGTGGGTTTCCTCCGGGTGCTCCAGTGTGCAGACTGGGTGGATTGGCTGTGTTAAATTGCCTATTCGTGTCCCAAAAAAGATTAGGTGGGATTACTGGGTTACGGGGATAGGTGGGGGTGTGGGCTTAAGTAGGAAAGTGTTCTTTCCAAGGGTCGGTGCAGACTCGATGGGCCAAATGACCTCCTTCTACACTGTAAATTCTACGATCATTGGTTTTAGAAACAGATAGTCGTAGAATACAGAAGCAAGGAAGTGTGCAAAATCTTTATAAAACTCTGCTTCTGCCTCAGTGTGGAATTCTGTCCAATCCTGAGCAATGCACTTTAAGAATGTCAAGAACTTGAGAGGTAGCAGAGTAGTTTTAGCAGAATGGTTCCAGGAGTGAGGCACTTTGGTTAAGTGTGGAGTCTGGAGACACTGGGGTTATTCTCCCGAGAGCAGTGAAGGTTAAAGAGAAATTTAACAGAGGGGTTCAAAATCTGTTTGACAGATTTTTTTGACAGAGTAAATAAGGAGAAATTGTTTCCAGTGGTAAGGGGATTGATAATCAGAGAACACAGAGTCACGGTAATTGGCAAAATAACCAGAGGCAACATTAGGAAACTTTTTTTTTAAAAAGTGCAGCAGTCTGGCTTATGATCTATAATGCGCTGACTGCAAGGGAACAGACTCAATAGTAACTTTCAAAAAGAAATTGGATAAAGACTTGAAGGGTTAACAATTACAGGGCTATGGTGAAAGAGCAGTGTGGGGGGGTGGGGGGGGGGGGGGGGGGGGGGGTTAGTGGAATCAATCGGCAAACTCTACCAAAAAAAGGTGACATAGGCACAATGGATCAAATGACCTCCATGTGTATTACAACGCTTTAGTTTACAACTCAGTCGGTGTTACATTTGAATGCTAAGATTTGAGTTCTGGCTGTTGGTTTTATTATTAGTTACAAGCAGTGTGACACCATTCCTACCTGTCCCACTTGGAGCCTGAAACTGCTTCAGATCCAATTCTGCATGAGGAGTGAATCGAACGTGCAGGGGAGTTACAGGTGATTGTTTGATCCACGTCGCAATAGTACTGTGGGATGACGGGTTTGCAGCATCAAGGTTCTTTGGCCACTTACTCTGACAGAGGGTGGCAGCACCTGACTGCTCAGACTCCAAGCAAATAACTTTGCCTTCTGCAGTCACTTGGTTTCTATCACTGTGAAACAGCTGACATTTGATTTTCTCCACAGCTGAGAGTATGCTTTCATCAGAAACATCCTCCTTTCCAGTAAATCCACCCGCTTTTTCAGTTTTTAGCTCACAACTGTAACACTCCTCTTTGTCTGTGGTTTGGTCCATAATGCAGGCTGAAATTGGACTTCCTACATGCAGAGGGGGCTGGTCTTCTCCCTCAAGAACATCTGTCTTTCTGAATGGGTGTATGGCATCTCCAGGAGCATGTTGCACCCACTCAGTAAAACAATGCCCTGCTGTCTCTGAAGCCACCTTAACATGGGCTGGCTGCTTATCCCCACTCTCCATAGTTACTGGCGCAGTGATTGGAATGGGTATATCGTGACATTGCTCATCTGGCACAAGAATCTCTTGATGTGGTTGGCAGTTGTTTTGGGGTGGGTCCGCCTTAGCTGTGTCGTAATCTGGAATGTACGGCTTAATGTCCAGTACCGGCGTTCCTTGGATCATGTCAATTCCCGAGAAATAAAGAGTGTCACCTTTAAGGAGGAAAGGAAATAGATTACACACAAGAAACATTCAATGCTGCATATTGATTATCAAATATCTGAAAATTCAAAGATTCAATCTATTGGTTAATTATCACTGATGAGCAATCTGTTTAGAAACAAGCTTCAAGGATGAAGTGGGTGGCAGAATCATGGAAAATTGTCTGACCTCAAGTTGAGCTTCAAACACATTCTGTTCCATTCAATTCCACCTTTTACCAGGAACACCTATTTCTACCCGCATGACATATGCTTGACCCTCTCCAGTACTGAAAAACGTACCTATTCTTTTGCCCCTGCTAGACATGACTATTCGATGGGTGGCACGGGGGTTAGAACTCCTGCCTCACAGCGCCAGGGACCCAGGTCCGATTCTCACCTTGGGTGACTGTCTGTGTGGGGTTTGCACAGTTTAATCCAGTGACTGTGTGGGTTTCCTCCAGGTGCTCCAGTTTCCTCCCACAGCCTAAAGATATGCAGATCAAGTGGATTGGTCATGTTAAATTGCCCCCTAGAGTCCAAAGATGTGCAATTTAGGTGGGGTTGTGGGGATAGGGCAGGGGAGTGGGCCTAGGTAGGATACTCTTTCAGAGGGTCGGTCCAGACTCGATGGGCCGAATGGCCTCCTTCTGCACTGACGGGATTCTATGAATTCTGATGCCCTCCCATCTCCCAACTGTTCCAAACTGCAGCTCTCTCCACCCTCCATTAACCCCCACCTTTTCTGATCCATACATCCCCAACATATTAAGATCAAAATGAATATTCAACCAACTAATGCAATCTTGCAAGCTGATCCAGTCTTATACATCTTGCCCGGTCCCCGTTCAGGAAGTCCTTGCCTTTTCATACCACTGCTTACCTTCAGTCTCGGTCTCCAAATTCCTCCTGTTCTCTAATCTCCGGTAAAGGCATTTAAAAATCATAGAACAATATATCACAGGAGGGCATTTATCACATCAAGCCAGTGTCAGCTTTCTGCAAGAGTAATCCAGCGAGTCCCACCCATTAGCCCCAAACCCTTTCCCCACAGATCTACAAACTGTTTTCTTATCCAATTCGTATTGAATTCCTTTTCAAAAGTCACGGTTGAATCTGTCTCCACCATTCAATATCCAAACAATTTTCCTCATGTTGGTTCTTTTGCCAGTCACTTAAAATCACAAGACCTCTTGTTCCCGACTCTTCCGGCAATAGGAACAGTTTTGCTCTATCTATTCGGTCTAGACACCTGATGATTTTGGACAACCCCCGCAGACACGGGGAGAACGTGCAGACTCTGCAAAGACAGTGACCCAAGCCGGAAATCGAACCTGGGATCCTGGCGCTGTGAAGCAACAGTGCTAACCACTGTGGTAAAATGCCGCCCTACATGGTTTACAGTTGCTTTTCCTGCCCACTTCCACTTGTGAAGCATTGTGGGGCAAACTCTGTTAAGGATATTAAATGCAGGGCAGCGCGGTGGCCTAGTGGTTAGCACTGCAGCCTCACGGGGCTGAGGTCCCAGGTTCGATCCCAGCTCTGGCTCACTGTCCCTGTGGAGTTTGCACATTCTCCCCGTGTTTGCGTGGGTTTCGCCCCCACAACCCAAAAATGAGCAGAGTAGGTGGATTGGCCACACTAAATTGCCCCTTAAATCGGAAAAAATAATTGGGTAATCTAAATTTATTTTTAAAAAAGGATGTTAAATGCTACTATTGTATAATTTAATCCAGGAAATCAGATGATTCACATTAAATTGTGTCTTATCATCAGGACATCTTAACTACACCATATCTTTGTAACCAGCTCCCCAGTTTTCTATGCAGCCAAAATACCAGGTGGCTATTGACAGAGAATCACAAATATATCAAAATTATTTGAGATACAGCATCCTTTTCTCAAAGGAAAGTTAAAACAAATACCGTACATGCATTATTATGGTCAGTGACCACGAAGACGCAAGATTTATAGAATTACTTCTCGCAAACCTTCATTATATTAGGGGTAATATTTCAATTTTCAGTTCCAATGTAGAGCTCAACCTTTTGAAAAGCAGATAGGCTTTCAGTCCTTGCGATTTTCTGCCTTTTCAGGAGTGAACACTGCAAATTGTCTGAATACTTATGCATTCCTATTGGGCAAAGATCTACCCCCAAACTATGAAATATGATTTAGTGGCCATTACTGAAACATGGTTAAAGGATGGTCATGACTGGGAGTTAAATATCCAAGGGTATCAAACTATTCGGAAGGACAGAGTGGATGGTAAGAGAGGTGGTGTAGCTCTGTTATTTAAGGATGACATCCGGGCAATAGTAAGGGATGACATCAGTGCTATGGAGGATAAGGTTGAATCCATTTGGGTGGAAATCAGGAAAAGTAAGGCGAAAAAGTCACTGATAGGAGTAGTCTATAGGCCACTAAATTGTAACATTATGGTGGGGCAGGCAATAAACAAAGAAATAACTGATGCATGTAGAAATGGTACAGCAGTTATCATGGGGGATTTGAATCTACATGTCGATTGGTTTAACTAGGTCGGTCAAGGCAGTCTTGATGAGGAGTTTATAGAATGTATAGAACATAGAACAGTACAGCATAGAACAGGCCCTTCGGCCCTCGATGTTGTGCCGAGCAATGATCACCCTACTCAAACCCACGTATCCACCCTATACCCGTAACCCAACAACCCCCCCCCATACCTTACTTTTTAGGACACTACGGGCAATTTAGCATGGCCAATCCACCTAACCCGCACATCTTTGGACTGTGGGAGGAAACCGGAGCACCCGGAGGAAACCCACGCACACACGGGGAGGACATGCAGACTCCGCACAGACAGTGACCCAGCCGGGAATCGAACCTGGGACCCTGGAACCACCATGCTACCGTTCTGAAACTATTGTACAATAGTTTCCTAGAACAGTATGTAATGGAACCTACGAGGGAACAAGCAGTCCTAGATCTGGTCCTGTGTAATGAGACAGGGTTGATTAATGATCTAATAGTTAGGGATCCTCTCGGAAGGAGCGATCACAATATGGTGGAATTTAAAATACAGATGGAGGGTGAGAAGGTAAAATCAAACACTAGTGTTTTATACTTAAACAAAGAGGATTACAATGGGATGAGAGAAGAACTAGCTAAGGTAGACTGGGAGCAAAGACTGTGTGGTGAAACAGTCGAGGAACAGTGGAGAACCTTCCAAGCGATTTTTCAGTGTTCAGCAAAGGTTTATACCAACAAAAAGGAAGGACGGTAGAAAGAGGGAAAATCGACCGTGGATATCTAAGGAAATAAGGGAGAATATCAAATTGAAGGAAAAAAGCATACAAAGTGGCAAAGATTAGTGGGAGACTAGAGGACTGGGAAATCTTTAGGGGGCAAGAGAAAGCTACTAAAAAAGCTATAAAGAAGAGTAAGATAGAGAATGAGAGTAAACTTGCTCAGAATGTAAAAATAGATAGTAAAAGTTTCTATAAAGATATAAAACAAAAAAGAGTGGCTCAGGTAAATATTGGTCCTTTAGAGGATGAGAAGGGAGATTTAATAATGAGAGATGAGGAAATGGCTGAGGAACTGAACAGGTTTTTTGGGTCGGTCTTCACAGTGGAAGACACAAATAACACGCAAGTGACTGATAGAAATGAGGCTATGACAGGTGAGGACCTTGAGATGATTGTTATCACTCAGGAGGTAGTGATGGGCCAGCTAATGAGGCTAAAGGTAGACAAGTCTCCTGGCCCTGATGGAGTGCATCCCAGAGTGCTAAAAGAGATGGCTAGGGAAACTGCAAATGCACTAGTTATAATTTACCAAAATTCACTAGACTCTGAGGTGGTCCCGGCGGATTGGAAATTAGAAAACGTGACACCATTATTTTAAAAAGGAAGTAGGCAGAAAGCGGGTAATTATAGGCCAGTGAGCTTAACTTTGGTAGTAGGTAAGATGCTGGAATCTATCAAGGAAGAAATAGTGAGGCATCTGGATGGAAATTGTCCCATTGGGCAGACGCATGGGTTCATAAAGGGCAAGTCGTGCCTAACTAATTTAGTGGAATTTTTGAGGACATTACCAGTGCGGTAGATAACGAGGAGCCAATGGATGTGGTATATCTGGATCTCCAGAAAGCCTTTGATAAGGTGCCACACAAAAGGTTGTAAGATAAAGATGCATGGCATTAAGGGTAAAGTAGTAGCATGGATAGCGGATTGGTTAATTAATAGAAAGCAAAGAGTTGGGATTAATGGGTGTTTCTCTGGTTGGCAATCAGTAGCTAGTGGTGTCCCTCAGGGATCAGTGTTGGGCCCACAATTGTTCACAATTTACATAGATGATTTGCAGTTGGGGACCAAGGGCAATGTGTCCAAGTTTGCAGACAACACTAAGATGAGTGGTAAAGCAAAAAGTGCAGAGGATACTGGAAGTCTACAGAAGGATTTGGATAGGTTAAGTGAATGGGCTAGGGTCTGGCAGATGGAATACAATGTTGACAAATGTGAGGTTATCCATTTTGGTAGGAATAACAGCAAAAGGGATTATTTAAATGATAAAATATTAAAACATGCTGCTGTGCAGAGACCTGGGTGTGCTTGTGCATGAGTCGCAAAAAGCTGGTTTACTGGTGCAACAGGTGATTAAAAAGGCAAATGGAATTTTGTCCTTCATTGCTCGAGGGATGAAGTTTAAGACTAGGGAGGTTATGCTGCAATTGTACAAGGTGTTAGTGAGGCCACACCTGGAGTATTGTGTTCAGTTTTGGTCTCCTTACCCAAGAAAGGACGTATTGGCGCTGGAGGGTGTGCAGAGGATTCACTAGGTCACTAGCCGGGGCTGGTTTAGCACAGGGCTAAATCGCTGGCTTTGAAAGCAGACCAAGGCAGGCCAGCAGCACGGTTCAATTCCTGTATCAGCGTCCCCGAACAGGCACCGGAATGTGGCGGCTAGGGGCTTTTCACAGTAACTTCATTTGAAGCCTACTTGTGACAATAGCGATTTTCATTTCATTTTCATTCATTTCATTTCATTCATTTTCATTTCATTTCATAATCCCAGAGCTGAAGGGGTTGGATTACGAGGAGAGGTTGAGTAGACTGGGACTGTACTCATTGGAATTTAGAAAGATGAGGGGCAATCTTGTAGAAACATATAAAATTATGAAGGGAATAGATCGGATAGATGCGGGCAGATTGCTTCCACTGGCGGGTGAAAGCAGAACTAGGGGTTATAGCCTCAAAATAAGGGGAAGTAGATTTAGGACTGAGTTTAGGAGGAACGTCTTCACCCAAAGGATTGTGAATCTATGGAATTCCTTGCCCAGTGAAGCAGTTGAGCAGTTGAGGCTCCTTCATTAAATGTTTTTAAGGTAAAGATAGATAGTTTTTTGAAGAATAAAGGGATTAAGGGTTATGGTGTTCGGGCCGGAAAGTGGAGCTGAGTCCACAAAAGATCAGCCATGATCTCATTGAATGGCGGAGCAGGCTCAAGGGGCCAGATGGCCTACTCCTGCTCCATGTTCTTATAAGTTACAATACTGTCTCTTTTGTTTTAATTAATTGCAACTTCATAGGGTAGCATTAGATTATCTGAATAGAAGCAATGTGCAGGGGTAAAGGGAAAAGGCAGGAGAATGAATGGCACTAGATTATAATGTCCATTTGGAGAGCCAATGGTGACACCACGAGCCAAATAGCCTCCTTCTGTACCATAACAATTCTGTGATTCATACAGGGAAAATTTCTGGATTCCCACAAGGACTTGTACTTTTCCTGGTTGGATCAAAGTTGGAATTTTAGCCCTATAGAGCATCTCTGAAGAAGCATACCTTCAATCCGATCCAATTTTGCCAGTGTTAAACCTATTGCATTGGGTCGGTGAGGACTTCTTGTAGAAAATACTCCAGTTTTTAATCCATTTAGTCGAGGCGGTTTGACTTTAGCTTTACAGCTCTGGTGTCCATTCTTGTGAAAAACAAAAATAATCCTGCATAAATAAAATGTTATACGTTTAGAATTTAGATAAATTGAATAAAAATAATAAAATTTACCTAAAAGCACAAGGGCTAAAGAATAAGATTGCTTTAGTTTGTCAGGCAGTCTTAAGAAAAAATAAAGAACTAGATTATACAGCCCTCTGAGAACTTAAAACGCAATGAACTATGCAGGATAGTTGGAAAAATAATTAAGTCAGCATTCTAGTTTGATTTGAACTTGGTCATCTCACAGTAGTTATTACAATCAGCAAACTGCCATCAATAACAATGATCTTTAAAAAAAAAAAAATCAAAACACGAGCTTACAGGCAGTGGTATTTCGCTGGACTAATAATCCAGAGACCCAGAGTCATGCTCTGGGGATCCGGGTTCGAATCCCTCCATGGCAGATGGTGAAATTTGAATTCAATAAAAATATGGAATTAAAAGTCTAAAAGGTGACCATGAAACCATTGTCGATTGACGTAAAAACCATCTGGTTCATAGTGTCCTTTAGGGAAGGAGATCTGCTGTCCTTACCCTGTCTGGCACACATGCAACTCCAAATCCACATCAATGTGGTTGACTCTTAAATGCCGTCAGGGATGGACAATTAATGCTGGCCCAGCCATGAACGAATAAAAAGACAGATCCGTTCTGTGACCAACAACTATGGTACCGGTTTCAGAAAATTTTTGCAACTGTGTAGAAAGTTTTGAACTTCTCCACAATAAGTCAAAGTCACGTTACATTCTACTTCAGCACATCAATTGTGCACCTTGTACCACAAAAGAGACATGTTTTTGACCTTAAAAAGCAGGTCTTGCCCAATAATTAGGAAAAAAAATATGTTCGCTATAACCAATGCCACTTTAGATAAAAATTTGTTCCAGTACAGACACGAGGGATGGTTTTACTTCGCTGCCAGCATGAGTTGGGAGTGAGAATCAGAAATAGCATCACAGTACAATGGCTTGCTGACTCATTGCTAGCTTTCATGCCAAAACAACCTCACAAAATTAACTCAATTCTCTTCCAACCAAGGATAAATTCAGTATTCCCAGCAGGGAGTCAGACTAAAAGGGAACACTTGTCAGAGATAATGCTACAACATCACCAAAGTCTTCTCCAAGCATGCTCCTCTCCTGGCAGTCTGGGAATGCTAAATTTATACTAGTTCTAGTTTTATTGTAGATTTTGTACACTTTCTAATCATTGCAGCAATTTTATAAATCAATCATCTTATAAGCTGAAACCAAAGATAATTGCTGTTCATGGTCAATTAGCCAAGCTACATGCAAGTCTTTGATTACAAACAACACTCCGAGCAAAGTTAGGGTAAAAACAAAGCCAATTTAAGAAAAACAAATAAAGTGATTAGTTTATTTCTTACAGCATTGCTCATTGAACCCGAAGGGGTATAGTTACACAAACCAGTATAGGTAGCAAGGCAGGTTAATAAGGGCGTTAAAAATTGCAAACCAAGCACTGGGGTTCATTTCTAGAGCAGTACAATTTAAAGCAGAGAAGTTATGCTAAACTTGTATAGAGCTTTTGTTAAATTACACCTGTAGTGCTATGCAGATGTTTCTGCTCTCCACATTATAGAAAAGGATATTGAGGCATAACAGAAGGTGCAAAAATAGATTTGTGAGGGTGATACCAGAGCTAAGAGGGTATACTTATCAGGGAAGGTTCAACAAGTTTGTGTGCTTTTCTCTTGAAAAGAAAAAGGGACGGTGGCTGAGGGGTGACCCAATGAGAGAGAGAGAGAGAGAGAGAGAGAGAGAGAGGAGTTATCACTGAGCAAATTAGCATAGAATAAATAGGATTAGAGTTAAAATTGTGGGAGAAATGGGTTAAATAATCAGAGGTCACAAACATGTACCTTCCAGAACTGAAACCAACCTACCAGACATGTGAAAATTGATCCAAACCCATGAGAGAATGTTCCGCGTTGTTGAAAATGATCTTGCTAATTTTAAGTCGTGCACGGGACAAGCTACAAATAGTTGGTTGTCGGGGTGTGCCATTTTTGGCAGTGAAGCAGGATTCGATGTATCCAATGGGCACAGTTCGAATGTTTCCTTTTAAAACATAAGCAGTACATGTAATTCTTAAATTTCATTTCATACATTACAGATCAATTACTGTCAGCAAGGCAAGGACGGGATGTGAAATATGTTGAATACAGTTATCTTATTAAGCAGACTTGTATGTAATAAAACTATATACTGTCACAATCAGTAAACACAGGAGTTTTGACTATTATCAGAGTTACATATAATGTATCACTTTCAGTACACTTGTAACAAGTATAATTACTGCTGATGAATTGCTGAGGCAATTGGCAAGTGAAGTTTCTCTTAACGGAATGTGCTTTCTCTTTTCTGCCGGAACACTCCTCGGACAACTCTGGTCCAATGATTTGCTCAGTAAAGCTGCGCAGTCCCAAACGAAGTGTTTTCACCACAGTCTCAAAAGAATACTTCATACTTTCGACGTGTTTTGCTTTCTATACCAATTATTCTTGTGGTCTCTCTAAATGAGATTTTAAATTAATTATCACTCAATGTTGAGTTTGTTCTTTGAACACACGCTCAGAAGAACCTAGATTAAAGTCCTCTCCCAATTTTTATTTCCTAATTTTATATCTAGGATCTTCATCAACCAAACTGGCTTCATACCTTGGTACTGAGATCAAAGGACACCATGCTAAGTCACAACACCAGTTTCCTTTCTCACTCCAATAATGTGTGCTGACACCCAATATAATAATCTTTATTAGTGTCACAAGTAGGCTTACATTAACACCGCAATGAAGTTAGTAAAATCCCGTAGTCGTCACATTCCAGTGCCTGTTCGGGTACACAGTGGGTGAATTCAGAATGTCCAATTCATCGAACAAGCACATCTTTTGGGACTTGTGGGAGGAAACCTGGAGGAAACCCATGCAGACACGGGGAGAACGTGCAGACTCCACACAGACAGTAACTCAAGCCGGGAATCGAACCCATGTCCCTGGAGCTGTGAAGCAACAGCGATAACCACTGTGCTACCGTGTCACCCATGGAACTCAACTCTAAACATCATTATGTGAAGTCATTACTTTAGCAATCAAAATGATTCGACAATATGAACAAAAATATCAATTTAGCCTGTTCCTGCACACAAGGTTCAAAATAAACACATGAAAACATGAAGTAAAACAGATTATTGCAGGCCCATGGTAGAATCTGTAATAAATTGAAAAACTAGAATTTCATACCTTTCTCCAAAGATAGGGACACCGGATCGTGTTGATTTCTGATAGGTACACAATCCTGGGAAGGCTCCTTTGTCAAACCATTCAGAAGGGAGTGCAGGTCCTCAATAGATTTCTTATGTACATGGACATCTTTGTTGACTTGTTGCCTAATTACATCCAAAGTTACAGATTAGCAAAGCTTTCCTTATCCTCTCTCTTTAAAAAAAAAGTAGATGGAGATGGAAAGATAGATGGAGATGGAAAGATAGAAGACATTTCAGAGTAGCTGCATGTATCCATGGGTCCCACAACTTTGAACCAATTGGGACCTACCCATTCTCCGAACCGAGAAATACCGTCCAAGTACTCTGTATAGCCAAAGCAATAGTAAAAGGGTTCGCTTGTGACAATGCACAATGGAGGAGTATCTTAAACCAGTGTTCTTCAAAGTCGAGGGTGCGACCTGCGGGCGGGTCGCGGAGCTGTTGTCCGCGGCGCTTCCGATCTTTTCATAATGCCGGCTGCAAGCCGCCACGAACATGTAAAAAAAATTTTTGGCCGCATTGCGCATGCGCGCCGATCATCGGACACGCATGCGCATTCCACAAACATGTAAAAAAAAACTCGCCCGCATTGCGCATCGATAATCGGGCACGCATGCGCAGTGCGGCCGCAGTTGCAGCTTTTCGTTTCACAAGTTCTGTAGTGGTTTTTATTCATTTATTCATTTATTTTATTTTTTTTACAAGTTCGTGGGGGTTTTCTTCATTTTTTTTACTCATTTTTTTTAACAAGTTCAGGGCGGGGGTTTATTTGATAAAACTTTACAGGAAAAAAATTCTGCACTTTGGACTCCATACTTTCCGAAGCCAGAAGGCTTCACCTTCATCCAACAGGTTCCATTGGAGGAGCGTGTACAAGGGCCAAAGGGACCCAAAACTATTTCCTCCATTTTTGGCAGCAGCAAACAAGGTCAGAGAAAATGGTGGGTCACGCAGGTCGGCCGACGTGGGTCGCGAAGGTCGGCCGACGTGGGTTGCGAAGGTCGGCCGACGTGGGTTGCGAAGGTCGGCCGACGTGGGTTGCGAAGGTCGGCCGACGTGGGTCGCGAAGGTCGGCCGGTTGATAAAAATGGATCCCCGGAAAAAAAGTTTGAAGAACACTGTTTTAAACAATACTTGCCCCCTTCGATAAATCTATTTACATAGTTTTAACATTTTCTCAGGCTGTTTCTGCTGCTATGGTTATGTGATGTAATTCTGGAATATCGCTTGCGTTTAATTTCACCGTTAACATAGAAAAATATTGAGTCAACAGATAAAATCAGAAACTGAGCCTACAGAACACATTAAAGAGGGTGACTAAAATCTTGATCAAAGTGCAGCATGGTGGCACAGTGGTTAGCACTGCTGCCTCATGGCGCCAAGGACCCGGGTTCAATCCCGATCTGGGCCACTGTCTGTGTGGAGTTTGCACATTCTCCTCGTGTCTGCATGGGTCTCACCCCCACAGCGCAAAATGTGCAAGGTAGCTGGATTGGCCAAGCTAAATTGACCCTTAATTGGAAAAAAAAATTGAGCACTCTAAATTTATATATTTTTTTAAAATGATCAAAGAAGTGGGTTTTAAAAAAGAGAGAGATATGTAGAAAGGTTTTAGGGAGGTAATTCCAGAGCATAGGGCCGAAGCAGCTGAAGGCATGGTCACCAATGGACATGACAGTGAGTAACGGAGCACAATCTAGAGTTCGGGGAACACCTTTCTTGGTGGGCTGAGAGTTGGCGGAGTTTGTTACAGTGATAGGTAGAGGAGTCGACATGGGGATTTGAACACAAATATGAAGGCTTTAAATTGACAGGTCCCTGAGGGACTAAAGACCATCATAAATCAGGGGATAGACTAAATAAATTTGCACAGAACCACTAGACCACCACCTTCAAGTACTTTTTTTTTAATAAATTTAGATTACCCAATTATTTTTTCCAATTAAGGGGCAATTTAGTGTGACCAATCCACCTACTCTACACATTTTTGGGTTGTGGGGGTGGAACCCACGCAGACACGGGGAGAATGTGCAAACTCCACACGGACAGTGACCCAGAGCCGGGATCGAACCTGGGACCTCAGCGCCGTGAGGCAGCTGTGCTAACCACTAGGCCACCGTGCTGCCCCCCTTCAAGTACTTTTAATAGAGAATGAAGTAAGCACTTGCATTTCTATAGCGCCTTTCGACAACCTCAGGCCATCCCACTGCATCTTTCAGACACCCAATTACTTTTGTTATGTCAGAAACATAGCAGACAATTTGCACACAGCAAGATTCGGCATTAAGGTAATATCTTGGCGTAGGAGCAGTTTGGACCCTCAGCAAAGGTTCAGTTTGAGGCCCTTACATTTTACTAGACAAATTAGTCAACACACTGTAATCTCTCCAGTCAAGAACGCTTGGGACTAAGTTATTTCTAGATGTTGGAATTTTCTGGATTATAAAATGAGATTATAGTGCTCAACCACAAGTGTGTGAACCAGAAACCACCATGGATATAAATATTTACCTGAAGTATAAAACAGTGATAAAACAGAATGAAACACTAATTTAAAAAATGGTTTACTTATTCAAATACTGTACCTCCCATGTTTCCACTCTGAAGTACTGAACTAAAATTATCCCATGAATTGCTTGTGTGTGTGCATACATATCATAGATTTTACAGTGCAGACGGAGGCTATTTGGCCCATCGAGTCTGCACTGGCCCTTGGAAAGTGCAGCCTATCCAAGCCCACACCTCCACCCTATCCCCATAACCCCACCCAACTTTGTTTGGACACTAAAGGCAATCTAGCATGGCCAATCCACCTAACTACACATCTTTGGACTGTGGAAGGAAATCGGAGCACCCGAAGGAAACCCACGCAGACACGGGAGAACATGTAGACTCCACACATACAAGCCGGGAATCGAACCTGGGACCCAGGAACTGTGAAGCAACTGTGCTACCGTGCTGCCCTCTAATGTTCAAAGAATTTCCAGATGATTCATGTTTCTGAACAATAGATTTCCGGCAGGCTAGTGTATTATCCACACATTTTAAGCTAATGATGTTTGTTAAAAGAAAGCAGCAAGTACTGAGCATGTCTGGAAGAAGAAAATCTTGCATTTACATAACACCTTTCACTAACTCAACACTGCATAGCAACTTAAGTAGTTTTAGAGTCATAGAGGTTTACAGCACAGAAAACGCCCTTCGGCCCATCACATCTGTGCCAGTCAAAGACAAATATCTAAATTCCATTTTCCAGCCCTTGGCCCACAGCCTTGTCTGCCCTGGCATCGCAAGTGCACATCCACATACTTCTTAAATGTTGTGAGGGTTCCCGCCTCTACCACCCTTTCAGGCAAGAAGTTCCAGACTCTCACCACCCTCTGGGGAAAAACGTTCTTCCTCACATCCCCTCTAAACATCCTGCCCCTTACCTTAAATTTATGCCTCGTGGTCATTGATCCCTCTACCAAGGGGAAAAGTTTCATTCAGTCTACGCTATCTCTACCTCATATAATTTTATGCATCTCAATGATGCGCTCCCCCCCACCCCCTCCCCCTCTCTCAGTCTCCTCTGCTCCAAAGAAAAGAACATGTCTATCCAATCTCTCTTCATAACTAAAACTCCAGCCCAGGCAACATCCTGGTAAATCTCCTCTGCACCCTTTCCAGTGTTATCACTTCCCTACTATAACGTCAATTACAGAACTGCACACAATGCTCTAGCTATGGTCTAACCAATGTGCATCATCTCACACTTATCCAGATTGAATTCCATTTGATTTGATCACTCATGTATGTGGGTAATGCAATTTGCACAAAGTAAGCTCTCAGGGACAATAATGGGATAATGAATGGAAAATCTCTTGGTTGATGGATGAATGTTGGCCAGGACAGCAGATAGAGTTCTCCTATTCTTCTGCAAAACAGCTTCCTAACATGATTTACATCCACTCAAGGCAGAAATTGGTGATCTGAAAAATATTGTTTGAATATGGGAAGGTGGGTGGGAGAACCTTAGGGTGATCCTCAAAGCATCCCTGAAGAAGTCAAACATACCCACTGACTCATGGGAGACCCTGGCTTGTGACTGACCAAATGGAGGTGGTTCATTCAGGAAAGTACGAAATGCAATCAAGATTTCACCAGGAGCAAGCAGAGATTAAGTCAAGGTGCCGGGGCGCCAAAATCTCCAAAGAACCCATCTAATCACAGAATAATACAACACAGAAGAGGCCCTTCGACCCGAGTCTGCACCGATGCATCAAAACACCTGATCTGCCGACCTAATACCATTTGTCAGCATGTCGCCCTTGGCTTTGAATGTTATGACGTGCCAAATGCTCATCCAGGTACTTTTTAAAGGATGTCAGGCAACCCGCTTCTACCGCCCCCCCAAGCAGTGCATTCCAGACCATCACCAGTCTCCGGGTAAAAACGTTTTTTTCACAAATCCTCCCGCCCTCCACCTTGAACGCGTGTCCCCTCGTAATGTTTACGGGCAGTGCAAGTGGCACCCTGCGGCTTCACAGCACCAGGGTCCCAGGTTCGATTCCCTGCTGGGTCACTGTCTGTGCAGAGTCTGCATGTTCTCCCCGTGTCTGCGTGGGTTTCCTCTGGGTGCTCCAGTTTCCTGCCACAGTCCAAAGATGTGCAGATTAGGTGGATTGGCCATGCTAAATTGCCCTTAGTGTCCAAAAAGGTTAGGAGGGGTTATTGGGTTACGGGGATAGGGTGGAAGTGAGGGCTTAAGTGGATCGGTGCAGACCCGATGGGCCAAATGGCCTCCTTCTGCACTGTATGGTCTATGTTCTATGTAACTGACCTTCAACTAAGGGGGACAGTTGCTCCCTATTCACCCTGCCCATGCTCCTCATAATCTTGTACACCTCGATCAGGTCACCCCTCAGTCTTCTCTGCTCCAGCGAAAACAACCCAAGCTTATCCAGCTTCTCTTAGTAACTTAAATGTTCCATCCAGGCAACGTCCTGGTGAATCACCATCCCCCCCCCCCCCCACTCTCTTCTCTCCCTTCCTATAATATGGTGATCAGAACTGCACACAGCATTCCAGCTGTGGCCTCACCAAAGTTCTATACAACTCCAACATGACCTTCCTGCTTTTGTAATCTATGCCTCGATTGATAAAGGCAAGTGTCCCATCTGCCTTTTTCACCACTCCCTTAACCTAGCCTTCTGCCATCTAACCCAACCCTTTGGACACCACCTGCCCCACATGTGGCAGAGTCTGCAGATTGTGCACTGGATTCATCAGCCAACTTGGAACGCACTGAATCCAAATGGAAGAAATCATCTCCAATCCCGAGAGACTGCCAAAGGAGGAGGAATTTGAGGAATTCTCCCTGGTGTCCATCCCTCAATCATGATAACTAAGAGAGAACTGATCATCACCGCTGTGCTGTTTTGTGGGATCCTGCTGTGCACAACCAGCTTGTGTGTGCCCCACAGTGAGCACATTTCAAGAGGGGGGGGGGGGTATGTTCTAAGGATGGGACAGACACTATAGCAACATTAACAACGTTCGATGGATGTGACAGGCACCAAACCAACATTAACAACGTTTCAGGGCTGTGAGAGGCGCCATAGCAACGTTCCATCCCAGTCAACGTCCTGGTGAATCACCACTCGCCCCCCTCCTCCCTCCAGTGCAATCACACCCTTCCTATAATATGGAAGGGTTAATAACGTTCATAGGATGTGACAGGCGCTATAGCAACGTTCTTAGGGTGTGACAGGCCCTGTAACGACGCCAAGTCTTTCCGCTGCAGTGGACTGATGAGTAGCCTGGCGGAGCTGGGCCGCCTCCCCCTTCCCGCCCCGGTACCTGAGCTGGGACCCGGGCCTCCCCGCTGCCCCGGAGCTAGGCCCCGGAGCTAGGCCCCGGAGCTAGGCCCCGGGCCTCCCCGGTACCTGAGCTAGGCCCCGGGCCTCCCCGGTACCTGACTCCGGGCCTCCCCGGTACCTGAGCTGGGACCCGGGCCTCCCCGGTACCTGACTCCGGGCCTCCCCGGTACCTGAGCTGGGCCCCGGGCCTCCCCGGTACCTGAGCTGGCGGAGCTCAGCCCTCAACGCGCCGGCCTGTCGCTGCAGCCCGCGCACCTCCATCCTCCAATCAGCGCCTGACTGAGGCCCCGCGTGACCCGCGCACCACGTGACCCCGAGCCGCGCCTGCGTGGAGGACGCTGCTAGTTACCAGGGTAACGCTCCATCCCTTCACTGTGGCTCAGTGATGGCAGCTTCCAATTGTTCACCTGGTATTGCAGAAGGGATCCTACTGAAAAACTGCAGCTAGAAAAACAAAAACAAGTATGAAGGTGAATCCCAGCAGGTATATGAACATGGCAGTGCTGGAGTGATGGTGCCCCCCAAAGGCAGCACAGTGGTTAGCACTTCACAGCTCCGGGGTCCCAGGTTCGATTCCCGGCTTGGGTCACTGTCTGTGCGGAGTCTGCACGTTCTCCCCGTGTGTGCGTGGGTTTCCTCCAGATGCTCCGGTTTCCTCCCACAGTCCAAAGATGCGCAGGTGAGGTGGATTGGTCATGCTAAATTGCCCTTAGTGACCAAAAAGTTTCGCTGGGGTTACTGGGTTGGGAGTGGAGGTGTGCGCTTAGGTGGGGTGCTCTTTCAGCAGCCGGTGTACACTCGATGGGCCAAATGGCCTCCTTCTGCACTTAAAATCCAATGACTTCTACCTGCCCACTCCTCCTCCAGGGGCATGTTCGAGCTAACGTGCTGGAGGAGTCACTGCTGAGCTGCTGCTGTCCAATCCAGAGAGAACACCCGACTATTGCAATGCTCTTCCCCTCTCTAGTGGACCTAGGCGAGAGTGCCCCCTCAGAGGGTCGGTGCAGACCGATGTGCCGAATGGCCTCCTGTAGTTTAAAAAAAAATTTAGTGCACCCAATTCATTTTTTCCAATTAGCGTGGCCAATCCACCTACCCTGCACATCATTGGGCTGTGGGGGCGAAACCCATGTAAACTCGGGAAGAATGTGCAAACTCCACACGGACAGTGACCCAGAGCCGGGTTTGAACCTGGGACCTCAAAGTCATTAGGCTGCAGGGCTAACCCACTGTGCCACCGTGCTGTGCCCTCTTTCTGTAGTTTGATACTACACTCCTGTATGCTTCACCCGATGCCGGTGTCTATGGATTTACATTGTGTACCTTATGTTGCCCTTTTACGTATTTTCTTTTGTACTAAGTGATCTGTTTGAGCTGCACACAGAAAAATACTTTTCACAATACCTCGGTACACGTGACAATAAACAAAACAAAACCAATCCTCTACACGAGGGATTCCATGGAATTCTCCATAAACTTGACTTCATCTAAATATCCACTCTCTGTATCCTAACTTGTGCCAAATTCCATCCACCCATCACCCATGCGCTCACTGACCTGATGTGGCTCCCGGTTTGCAACACCTCAATTCTAAAATTCTCCTCCTTGTTCTCCAACCCCTCCATGCTTTCCTCCCTCTCCAACCTCTCCCAGCCCTATAACCGTCCAAGGTCTTTGTGCTCCTCCAGCACTGCTGGTCCCTTCCCAATTTTAATCCCTCCAGCCTTGGTGGCTGCACTTCCAGCTGCCTCAGCTCTTAGCTTTCCAATTCCTTCCCTGAACCGAACCCACTTTTCTTCTTTTAGATGCTGCTGAGAACCTGTCTCTTTAATAAACATTTTAGTCAATTACTCTCGCGTCTCCTTATTAGCTTGGCATCAAATTATCCCGGCCGAGTGTGGCAGCGCTGGACACTGTCCGCAGCCGGCACACCATCACAGTCGCACAAGTTATTAACACTGTGGCTTCACAGCGCCAGGGTCCCAGGTTTGATTCCCTGCTGGGTCACTGTCTGTGCAGAGTCTGCACATTCTCCCCATGTCTGCGTGGGTTTCCCCCAGGTGCTCCGGTTTCCTCCCACAGTCCAAAGACGTGCAGGTTAGGTGGATTGGCCATGATAAATTGCCCTTAGTGTCCAAAAAGGTTAGGAGGGGTTATTGGGTTATGGGGATAGGGTGGAAATGAGGGCTTAAGTGGGTCGGTGGGGACTCGATGGGCCGAATGGCCTCCTTCTGCACTGCGTGTTCTATGTTCTATACCAGGTTCCTAACCGCTGGGACCACATGCGGCCCATGCTGTCAGGAACTCGGCCCATCAGGGTGGAGCATCGCAGGTGGGCCAGCTGATGACTCGCCAACGGCGTTGTGACTGCGCGCGGTGTGCGGCCCGATGACGCCGATTTGGAGGGGGCGGAGCATCAAAAACCGGCGTCAAACCGGTGCCTTCCCCGATTCTGGCTTCGGAAGTCATTCCCCGCCCGATCGCCAATCTCGATTTCAGCGTAGAATTCTGCCCAATGTCTCTAGTTATCAGGGAACCTTCTTTATATAAGCAAAATTAGCCCAACTTTTACGATGCTTTAGTTATACCTTTTGTTGCCACAAAGCCTGGCTGTCTTTCAAACCAGGATTCTTAAAAAATTACTGCAGCAGTCAGATAGTAACTCCAGCTTTACTGCAGCATTACTGCAGCAGTCACATAGTAACTCCAGCTTTTAACCCTCACTGCACCAAATACATCACACTAGATTACGTACTTAGGGTTTTGGAGTGGACATTTGATGAGGGCAGCACAGTAGCATAGTGGTTAGCACAATGGCTTTACAGCGCTAGGGTTCCAGGTTCGATTCCCAGCTTGGGTCACTGTCTGTGTGGAGTCAGCACGCTCTCTCCGTGTCTGCGTGTGTTTCCTCCGGGTGCTCCGGTTTCCTCCCACAGTCCAAAGACGTGCGGTGGTAGGTGGGTTGTCCATGATAAATTGCCCCTTAGTGTCCAAAAAAGGTAAGGTGGGGTTACGTGGATAGGATGGAGGTGTGGGCTTAGGTATGGTGCTCTTTCCAAGGGCCGGTGCAGACTCGATGGGCCGAATGGCCTCCTTCTGCACTCTAAATTCTATTCTATGAAAGAGGAATTGTTTCAACTGTTCTGTTCCTTGTAGTTTAATATCCTGCTGATACTAAATAAAGATTACACAATCTGTCCATTCACTCCCAGTCACACACTCCTTCAAATATCTACCTAATTCTCCTGTACACTTTTATGCACTACCTGCCTCTTTGTACTATATGTTCACCATCCTCTGCATGAATTAGATCGGAGTTATCCACGCACTTTTCCGTAACTTGAAAACTTGCCTCCTTGAACCTTCCACCCCACACTCTCCCACTTCTTAATTCTCTCACATACTTTGTAACCTCCCAGTCCCCATAATCTCCACTTCCAGAAAGCAAGATTACCATTATGACCAGCACAGGCCACAGCCTCCTTCACAACTCTCTACGACTGCAATACCCAGCTCTTACAACAAAATTCCAACCTTGTATAAGAAATGGTGAACATTTTGAAAGGCTTGTCTAATTTAGTCCGTCGCTCCATTTTCTTCCCAAAAGATGTGCAGGTTAGGTGGATTGGCCATGCTAAATTGCACCTTAGTGTCCAAAGGTGAGGTCGAGTTACCAGGTTATGGGGATAGGGTGGAGGCCTGGGCTTAAGTAGGCTGCTCTTTCCAAGGGCCGATGCAGACTCAATGGGCCGAATGGACTCCTTCTGCACTATTGGGATTCTATGATTATGCCATTTGGTCCCAGCAGAAATAGTTTCTTACCTCTGAGGTCAGAGGAGATTTAGATCTTTTGTTTGCTATGTGCAACTGCTTCCCTAGTAAAGAGAAGACTCCAGACATAATTGCAAAATATGGTCTCATTTATAAATAAAATCCAGGGTAGCTCACAAGGCTAAATAGCTGGCTTTTAAAGCAGACCAAGCAGGCCAGCAGCACGGTTCGATTCCCGTACCAGCCTCCCCGGACAGGTGCCGGAATGTGGCGACTAGGGGCTTTTCACAGTAACTTCATTGAAGCCTACTCGTGACAATAAGCGATTTTCATTTCAAATGTTGATCTTGGAGGCGGCTACCTTAATCCCTTAGTACAAAGTGCTGTTTAATCGTTTTGCTGAGAGAGAATAGTCTGAGCTTTGTATCTAATCAAAGCCTGAGAATGGGGCTCCCTTCTCTAGAAAAGAGAAGATTACGATGTGACTTAACCTAAAAGTCATTAAAGTTATGAAAGGATTTCATAGGGTAGAGAAGGTGTTTCCACTTGCAGGCGAGACCAGAGCTAGGAGCCATAGGTCTGAGACAGTCACTAATAAATCCAACATGGAATTCAGGAGGCACTTCTTCACTCAGAGAGTGGCGAGAGTGTGTGGAACCCGCTATCATAGGGAACGGTTGAGGTGAATAGAGTGCAGTAAATACAATTAAGGGAAAGCTAGATAAACATACAAGGGAGAAAGGAATAGAAGGATATATCGATAGGGTAAAATGAGGAGAGTGGACGAAGGCGAAAATAGAACGCAAACCCCATCGTGGTCCAGATGGGCTGAATGGCCCATTTCTGTGCTCAAAATACTTTATAATATTTGACTAAAGCAATGCTGAATGGTGGCATCAGATGTCCAAGATGTAAAATGATCTATTCCCAGCACAAAAATCTAGCACTTGCTGTACATGAAATTCAAACAACAAAATTAAAAGAGAAACCTATCCTAAAAGATAACGTATTGACATTGCATCATCATGGACAGCACGGTAGCACACGTGGTTAGTACTGTGGCTTCACAGCGCCAGTGTCCCAGGTTCGATTCCCTGCTGGGTTACTGACAGTGCAGTCTGCACAGAGTCTGCACGCTCTCCCCGTGTCTGCGTGGATTTCTTCCAGGTGCTCCGGTTTCCTCCCACAGTCCAAAGACATGCAAGTTAAGTGGATTGGCCATGATAAATTGCCCTTAGTGTCCAAAAAGGTTAGGAGGGGATAGGGTAAAAGTAAGGTTAAGGGGGAGGTTGTTGGGTTACGGGTATAGGGTGGATACGTGGGTTTGAGTAGGGTGATCATGGCTCGGCACAACATTGAGGGCCGAAGGGCCTGTTCTGTGCTGTACTGTTCTATGTTCTATGTTCTAGGGCATGTAGCCATCTAAGATGGCCACCTGCAAAGAACCATGGGAATTGTGGCCAACCCAGGACTCAGACAGGTACACAGCCTCTGTGCATCTAAAACACAGGTAACCAGACCTGACTGAAACCCCTGCTCATTTACATTTTAATGCCCCATTTCCCCAGGACAATAGAAGTCTAATCAAGCAACCGGTACAGCCACAGACTGATCTGCGCCACTCCCCTTGCTCAGAAAGCACAACTGCCAAGGTCAATGACCGCTAAGGACCCGCCCAGCTACCAAGGCACCCGCCCCTTTATTGGCCAACATCGAAGAGAGTGATCAGAGCCCTGTCGAGCTATTGGGTCCAAGGTTAAGGACCGCCCCAAAGAACGCAAAATCCCTTGGCGATAAAAGAGAGCGCAGTCATGTATTCTGTCTCGCTTGGATCCGGCCTGTGCCCAACCCAATTAAGCTAAGTTCAAGACCAACGATCGCTACCTGACGGATGAGCCCAGCAGAGACAGAGCCACTTTGTTCGAACCAGCCAAGTGAAATCCAGATTAAAGGCCTTATCCATTTGCACAGTGCCAGTCGCCCTGAAGTTAAGTATAGGTTATTGTAGCTGATAGGTGTAGTTTAACTCATAGTAGATATTGTGTTTGCATGTTGAGATAACTCTTGTGTATGTAAATAAACCATCTTTTGAACTAACTAACTGGTTGTTAGTTATGATCGATAATGAGTGGTCATTTGATCGATATAAGGGAAAGGCTTGTGGTTCACCGAGATAAGTAAACAAGTGAAGGCTTAAGTGGGTCGATGCAGACTCGATGGGCCAAATGGCCTCCTTCTGCACTGTATGTTCTATGTATCAAATATTCAGGAGAACATAAGACTCTAGGTTCTTTTGTTAATTGTGTTTGTTCTTCCATACACCTCAGGAGGGAGCTACAATACTGCTAATAGAGTCAAGTTATCTGGTTACAAAAATAACTTGAATTAAGAGTGCTTTTAAACCCTGGAGAGCTAAGTGACAGAAAAAAATACTTAACTGAAACGTTGCCTCCGATACGCTGCAGAAAATCTCAAATGTCACAGCTTTGCGAAATGATTTTCAAATGGTATGTTGGGAGCTGAATAAATAGGTTGTATTTCTATAATGCCTTATATGACCTCAAGACGCTTTTGAGCCAATGGAAACCTTTTGAAGTGCAATCACTGCAGTGATGTAGGAGACGTGGCACCCAATTTGTGCACAGTAAGATTCCACAAGGCACTGAAATAACTGACGAGTCCAGTAAGGGTTTAGAAATGGGGGGGCCTGAAAGGGACAGGTGGAGAGATCAGGGAAGCCTTCCAAAATGGCACCCCGACCTGCAAGGAGCCTTACCACAAATCCCTCCAAGTGAGGCCTTGGCAGAAGGCCAGAGGTGAGGCCAAGTGCGGAGCTGAGAATCACCCCACTAAATGTGACATTCAACAGACTTTGAATCGAGTCCACTGAATTACACCAGACATCCTTCTTTATACTTTTCTCATGGTAGTGAAAATATTACCAAGTTTGATTTTGCACAATGGAAGCGTCCCTACCTCTGGACCAGAAGCTCTGCGTTCAAGTCCAACACCAGCGGCATGATCTACTGGCCACGCTACACCCAAAAAGCAGTGTGCCACGGCGGCACACCATGGCCAGTAAATGCCGGGACAGCACGCTCCCAGGATCTACTGGGCTCGCCGGGCCTCGCGAGATCTAACGCGATGTCACGATGTGAAGCTCGCTTTTTGGCAAATCTGCATATTAAAGCGCAACAGCTAGTCTCACTGTAATATGCAGTTCCCTGAGATAATCAAGGCGTTGGGATCTATCCCCTTCACCTCGGAGACCTCGGGCGAGCGCTGTTCAGTACTGATCTCCACAAATGGGGGCCAGACGGAACGGCACTCGTGGGGGTTCCCCAGGGGATCGGAGGCCCCCAGGTGCTTGCCCTTTGGGCAGGGTGGCACCCTGGCACTGCTGATGCCAGCCTGGCAGTGCCACCTGGGGGCCAGCCTGATGTTGCCAAGGTATCCAGTTGCCAGGCTGGCAGGGCCAAGCTGAAATAGCATAGCAGGGATCAGGCCGGGGGAGGTGCCATGCGTGGGTGAGGGTGTGCGGGGCCCCCGAGTACTCTCTTATACATGATTTGGAGCTGGGGGGTGTTTGGGGATTGCAGCAGGGTCTCTCCCTGCACTGAGGAGTTTCGGGGAGTGGGGGTCCTCAGTGCAGTTGTGCGGCCTCCCAAACACAGCCCATGAGATTAGGACCTCAGAATCAGGTTTACCATCAGCAAAGTAGGTTTGTGCGGTCTTGAGGTCACAAAGGCTTGGGTTCTTGGAAGTCAACAGCTGAAATTTATTTTGTGTAGCCTCATCCATGTCTGTGTTACCTCCAGACTACAAGTACTGCATTGTTATCCTGGCCAGTCTCCTACCTTGCACCCTTCGTAAACTCGAGTTCATCCTAAACCCTGTTTCCTGAGTCCTAACTTGAATCAAGCCCCGTTCACCTATCACCCCTGTGCTTGCTAATCTCCACTGGCTCCAGGTCTCGCAACATCTTGACTTTGAAATTCTCAACCCTGCTTTCAAATTCCTCCATTGCGTCGTCCCCTCCCTATCTGTGTAACCACCTCCAGCCCCATAATACTATAAGATAATGTCGCTCCTTAAATTCTGGCCACGAGCATCCTCAATTTCTCTCGCTCCACCATTGGTTGCTGTGGTTTCAGCGGCCTAGCGCATGAATTCTGGAGTTCCCTCCCTGAACTTCTCCCTCTTTTTGCCCTCCTTCAAGGCAATCCTTAGAACCTAACTATTTAACCAAAATTTTGATGACTTATCCTAATATCTCTAATTTGTCTTGCAGTCAGATTTTGTTTGTTAATGTTCCAGTAAAGCATTATTCCTATGTTAACTATATAAGTCAGCATAGTCCCAGATGACCATAGACTGCTTTCCCCTTTGAGGGGGGAGAGCTGACTGGTGGTGATTTAACCTGAGGGTCGCCACACCTCAGGCGAGGGGCAAGGTTGAGAAGGTTCATGAATAGCCTCAGCTGGTACGGGAATTGAACCGGTGCTAATGGTCTTGCTCTGCATCACGAACCAGCTGTCTAGCCAACTGAGCTAAACCGCCACCTGATATTAATGTTATAGGTGCTATATTAATGCAAAATCTTGTTGTTGGGCCCTGAGGGTGCATTGCTGCTCCCATATATTTCCAACTAGAGCTCTACTTATGTCCTAGGACCCCAATCTCCACATTAAAAAGGGGTCTGATGCCTGAAACAGTTGATAGGCCTCAGGGTTATCAGGATGTAGTAAATGACCTGGTTTGAGGCCTTTACAGCTCCATTAATATCAGACAAAAGCAGAGATAACCAACCCACATAGGCGGAATTCCACAGCCTTGTCGCAGCCGGGACAGAGCCGGAAAATCCAGTGAGCCATTCAAAAGTTCATTGACTATGGCGGGATTGCAAGCTCCCGCTGGTGGGAGGGGCCCTAACATTCCACCCTCTGTGTCTGAAGAAAATAGTGAGAGCACGTTGGAGGTCCATCCTAAGTAAGAACGCTCTAGCAATTCCTGCTGGAAACAAAGATTAATTTATGGCACGAATTTAGGTTGTACCTTTGAGCCACATTTAAGAGCAGCATCACAATAAGTAAGGTACGATTATACGTAAATAAAGATATTTGCCACTGTAATTTAAGTAGATGGATAGCGATAACAGCAGACGATCTAGTCATATAGCTCATTGTTGTTTGTGGGAGCTTGCTGTGCACAAATTGGCTGCTGCGTTTCCTGTCATTACTACAATGGCTGGAACTTCATTGACGGTGAAATGCTTTGGGACATCCTGAGGTCGTGAACCTGAGGTCAAATGTCGAGGAAGATACACCCAACAACCAAACCCTGAAAAGGTGTGGGAAATGTATGGCTGTCAGTAAGTCTGGAAGCAAGTTGCCAGGATTTTTAACATGGGGGGGGGGGGGGGGGGGGGCAGCGCCATCACATCCTTCCAAATCCAAAGATAGCGACTGCTGTCACATATTGATTTGAGGCCATCATTGCACAGGTCGCTTCATACCAGCACAATGTTATTGAGCTACAACACGTCATGCAGCAAGGCCGAGACAAAGTTTGTTTCTGCAGCCAATCTATTGATCACTGATGAGGGTCGCTCTCTTTCACAAAGTAACAATGCAATTGTTAATTTCCTAACATTAAAGCTGCCCTTCAAAGCCATGAGCAGCTGTCTGACAATTCTCTGAGCTTTTTTCTGTATAGGTTCCAACCACAGGGCCAGATTAAAATAAATAGTGGGATGGTTTGAGAGAATGACTCTCTCAAACTCTCAATAATGTCCCATGTCCCCTCCTACAAAGAGACACATGGAACTACTGTGTGTGACTGTCCTCTTTCCCTATTCCTTTTTATTGAGAGGACATTACGTTTAATCAGTGCGTCCCCTGATCTGTACAGCTCAGATCAGAAACAGAGTGGAAGCATGAAATCGATATTGGGCCACGTTCCATGATTCAACGCCATTCTTTGCTGTCCCACTATCTCTCCCAGTCAATTTCCCCCAGTTAAGATAGACAGTACCCCATTTCACAAGTAATTAAAATGAATTGGAACTTCAGTGTGCAATTCAGCATCTTCAGGAAAGGAGCGAAAATTGGAAAATTTGCAAAACACTGAAGAGAAAAAGGACTTGCAATCATGTTGCCCTTTGCATGCCGCCTTGATATTTCAAGGTGCTTACTAATGAAATGCTTTGCGAAGTGTAGTGACTGTTTTAATGTAGGGAAGACAGCAGCCAAATTGCACACAGCACGATCTCACAAACAGCAATGTGATAATGAACAGATCATCTGTTTTAGTGATGTTGATTGAGGGATGAATATTGTCCAGGTCAGTGGGCAGGACTCCCCTGCTATTTGAAACAGTGCCCGTGGATCTTCTCCATCGGAGATGACAGACAGTTTACCACCTTATCTGAAAGACAGTTCCTCCAAAAGTGCTTCAGTGCCCCAGTACTACACTGGAATGTCAGATTAGTTCTTTCTTTTTTGACAATTTAAAAAAAAAAAATTTAGATTAACCAATTATTTTTTCCAATTAAGGGGCAATTTAGTGTGGCCAATCCACCTACTCTGCACATTTTTGGGTTGTGGGGGCGAAACCCACGCAGACACGGGGAGAATGTGCAAACTCCACACGGACAGTGACCCAGAGCCGTGATCGAACCTGGGACCTCAGCGCTGTGAGGCAGCTGTGCTAACCACTCTTTTTTGACAATCTTATTCTTTCAAATACATCTGGACAAATTGTGTGGCATACCTTATACTTTTTGGAACATGTCAGCCAGTAAGTGATGGATCAGGGAAGAGATATTGATCTAGAGAAGTTATTAAGTGCCAAACTCAGCCATGTATCTGTCTATCCCAGTTTTTCTATTGTTCTCTAACGTCTGCAACATATTGTGATGAAAAACCATATAAAAGTTAGGTAGATTGTGCATTGTCAGCTGCATCTGAGACAGCACTGAGGCAGAGATTGAGAGATTAGAAACTATTCACTGCAGAAAATCATGTTTGACAGTTCCATTGTTTAAATACAGTATGAAATGAAATGAAAATGAAAATCGCTTATTGTCACAAGTAGGCTTCAAATGAAGTTGCTGTGAAAAGCCCCTAGCCACCACATTCCGGCGCCTGTTCGGGGAGGCTGGTACGGGAATTGAACCGTGCTGCTGGCCTGCCTTGGTCTGCGATTTAGCCCTGTGCTAAACTAGCCCCTAATATAACTGGATGAATGTTTATATATATATATATATATATATGTATAATTGAGCTCAGTGAAAGCTAGCAAATGAATATGATTTTTTAAAATGCTGCGCTCCATTTAGATGTTGGCCAACTTTATTTAAACATCAATGTGTTTTTTTTTAGTAATTTGCGGAATGTGGGGTGTCGCTTGCAAGCCAACATTTATTACCCATCCCTAATTGCCTTTGAGAATATCATGGTGAGTTGCCTTCCTGAGCCACTGCAGTCCGTGTGCTACAGGTACAACCATAGGGCTATTAGGGTTGGAGTTCCAGGATTTTGACCCAGTGACAATGAAGGAACAGAGGAACATTTCCGAGTCAGGATGGTGTCTTGAAATAATCAAAATCTTGAAGTTGATGACACAGGGGCTGGTTTAGCACATGGGGCTAAATCGCTGGTTTTTAAAGCAGACCAAGGCAGGCCAGCAGCACGGTTCAATTCCCGTACCAGCCTCCCCGGACAGGGGCCGGATGCGGCGACCAGGGGCTTTTCACAGTAACTTCATTGAAGCCTACTTGTGACAATAAGCGAATTTCATTCAAATGATTACAATTGAATTCCTTTTCACAGAGCTGCAGTTTCACATCTTGAAAGACTTTTCACAAATTATAAAGTATCACATTAAATTACATAGACTATGCAGCAAAGAATGAAGTCTGTCGACTCTAGAAGTCTGAGTTAGTGTCTCTATTTTGCAGGAGCCTCCGCCCACCATGTTTAATCTCACTCTATCATCTTAACCTCTATTCCTCTTTTCCTCATGTGTTTATCTAGTTTCCCATTTAACATAGAACATAGAACAGCACAGTACAGGCCCTTTGGCCCACGATGTTGTGCTGACAATTTATCCTAATCTAAGATCAACCTAACCTACACCCCGTCAATTTACTGCTGTCCATGTGCCTGTCCAAAAGTCGATTAAATGTCCCTAAAGACTCTGACTCCGGATATCTATACTGATCACCTCAACTACTCCCTGAGGTAGCGAGTTCCACATTCTAACTACCTTTGGGCAAATTTTCTCCTGAATTCCTTCTTGGGTTTATTAGTGACTATATTCTATCGATAGCCTGTAGTTTTATAGGGCGCAATCTAACGGAGAAGCACTAAGTGTGGTAGTGAGTGCGACTTGCCGGGAACTTCCCGAAGACCGACCCGGCGAGACAGTGATCATCAATTAGGGCTAGAAATGATCCCCCACGGGCTTCACGGCGGAGACCTGCTCCACGTCCGTGGATTAGGTGGATTGGCCATGATAAATTGCCCTTAGTGTCCAAAATTGCCCTTAGTGTTGGGTGGGGTTACTGGGTTATGGGGATAGGGTGGAGGTGTTGACCTTGGGTAGGGTGCTCTTTCCAAGAGCCAGTGCAGACTCGATGGGCCGAATGGCCTCCTTCTGCACTGTAAATTCTATGATCTAATTACCCCCTGGACCTGGGGCATCCCGGCGATGGCGGAGAATCCTGCTGCCCAGTTCCAGCTCAAAGTTTATATATTCTGTTGTCCAGGCGTACACTTGTGGGCTGTAGGTTGTGAAATGCCTCACACGTCCCCGCTCGAGCCCTGAAATGAACCGGTGGCAAAGATAATTAAGGGCTATGGTGACTTTCATTGTCACCGGCAGCGGGTATCCTCCTTCTCCACGAGATGCCAAGTCCGCAAGGGCATGGCACAGGTGCCACACCATCCCCTTGTTGAGGAGGAGCCTCCTGTGGCACATTCTGTCTGAAATCCCCTCAAGCGAACAATGACACCTGAACTTGGCCGTCGCTGGGACCCTCCCCAGCCTGATGGGCGGCCGGGTCCTCAGGGTATATGGCGGGCCCCTGCACATGGGCTGTCGCTTCGTTGACGCTGCTGCCGCCCCCATCTCCGGCGTCTGGCTGCCTGGACTGCCACCAGCATCGTGAGGGCAGCTGTTGTGGGGTCTACACTATCATCCATAATGTGATATCTATAAGTAATTGAAGAGGGTGAGAGACTGACAACCCGGTATGGCTACCATCCCGGGACCCTCAAATACCCAAACCCTTACATTTCCCGCCTTCACTCAGGGTGTCATCCAGCAAGCCAGTTGTGCTGGGAGACTCCACACTGCACACACACGCCCGACCACAGCAGGGACCTCGGACCCCATACCCCTGCTGGGAACCCTCCCTGATCCACACACACTCACCCTCTGGTTTAGGAATATCCCCAGTGCTGAAGCCCAGCTCTTCGGTATTTGATTGTTGGCTGCTGCCTCTGTGAGGTTGATGCCTCTAGGGCTCAGGCAACATGTCCAGGCCTTTCAGCTTGATTGGGATGGCAGGCAATAACACTTTTCTGAGACATTGCATGTGTACCCATGGAATTCTACTCAAAAGCTGTGAAGTGCTCAGAAAACTAACAATGCAAATTCCCTATTAACAAGAGCCTTCAGCTATGCAGCCAGAGGCTGCTCACAGTCAGAGGGAGTTAAAGTGACCTGCGCCACCATGGACAGGGCTCTGCCGTGGTGTTCTGCGGGACAAGCAGCAGCTTAGGTTGCCCCTGGACCGATGGTACCAGGATCCCCGAGCACCGGGTCAAGCAGCTCCAGTGCCCCTGAGGTGCATGCCTGATTTCAAATATGGCTATGTACCTCCTCCAATTCCCGCAGTAGCCATTGCACTAGGTTCCCGTTTTTAAATAGGTGTGCTAAAGGGCTCCTGCATGACCTCCTGCTGGGGAGCCGGTTAGATCCTGCGAGTCTGTTAAATGGGGGGTCCAACCTATTCGCGATATGGTGATTGCCTTCAATTGGCGTTAATTGCTACCTCACCACGTCAAGGCAGGATCCAGAACATACCGCTAGGAGCGAGCTGGTTAGATCGGAAACCAACCGGCGTCGGGCGCGGAACCTGATTTCGACCTCTCGTGTTATCTAACCGGCTCGCACGGATCCACGCGGGCACAAAGTGGCTGTTAGATTGCACCCATAATGTTATAATCCATATAGTTTATTCCTCATTCACTAAAAATAACTCAACCCACTGCTTCTTGTGCTAGGCCTTATATTAATAAAACACGCATTCTCCATTCATATTAGCAAACATTGATTTGTCAGAACTTTCAAACCGGAATTTATTCATACATTTTATTGCATGGAGCCTGCTCTAAGTTTGCAACTATTTTTAATTTGATACATCTACTTTTAGCGCCAATAGGACCTAAATTCTATATATTGGAAGTGCCTTGTGAATATTTTGTGCGACTGAGTGGTGTATTTAGATAACAAGACTTGTGCAGCATGTTGCCTGTCAGATTTTGCTGCGTAATAGGATACTCCCTCTGCAGTACAGATAAAGATTAGCCCGAGTATTCATAGTATGGTTGTTGCTCTGGTAACAGGAGAGTACTCCGCACCATTTCATTTGCGATAATAACAAGCAGCCATATGGCAGCTAATAGCAGCCGTTTTCTGAAGTCCAGTTAATACCTTGTGAAACCTGCTGCTCACCTCCCTAAATGCACAGTCATTGCACTAAGTGAATATGAGCCTTTGAAAGTTAATCTATCCAGCCTGTTGAGGTGTTTAAGATGGTTAAAGAGGGGTCACTCAGGTAGGTAGAGAGGGAACTATTTCCTCTTCTGGGAGTGGGAAGGGGAAGAATCTTAAAGTTAGAGCTCTGATATTCAGGGTGATGTCAGGAAGCACTTCTTCACATAAAGGGTTGTGGGAATCTGGAACAGGGATTGATAGGTTTTTTATGGGTAAGGTGATTAAGGGTTACAGAACCAAAAATTGATTCAAGATACAACCACAGCCACAATCTAATTGAATTGCAGAACAGGGAAAGGGCGAATGAGCTCCTATCCTTGTGTTCCCGTACGTTTAATAATGGACAATCGAGACTTATTTGATTAGCAACATCACAATGCCAGACTTGCATAATTGTTGTGGTAGCATCCGAAAGTATAATGTGTGAACAACCATTCCTCTCTCATAACACAGTAGAATTCACAATTGGCTGGAGAAAGTGAACTGCTATTTTGAAAGAATTAACTTCTGTGACCCTTTCTCATTTGGAGATGTATTTGGATTTGCTACTCCAAATTTGGATTACCCCGTCCAAAACTGGACAGGTAATCAGGGTGACCAACTGTGCCGTATTTTAAGCAATTCCTCCTTATTTTGACTGTTTGCCCTTTTTGTCCCATATTTTCTGGGACAGTTTGTGGGAGTCTGCGGGGTGCGTTTGAGTGATTCAAGTGAGACTGATTCTCTGATGTTCAGGCTGGTGTGGGAACGGTGGCCTTTTACGACCTTAATTCGGCGCAAAGCGGTCACCGATCCTCCATTTGGTGGGAGGCTAGTAGCAGGCAGCGTAGAGCACCCGGCTCTAGCTGCCGATAAGGCTGGAGAATTGCTGGGTCCGTGGCCATGCATGCGCACGGTGGCAGCCTGCAGTGGCTGTGCCATGCAACATGGCGCCGGCCGGCCGCGAACCTGGCCTGCCAAATAGTGCCGCCCCTTTGGCCAGCTCGCGATCCCCAGACCATCCCCTAACATTGCCCCCAGCCCCTGCTAAAGTCCCCTCTGCCCCCGGATCGGCTGTCCCCCGACTCTGGCGGCCCTGGACTCAGTTCGCAGCCGCCACACCGAGTACCTGACAAGTAATAGCGTGAGAGATCCACGCCGTCGGGAACTTGGCTGGACCGGGGTGGAGCATCGGGGGGGGAGGTCCTCAGGCACAGTCCTGAGGCCATCGATATGACGTGCGGCATACTCCTAGAGGACGCCGCTTTGGAGGGGGTGGAGCATCACGAAAGCGGCGCCACCCCCGATTTCTGCACGAATGTTGATTGTCCACCCGAACGCGATTTCGGCATCGCCGACCGGAGAATCCTGCCTGAGAGTGAGTCAGCCAACAGAACAAGAATGACTCAGCAATACGTTGTAGCTTTACTTGATTTTAACACTCGCTGACATATTCGCAAGTCACTCCTCTCATCACTCTCCTGTTGAAATTCGCCACCGCTCTCACACTTATCAACACCACCACAGTACCCGCCAAGCCCGTGGTGGAAGTTTTTCTTATTTTGTTTCAGAAGAATTGGTCACTGGTATGCTTTTAGTCAGGGTTTCATCCACCATCGCTCATAGACTTCTAGAACAGTACAGCACAGAACAGGCCCTTCGGCCCTCGATGTTGTGCCGAGCAATGATCACCCTACTTAAACCCACGTAACCCAACAATCCCCCCATTAACCTTACACTACGGGCAATTTAGCATGGCCAATCCACCTAACCACAGCCACTGCAGGCTGCCACCGTGCGCATGCATGGCCACGGACCCAGCAATTCTCCAGCCTTATCGGCAGCTAGAGCCGGGTGCTCTACGCTGCCTGCTACTAGCCTCCCACCAAATGGAGGATCGGTGACCGCTTTGCGCCGAATTAAGGTCGTAAAAGGCCACCGTTCCCACACCAGCCTGAACATCAGAGAATCAGTCTCACTTGAATCACTCAAACGCACCCCGCAGACTCCCACAAACTGTCCCAGAAAATATGGGACAAAAAGGGCAAACAGTCAAAATAAGGAGGAATTGCTTAAAATACGGCACAGTTGGTCACCCTGATTACCTGTCCAGTTTTGGACGGGGTAATCCAAATTTGGAGTAGCAAATCCAAATACATCTCCAAATGAGAAAGGGTCACAGAAGTTAATTCTTTCAAAATAGCAGTTCACTTTCTCCAGCCAATTGTGAATTCTACTGTGTTATGAGAGAGGAATGGTTGTTCACACATTATACTTTCGGATGCTACCACAACAATTATGCAAGTCTGGCATTGTGATGTTGCTAATCAAATAAGTCTCGATTGTCCATTATTAAACGTACGGGAACACAAGGATAGGAGCTCATTCGCCCTTTCCCTGTTCTGCAATTCAATTAGATTGTGGCTGTGGTTGTATCTTGAATCAATTTTTGGTTCTGTAACCCTTAATCACCTTACCCATAAAAAACCTATCAATCCCTGTTCCAGATTCCCACAACCCTTTATGTGAAGAAGTGCTTCCTGACATCACCCTGAATATCAGAGCTCTAACTTTAAGATTCTTCCCCTTCCCACTCCCAGAAGAGGAAATAGTTCCCTCTCTACCTACCTGAGTGACCCCTCTTTAACCATCTTAAACTTGCAACCACTGTAATCAGTCTCTTAGTAAATTAAAAAATGTCATTAAATTCAAAATCTTTTCAAATGTGCTTACTAGTGTCCCGACACTAAAAATCAAGCTTCATTTTAAGTACCTCGAAGGTCGCAGATGGGCTTTATTAGTGGAAGCTCACCATGCAGAGACATGGGCTGGATTCTCCATTCCGGAGACTAAGTCCTCACGCCGGCATGAAAACAGTGGCGTTTCACGATGGAAAAATCGTCGTGAAACAGCCACTGATTGCCCGTTTTGCTGGGGGCTAGCAGGACGGCAGTGTAAAGCACCCGGCTCTAGCTGCCGATACGGCCTGGAGAATTGCCGGGTCTGTGGCCGTGCACGCGCACGGCGGCCTGCAGCGGCCGCGCCGTGCTTCATGGCGGAATCCACTTGCAGACCCGGCCCGCGATCTGGTCCCGAACATAGAACATAGAATATACAGTGCAGAAGGACACCATTCGGCCCATCGAGTCTGCACCGACACACTTAAGCCCTCACTTCCACCCTAGCCCCGTAATCCAATAACCCCATCTAACCTTTTTGGACACTAAGGGTACTTTAGCATGGCCAATCCACCTAACCTGCACGTCTTTGGACTGTGGGAGGAAACTGGAGCACCCGGGGAAACCCACGCAGACACGGGGAGAACGTGCAGACTCTGCACAGACAGTGACCCAAGCCGGGAATCGAACCTGGGACCCTGGTGCTGTGAAACCACAGTGCTATCCACTTGTGCTACCGTGCTGCCCATAACTCGGCTGGTCGGGGGGAGCATCGGGGAACGGGCCTCAGGCAATGGCCTGAGGCTTGGATACATGGCACGGCGCACTCGCTTTGGAGGAGCAGAGCTTCGCAGAGGCGGTGCCTCCCCCCATTCTGTCGGGAATTTGGATTCTCCGGCCCGTCGCCGAACGCGATTTCGGCATCAGCGACTGGAGAATCCAGCCCATGGCCTTTTAGTGGCGGGGCCATGTAGTCTTTATAAAGTAGAGCAAGAGATTGCAGAAACATGATTTGTGTTGAACGTAATTTGTGCTTAAATTTTCTTAATCTTTCATGTTGTTTTGGTAGCGTCAGGAAAATTAGAGACCAGGAGACCATGGAAACTATGCCGGCCCTCCACAGAGCAATTCAGTTAATTCCACTATCCAGCTCGATCCTCGTAGCCTTGCCTGTTTATTTCAAGTTTTTTTTAAAAATTCATTCGTGGGATGTGGGCATGGGCCCGTATTTATTGCCCATCCCTAATTGCTGGGCCATTTAAGAGCCAACTGCATTGCTATTGGTCTGTCTGGACTCGCATGACCAGGTATGGGCAGCAAATTTCCTTCTCTAAAGAACACCAGTGAACCAGATGGATTTTTATGACAATTGTTAGTGGTTTTAGGGTCATCATTAGATTTTTAATTCCAGATTTATTTGTTCAGATCTCACCATCCCATGGCGGGATTCAAACCCCAGGTCTCTGGATTACTAGTCCTGTACAAACCATTATACCACCGCCTTCCTTTGTGATGCCCATCCAATTTTCTTTCAAAATCAAGGATTGGTTCTGGTTCCACCATCCTGGGTAGTGAATTGTGGGCCATTACCACTCGTAGATCTGAAAAACTCCAGCACAACCTATAGTGGAAACTGCGTCCCTCTGTGTGTTTGAAGATTAAGGGTGGGATTTTCTGCCCCCACCAGTGGTGGACATCATCGCACGTGGGGTGGAAAAATTTGGACTCTTGGCCGTTCTCCAATTCCGTCCCGGCCGATTGCTGGCGGGGCCAGAAAATCACGGCCGATGAATTTCAGGAATTACATGATTCAAAAAGAAATCACCAGTGATTGCCGTAATGTTTGGTTGCAGTTTCAGAAGTTCTTCAACAAAGTTTCTTTATCAGAGACCACACTGGTAAAATATGTATTGTTTACTGGTACATTCCAACTCCACGGGAAAGCCAAAGGTGTTCTTTGAAAATGGGAGAATAGCACAGATGCCTTTGAGGGGAAGTTAGGTAAGTACATGACAGAGAAAGGGATAGAAAAATACATTGATAGGGTGAGACGAATTAGAGTGGGCGAAAGCTTGTGTGGATCATAAACATCAGTTAGTTGAGCCAAATGGCCTATCTCGTACTGTAAAATTCCATAGTCAGGATTCTCCGGCCTGCCAGTCCCGTTTTCCGCAGCCAGCCAATGGGGTTTCCCTTTGTGGCCAGTCGATGGAGAATCCAGCAGCATGTATTTAATTCATTTTTGAGTCTGTTCGTGTGTGTTCTCAGACTTCTATAACTCCTGCCGATGGGAGAAGTTGGAAGAGTGAGTAAGCCGGCTGGGAAGGATCTTTGATTATGCTGCCCGCTTTCCCCAGGCAGCGGGAGGTGTAGGTGGAGTCAATGGATCGAAGGCAGGTTTGTGTGATGGACTGGGAGGTGTTCACGACTCTGAAGTTTCTTGCTGTCCTGGACCGAGCAGTTGCCATACCAGGCTGTGATGCAGCCAGATAGGATGCTTTCTGTGGTGCATCTATAAAAGTTGGTAAGGGTTAATGTGGACATGCTGAATTTCCTTAGTTTCCTGAGGAAGTATAGGCGCTGTTGTGCTTTCTTGGCGACCTGGGTGGACCAGGACAGATTTTTGGAGATGTGCACCCCTAGGAATTTCAAACTGCTAACCATCTCCACCTTGGCCCCGTTGATGCTGACAGGGGTGTGTACAGTACTTTGCTTCCTGAAGTCAATGACCAGCTCTTTAGTTTTGCTGGCATTGAGGGATAGATTGTTGTCGCTACACCACTCCACTAGATTCGCTATCTCCTGCCTGTATTCTGACTCGTCGTTATTCGAGATCCGGCCCACTATGGTCGTATCGTGAAAAACTTGTAGATGGAGTTGAAACCAAATTTTGCCACACAGTCGTGTGTGTATAGGGAGTAGAGTAGGGGGCTAAGTACGCAGCCTTGCGGGGCCCCAGTATTGAAGACTGTTGTGGAGGAGGTGTTGTTGTTCATTCTTACTCATTGTGGTCTGTTGGTCAGAAAATCAAGGATCCAGTTGCAGAGTGGAGAGCCAAGTCCTAGGTTTTGGAGCTTTGATATGAGCTTGGCTGCGTCAACAAAAGTTTGTCTTTTCCTGACATACCCGACACCTGGCAGTTTACAGATTTAGTTACTCTGGTAGGCAACTATTTTGACACCAAACCATTGCTAATTGTCCCCGTTTTTATTTCTACATGGCTGCCCAGAACCTGGGAGAATCTGTAACTGAATTCCTAGGACGTTTTACGGAAACTCGCCAAGTTCTGCGAGTTCGGCCCGACATTATCTGAGGCTCTCAGAGACTGGCTGCTCTGTTGCATCCTGGATGCGGAAGCTCAAGAACACTTGTTGGGAGAGACCCACCTTGACCTGAAGAAGGCGACTGAAATAGCTTTGTCCCTGGAGGATGTTGAACGCGATGTCCAGGAACTTCGGGGAATGGCTGTCCTGAGCCGAGGTCGCCCAGCAGGGCATGGACTGCCCCCCACCCCCCCGCCCTGTCATAGTTCCACACTCCCGCCGTTGGAGACGCACTCCAGGAGACCAGGACCAACGTTGGCACGTTCCCAGCCGTACCTCCTCACGCTGGAGACCCCCGACATAGGGGATGGACGCACTGATTCGGGGGGGGGGGGGGGGGGGGGGGGGGGCTGACGAAATGGATGCCAGCGAGGAAGGTCCCCCCACCGCCACTACCCTGATGACAGTCTCAGAGAGTGGACAGACGACCATTTGGAAGGTGCCCACCACGTTTACTGCATTGCAGTGCCACGGGTGGCGCCCATCCAAGTGATGGCTCAGATCAATGGTTTCCCAATACAAATGGAGCTCGACACCGGAGCCGCAGTTTCAGCGATCAGCCACCGCACCTATGACCAAATGCGCTCAGGCATACGCATTTTAGTTTGGCAGACACCAACGCTCGGCTGGCAATATACACTGGGGAACCATTGGAGGTCACGAGCACATCGGAGGTCCCCATGGTATACGGCGCCCAGTCAGCAAACCTACCATTGTGGTAGTGAAAGGCTCCGGCCCAAATCTGCTGGGGTGTGATTGGCTGAAACGCCTCCAGTTGTACTGGCAGCAAGTGTGCTGTGTACCCCGATGGGCCGGACGCGGTACTGGCACATTTCCTGGGGGGTTTCCAAGATGGACTTGGTTATATCCAAGGGGCTTCCGCCAAGATCTCAGTGGACCCAGGGGCCCAACCACGGTATTTTTGGGCACACCCTGTCCCTTATGCACTGAAACCAAATGTTGATGCAGAATTGGACTGCTTTGAGCAGTTGGGAATCATCTGCCCGGTGCAGTTTGTGGATTGGGCTGTGCCGGTCGACTTGGTAATAAAACCTGATGGTTCCGTCCGCCTTTGCCGAGATTATAAGATGACATCAATTGAGCATCCCGTTTGGATCATTATCCGGTACCCAAGATTGAAGATCTCTATGCGAGGCTCAGCAGACGGTACCTTCACCAAGCTTGACATGAGCCACACTTATCTTCAATTAGTTTTGGACCCGGCCTTGGGGAAATATGTAACCATCAACACACACTGGGGTTTGTATGAGGCTGTCATTCGGAGTTTCTTCAGCATGTGCCATATTCCAACGAGTGATGGAGAATATCCTCCAAGGATTACCACAGGTAGTGGTTTATCTGAATGATGTCTTGATCTACGGTTCCACCGACCAGGAGCACATTAAAAACCTGGTTGATGTGCTACGTCGATTCAAGGCAGTCCAGAGTCTGCCTATGGCGTGAAAAGTGTGTATTCCACATGAAAGAGGTAGCCTACTTGGGCTACAGGGTGGATGGAAATGGGTTGTACCCAGTGGTCAATAAGGTACGGGCAATCTGACAGGCCTTATAAATTATTACAGCAAGTTCATCCCAAATTTGTCAACAGGGTTGGTCCCACTGCACCAGTTGATAAAGAAAGTCCAATGTTGGTTTTGGGATCCGCTCCAGCAGACAGTGTTCGACAACGTAAAGCGACGACGGTCGTTGTTGCATCTGTTGACGCATTTCAATCCGTCAAAACCTTTATTGCTAACATGCCACGCCTCACCCTACGGCATCGGGGCCGTCCTGTCACACCGGATGGAAGACGGTACGGAGCGGCCCATAGCATTCGCTTCGTGCACTATGGCAGCAGTAGAGCGAAATTACGCTCAAATAGAGAAACGTAGAAACATAGAAAATAGAAACAGGAGGAGGCCATTCGGCCCTTCGAGCCTACTCTGCCATTCATTATGATCATGGCTGATCATCAAGTTCAATACCCTGATCCCGCCTTCCCCACCCCCACTCCGCCCCCCATATCCCTTGATCCCTTTAGCCCCAAGAGCTATATCTAATTCCTTCTTGAAATTACACGTTTTGGCCTCAAATACTTTCTGTGGTAGAGAATTCCACAGATTCACCACTCTCTGGGTGAAGAAATTTCTCCTCACCTCAGTTCATAGAAATTGACCCCTTATCCTCAAACTATGATTTTAGTCCTGGACTCCCCCACCATCTCAAGTTACTTTGTCTAATCCTGTTAAAATTTTGTAAGTTTCTGTGAGATCCCCTCTGCTTCTTCGAAATTCCAATGAATATAAGTTCACCCGACTTAGTCTCTCCTCATACAACAGTCTGCCCTCCCAGGAATCAGCCTGGTAAACCTTCGCTGCACTCCCTCCATAGCAAGAACATTCTTCCTCAGATAAGGACACCAAAACTGCAAACGATATTCCGTTTAGGTAGGTAGGTAATTAGCCATAATCCACGAGGGAAGGTCCTCTCTCTTTCTGAGGGAGGCAGTTGATTACATATCTTGAGGGGCAGCACTCTGAATCAAGCACGGGGAAAGGTGTGGAGGCAGGTCCAAAGCTTGCTTCAGACTGAACAGGAATTAAATTCATCATTCTGAACCACATGCTAGCCATCTAGCCAACCCTTTCCCAGAATGTTAATTCTGTTTTTCTCTCCACAGGCGCCTCCTGACTTGCTGAATATTTTCCAGAATTTACTGTTTTTATTTCAGTTCCTTTGCCTTGTCAGCTCTGTCACTCCTCAATATTTTGTCAGCACTCACAGTCTAAATAGAAACAGTGGGGTGGCACGGTGGCGCAGCCTCACGGCGCTGAGGACCTGGGTTTGATCCCGGATCTGGGTCACTGTCCGTGTGGAGTTTGCACATTCTCCCAGTGTCTGCGTGGGTCTCACCCCCACAACCCAAAAATGTGCAGGGTAGGTGGATTGGCCACGCTGAGTTGCCTCTTAATTGGAAAAAAAAATTGGGTACTCTAAATTTATTTTTAAAAATAAATAGTGAAAGAACCAATGTTAAAGTAAACATAATTAAAACATGTTAAACTTAATCAAGTTCTTTGCATTGTTTGATCCTATATAAGTACCAATGTTGAGAATCCCAATTCTGATTTTTGGTTCTATATTGTGTACTATTTCATGTGGACAAGTGTACTTTCACAATAGTTGTGGTAATGGAGTTGTGTGAGACAAAGTCCTGTCTTCACATTGCGGATACCCTCCATTGTGTTGTGTGGCATTACCACCGTGCTAAATGGGATAGACTTCGAACAGATCTAGCAACTCAAGACTGGGCATGTATGAGGCACGTTGGGCCATCTGGAGAATTATATTCAGCCTCAATCTGTAACCTCATGGCCCGGCATATCCCCCACTCTACCATTATCAGCAAGCCAGGGGATCAACCCTGGCTCAATGAAGAGTGCAGGAGAGCAGGCCAGGAGCAACATCAGGAATACCAAAAAAATGAGGTGTCAACCTGGTGAAACGACAACACCGGACTACAGGCCAAACAACATAAGCAGCAGCAAGTGGTAAACAGAGCTAAGCCAACTCACAACCAACAGATCAGATCTAAATTCTACAGTCCTGTCACATCCAGCCGTGAATGGTGGTGGACAATTAAACAACTCACTGGAGGAGGAGGCTCCACAAATATCCCCATCTTCAATGATGGAGGAACCCAGCACATCTGTACAAAAGAGAAGGCTGAAGCATAAAAATGCTGGCGTTTCACTCTTGACTTTCCTTAAAAAAGTCAAGAGCGATTCTCTTACCTTCAGAGGGCTGGCAGGGCCCCGGAGTGCTTCTTGCAGCTCTGGCTGCGGATACGGGACCCCGCACTTCCAATCGGGAGTCCGCGCATGTGCTCGGTTGCGGCCTGCAGCGGCCGCACCGTGCGCAATGGCGGACTCGGACTGACATCGAGAATGTAGGCCCCCCCTGAGATGGCACACACCCTCAGATCCGAGCCGTCCAATTGCTGCCTTGGCTGCCCATGAGGCTCCCCCCCGGTGCTTGATCCCCCATCCCCCCACCAGGGCAGCCGCGGACTGAGTCCACAGCCGCCACCCGAGGCTCCCGACAGCTAATATGTTGTTACACCCATGCTGTTGGGAACTCGGCCAGTTTTGTCCGGAGAATCACTGTGGGGGCCTCTTTCAATGGCTCCACAGCCACGCCACGTAATCCGTGCGCGAGCGATTCTCCGGGGACCGGGACCAGAAAATCGCGGGAGTGGCGCCGGCTACGATTTCCGTGAAGATCGACTCTCCGCCCCCGTGCCAAATGCGATTTCGGCACGGGCTGTGGATAATCCCGCCCGTGGAATCCTGTGGTGAGTAACTTACCTCCTGACTCCCCAACCCCTCCACCTACAAAGCACAAGTCAGGAGTATAACGGAATACTCTCCACTTGCCTGGATGAGTGCAGCTCCCAGCAACATTCGAGTAGCTCAACATCATCCAGGACAAAGCAGCCCCGCTTGATTGGCACCCCTTCCACAAACATTCACAGTAGCAGCTGTGTGTACCACGTACAAGATACTCTGCAGAAACCCAACAAGGTTCTTTAGGCAGCACCTTTCAAATCCACGACCACTACCCCACTAGAAGGACAAGTGCAGAAGATACCTGGGAACCCTACCACCTGGAGGTTCCCGTCCAAGTTACTCACCATCTTGACTTGGAAATATATCGGCCGTTCCTTCACTGTCGCTGGGAAAAAAAATCCCGGAACTCCCTCCCTAACAGCACTGTGGGTGTATCTACACCACATGGACTGCAGCAGTTCAAGAAGGCAACTCACCCACCATTTCTCAAGGGCAATTAGGAATGGGCAACAAAAGCTGGCCTAGCCAGCGAAGACCACTTCCAGTAAAAATGGATTTGCCAAAAAAATGTTTTTCGCTGATGTACAACAGTCAGCTTCATTTATAGGTGTAGATATCCATTATAATCAGCAATAAAGACATCTGCCCAGGTGTCCAAAATTATAAAGAGAAGTAGGTACCTTTCTTTTATATGTTTGATTAAGAGAAACCTAAGTTCTGAAGTTTAGCTGTGGGATAATATTTTAACAATCCGTTGAGCTCTAGTCGTAAATCATTTCTTTATTTTTCTAAATTGTTTCACAAAATTAGTTTTATTTCTTTTTATGGTCATTACATAGCACAAAAACTAGCACATCGTCTTAAAGTCACACCAAGAACATAAATCATTTTCTGGAACTGAATTGCTTTGATGGGGAATGCCTTGTAACATATAGTTAACAGGGAATCTCGGCTGTGTAATTGTGTACTGACAATCCTGGAATATTGCGATGGAAAGATACAGATGCTGATAAAATTGATTACTCCTCAGTTTTACATTTTCTGACAAGGAAGTCACTGTGAAAATTATACTCCCTACAGCTTTATAATCGGGCACTATCTAGGAAGTTGTAGCTAACTCTCTTTAACGTGCACCAAGACCCATGCATGTATAACCCTCTGCTCACTGACGCACAAAGGTTTCTTGTCATACAGCACCTCCATTTAAAATTTCATAATAATAATCTTTATTAGTGTCAAAAGTAGGCTTACATTAACACTGCAATGACGTTATTGTGAAAATCCCCTCGTTGCCACACTCCGGCGCCTGTTTGGGTACACAGAGGGAGAATTCCGCATGTCCAATTCACCTAACAACACGTCTTTCGGGACTTGCGGGAGGAAACCGGAGCACCCGGAGGAAACCCACACAGACACGGAGAGAACTTGCAGATTCCGCACACAGTGACCTAAGCCGGGAATCGAACCCGGGACCCTGGAGCTGTGAAACAACAGTGCTACCCACTGTGCTATTTTGCTGGCGTTGACTTCTTGTCCCTCACGATCTATGTGATCTCCTCCAACCTCTGCAATGTCTGTGCTCATCTAATTGAGGCGTCTTGAGCACCCCCGATTTTCATTGGTCTTCCACTGGAAGACAAGGGGCGGGATTCTTCCGTACCCGGCGGGCGGGGGGTCCCGGTGGGACGGAATGGCATGAACCACTCCGGTGTCAGCCCGCCCCAAAAGGTGCGGAATCCTCCGCACCTTCAGGGGCTAGGCCGGCACCGGAGTGGTTTGCGCCCCGCCGGCCGGCGTGGAAGGACTTTGGCGCCGCGCTAGCTGGGGCCGAAGGGACTCCGCCAGCCAGCGCTAGTCCGCACATGCGCGGGGGCGTCAGCGGCCCTGTGCATGCGCAGGGGGGGAGGTTCACCTACTCGCGGCCATCGCAGAGGCTGATACGGCCGATGCGTAGGAAAAGAGTGCCCCCGTGGCACAGGCCCGCCCGCGGATCGGTGGGCCCTGATCGCGGGCCAGGCCATCGTGGGGGCACCCCCCGGGGCCAGATCGCCCCCCCCCCCCCGGAGCCCGCCTGCGCCGCCAGGTCGTGCCGGTAAGGGACCTAGTCTAATCTACGCCAGCGGGACCGGCATAGAACGAGCGGGACTTCGGCCCATTGCGGGTTGGAGAATCGCCGGGGGGCCGTTGTGAGCGGCCGCCGACCGGCGCGGTGTGATTCCCGCCCCCGCCAAATCTCCGGCGCCGGTGAATTCGGCGGCTGGCAGTGGCGGGATTCACGCCGCCCCCTGGTGATTCTCCGACCCGGCAGGAGGCTGGAGAATCCCGGCCAAGGTTTTGAGCTGTCTAGGCACTAAGCTCTGGAATTCACTCCCTCGGCCTCTGTCTCTCTCCCTCTCATCCCTCCTTTAAGAACCTGATTAAAACCTACCCCTTTGACCCAGCTTTTGGTCACCTGACACTTGGCTCAATGTCATATTTTGTTTTGTAATATTCCTGTGAAGCATCCTGGGATGCTTTATTCTGTTAAAGGTGCAATATAAATAGAAGTTGTTGTTGAAGGTAAACTGTCAGTATTTCAAGCTGTGTCGTGAATCCAAGTTGATTCCACCTCCTTCGGGGAGAAAAAAAGCGTCCAAAGTTCCAATGTTTATTTTGAGATAAAATCTGAAACTTGGGAATTTTTCTATTACACGAAGGCTTGTTACCTAGACAGGATTCCTGTAATGAAGAAGAACCTCGTTACCCAGAGAACGGTGAGAAGGTAGAACTCGCTACCACATTGCTCGAGGTAAATAGCAGGGATGCATTTCATGGGAAGCTCAATAAACCCAAGACGAAAGGGAGCCAGGAATAGATGGTAATGCTGATAGGGTCAAATGGTGGGGTATTTCTTGTTAACCAAAGTTATTCCCAAAGGGGATATGGAGCAACGCGGGAATGTTGAGTTAGGTCACAGATCAATCATCATCTCAAGGAATGGCAGGTCAGATTTGAGGGGCTAAATGGTGTCATCTTGTTCTTATGTTCCTTTGATGAAGGAGGCATTAGGTGCATGGTGCATCAAATAAAACAAAGGTAGCAACATTCATTGAAATTAGTTACACCATATAGTGACAGGGCATGAGTTTACACCTACAATAATGAGTGCTTGATGGTAAGTAGTCTTGTCTTTTCCAGTAAGAATGATTGTCAGAGAAACCTAATGAATTCTATGACGTTCAAATGTGTTGATGTTTTACAAAACTATTGGTTCTTCAAATGCTGCATTTTCCTCGGGCACATGTTCGGATTGGATTTGTAGAAACTCTGGTATTTCCACACAAGCTAGTGGTCTTTCCCCAGGCATGTCTATAAGAAGGGGAAATAAATGCAATAATTAAACTTTATTGCCAAGGCACTGTACACAAGAATTTGGAGCAGGAGTAGGCCAGACTTTGAGCCTGCTTCAACATTCGATTAGATCTGATTGTGGTCTCGGCTCCTCTTCCCCTAATAACTGTCTCGCCACCTCTCTCTATCTCTCTCTCTGCCTCTCCTTCCTGCCTCTCTTTCCCTGCCTTGTACTCAATGCTACTCTGTCTTCCCCAGTCTCCGTCTCTCTCTCTCTGCTCTCATTGTCTCTCATTCTCTCTGTCTGTCGCCCTCTTTAATCAGGACGATATAGGTGGGCTGGTCAGATGGGCAGAACACTGGCCAAACCTTTAATTTAACCCTGAAAAGTGTGAGGTGATGCATTTTGGGAGGACTAACTAGGGAATGGAATACACAATGATGCTAGAAAGTACAGAGGACAAGAGGGAGTGTGAGGTGCATGTCCAAAGATCCCTGAAGGCAGCAGGACAGGTAGGTAATGTAATTAAGAAGGCATATGGGATACTTGCCTTTATTAGCCGAGGTATAGAGTAAAAGAGCAGGAAGGTTGTGATGGAGATATATAAAATACTCGTTAGGCCACAGCTAGAGTGCTATGTGCAGTTCTGGTCACCACACTATAGGAAGGATGTGATTGCACGAGAGAGGGTGCAGAGGAGATTGACCCAGACACTACCTGGACTGGAATGTTTCAGCTACAAAGAGAGGTTGGTTCGGCTGGGCTGTTTTCTTTGCAGCAGAGAAGGCTGAGGGGGGGGGGGGGGGGGGGGGGGGGGGGGGAGACCTGATCGAGGTGTACAAAATTGTGAGGGACTTAGATAGGGTAGATAGAAAGGGCCTTTCCCCTTAGTAGAAGGGTCAATATCCAGGGGCATATATTTAAGGTCAGGGTCAGGAGATTCAGAGTGGATTTGAGGAAAAACCTTTCCACTCAGAGTGTGGTGGGAATCTGGAACTCGCTGCCTGAAAGGGTGGTACAGGCGGGAACCCTCACAGCATTTAAGAAGCATTTTGATGAAACGCCATAGCATACAAGGCTCCGGATCAATGGGATTAAAATAGATAGGTGCTTGATGGCTGGCGCAGACAGGATGGGCCAAAGGGCCTCTTTCTGTGCTGTAAAGCTCAATGACAGTATGACTCTATAACCCTTGACCCACCGCTCTAATTCAATCTTGAACACCCAGCCTCCACTGCTGCCCGAGGAAAAGTTAACTAATCTATTGAAAAATTTGATAGGAATTTCAAATGGTTTTGGTGATTATTGTAAGACAGTCTTACAAGAGATGAACAGTCTGCCACATTGTTTCCAAGGTGTTTTATTTTGTAAAATAAGTGCATAAGAAGAGAAGAAATATTAGTTGGCAGAGGTAATTTGGCCCCTTCAAGCCTGCTCCACCATTCAACAAGATCACGGCTGATTTGCTACCTCAGCCTCTCGCACTGTTAGCCGGATGACACAAAGTGTCATTTCTGTTGCGGAAATCAGTGCGATTCCCACTAGCCCCGGCAGCGTGATCCGAACTAAATTTTCAGGGCTTTAGAAGAAAAATTGTTCCCCATGCCTCCACCTATCCTCCATCCTCTGGATCCTCAGAAGGCTCTGCCTTGATACTCTCCTGCACATCCTCCTCCTCCGAGGCCAAGTGCCATTCCTCAAGGTCATCCTCAGGAAGATCCTTGTCCAACTGCAGACCTAAGTTGTGGAGGACACAATAGACCACGACAGTGTGGGAGACCCTCTGGGGACTGTATTGTAGAGCCCCACCGGACATTGCATCTTTAGCAGGCTGATGCATGTTAAGTAATGGGTTAAGAGACATTGCAATTAGTTGTCTCATTTATGTTAAGTGTTCAATGATTGTCTCATTTATGTAAAATGTTCAATGATTGACACTGATATGTAAAGGGGCTTCAGGTGGACTCTGGAGCTTGTGATGATCTGTAGAGTTCTGTGCAGAGTGAGTTTGAACCATTAAAGGTGTGTTGGTGAAAAAGGAGCTGAACTCTTGCCTCTTCATACCACAGCATCTAGTACATGTTAACAATGCACTGCTCGATGACAGCTCATGCCGCACTGTGTGCCTCATTGTACCTGGCCTCCGCTGTAGGGTTTGGCCTCCGCACTGGTGTCATCATCCAAGACCTGAGGGGATATCCCTTGTCCCCCAGGAGTCATCCCTGTAGCCTGAGGTGTCCTTCTAACATTCCAGGGATCAATGACTTGCCGAGGGTGAAGCTATCATGCATGCTCCCTGGAAAATGGGCACACATGTGCAAGACACACATCTGGTGGTCGCACACCAGCTACACTTTGAGGGAGTGGCACCTCTTCCAGTTGATGAAGGAGACTCCCTGGTGCCACGGGGCACCTATGGCAGACCAGCTATCTCTCCAAATCCTGTAGCCCTCTCGTCCTGCTGGGCCTGATCCAGGTCAAAGTGAATTTTGTCCTGAGCCTGGGCATACAGTACGGATGCCTGTGCTATCCAACAGAATTCCCCCTTAAGAGCCCTGGAAGGAGCTTGTGGTGTAGGAGTGGAGGGCTCCTACAGTGCAGAAGGAGGCTATTTGGCCCATCGAGTCTGCACTGACCCTTTGAAAGAGCACTCTACCCACTCACCCGTCCACCCCGTCCTATCCCCGTAACCCCATAACCTAACCTGCACATCCTGGACACTAAGTGGCAAATTATCATGGCCAATCCACCTAACCTGCAAACTTTGGACTGTGGGAGGAAACCCGCATACCCGGAGGAAACACACACAGACACGTATCTGGGGTTTTCTTTAAGCTCACTACCACTGGGGTTCTGACGGGAGGATTATCTGCCCCTCATCCAGAATGGGCAGGGTCAGCTGGATGGCTATGTCCGCCTTGGTGGGGGGGGGGGGCTAATGGATCCTGACTGGCAGGCATTGGGGCCCAGCAAAGAAGCAAGTCCAGTGCCTCTTGACCCGTGCAACCATACTTTGAGCCCTGAACCCTGCAGATTTATCCCACTCCTTGACTTTGAGTTCAACCAATTAAACTAAAATAAACAAACCGAGGGACAAATTAAAAGGGGCAGCTCCTAAACAGAAGCAAAAAGGCAAATGAAACTTAAAACATCAAACTGAAATGTGGTAAAAAAAGGTCAATAAAGCACCCAGACCCTGCAGTGGCCACCGATTGTGGACGGCCACGATGGCGGTCAAAAGGGTCAATAAAGCATCCTTGATTTTGAGATTGTGGGCATTGTCTAGTGCTAACTCTTGGTGGCCAATTAGTTTGACGAGCATTAGTCTCAGGAATGTTAGAGGGCACAATTTATTTCTGCTTCAGAGGGAGGCAAAGCTAATAGACACCCTTCTTACTCAGGCTGCATAAACACAAGGGGCAGGAAGAAATAGAAGGATGTAACGATAGGCGAGATGAAGTAAGGGCGGGAGGAGCATCAACACCAGCAGAGAGCAGTTGGGCTGAACACTGTTTCTGCGCTGTAAGATTCGAGACCATTTCTTGCCTTCACTTCCTCACTTGCCTGAATATAGGAGCAAATGAGCAGGAGGAGGCCATTCAACCCATCAAGCCTGCTCCACCATTCAGTAAGATCATGGCTTATGTAAGGTATATTTGTGCAGCTGCTTCTAGCTCTGACTAAGGAGGATTGGGGAGGTGGCGGTTTAGATAACATTTATGTTAGCAACAGTACTGTGAGTGGGCAGCTATGTAACCCGCCCAAGGCCATTGCGCGCGGAACAACCTTTATCAGTGTGTGTAACTTGAGGCTCGGCAGAATGCGCCTTCTCCAGCCATGACTTGATGGCTGTACGTGTTACAATCCTAAGTAAAAAACTATTTGATTGAAGCCTTACTGTGTCGACTCACTCATTGAACTGAGATTTAACCTAACACTTATCATCCACTTCAGTGCTTTCCCCCCCCACAATATTCCAATGTCCTTACTGACTAAATACTTTGATGTAGGTCCCTTGGCACTGATTACCCTCACTTGCACTTCTGCCCATTATTTAGGTGTGATGCTTGATGGTTATGATCAGACTATTCAATTGTAGCAGTACTCACAGCCCATGTGCAGATTTGTACCAAATTCTGTTCCTCTATTACCCTGTGCAGGCTAAATTATATTAGCTCCCAGTCTGGCCATGCTTCAATTTTTAAAATTCTCATCCTTATTTTCAAATCGCTCCATGGCCTCATCGCTTCCTCTCTGTGTAACATCCTCCCACCTCACAACCCTCCAAGATATTTGCTTTTCATCTCTTGAGCACTCCCCATTTTTATCGCTGCCCCATTGGCAGCCGTGCCTTCAGTTTTCTGGGCTCTAAGCTCTGAATTACCTCCCTAAACCTTTCCACTTCTCTACCTCACTTCCCTCTCTTTTTTTAAAAATTTAGAGTACCCAATTATTTTTTCCAATTAAGGGGCAATTTAGCATGGCCAATCCACCTATCCTGCACATCTTTTTAGGTTGTGGGGGTGAAACCCACGCAGACACGGGGAGAATGTGCAAACTCCATACGGACAGTGACCCAGAGCCGGGATTCGAACCCGGGTCCTCAGCGCCGTAGGCAGCAATGCTAACCACTGTGCCACCGTGCTGCCCTACTTCCCTCTCTTTTTAAGAAGTCTTACAACACTAGGTTAAAACCCAACAGGTTTATTTGGAATCACTAGCTTTCGGAGGGTAGCTCCTTCATCAGCGACTCACTTGATGAAGGAGCTACGCTTCGAAAGTTAGTGATTCCAATCAAACCTGTTGGACTTTAACCTGGTGTTGTAAGACTTCTTACTGTGCCCACCCCAGTCCGACACCGGAATCTCCACATCATAGCTACCCTCTTTTTTAAGACACACTTTAATACCTATCTCTTTGACCTTTCTTTCGGTTCTGGTATCTTGGGTTGAGCAGGCGGGATCTGCTTAGGAGTGGCACGGTTCCAGGTTTGATTATGGCCTTGGGTGACTGCGTGGAGTTTGCACTTTCTCCCTGTGTCTGCGTGGGTTTCCTCCCACAGTCCAAAGATGTGCAGGCTAGGTGGATTGGCTACGCTAAATTGACCCTTATGTCCAAAGATTTGCTGGCTAGGTGGGGTTATGGGGGATAGGACAGGGGATAGGGCTTGGGTAGGGTGCTCTCTCAGAGGTTCAGTGCAGACTCGATGGGCTGAATGGCCCCCTTCTGCACTGTAGGAATTCTATGTTATTCAGATATCTTATTGCTGTCATGCCTCAACACTTAAGCCTGCTGGACAGCTACTCCATAGGTTGAGTCTCCTTTACCCCACCCCCCCAACCCCCAGAAATAAATTAGACTGGATCTTTGGCACTAAGCTGACCCACTCATAACTGGGCATGTTAGAATACCTGTTGAAGTTACAGGAGTCTCCTCAGTTAATAAAGGTTCTTCACTTTCTTTCAGAGGTGCAGGGGTCTCGCTTTCAGCAACCGGATGGTCATCTTTGGTGTCCTCCTGGTATTCCTCTACAGCTGCTGGTTTTGGACTAGGTTCTGGCTCAACCACCGGCTCTTTTGTATGTTTGTTGCTTGTTCCTCCAGCCTTTGCCTTTCTTCCTCTTTTTCTCTTTGATTCCTCCCTGTGAATTCATGACAGCAAATACAAAAAGACATCTTTACTTATTTTGTGTGGCGACATCTTGCTGTAACTCAACAATGCTCAGATAAAGTTTTTTAAAAAGCACTTAAGAAAAGACTTTTTACCAATAGTTGGCAAAGATCTTAGGAGATGTAAAGGTAGAAATTACTTTTGCAAAGGCGCAAAATTGGTACTATCTGATTACCGTCCATTATACAGAGCACTTCTTAGTCAGTCACATTGTGTCAAAATAATTTGAGGTTAAGATGGGTAACAGAGACTTTCATGTTAAAGAGAAATTCTATGGAAGCAAAACCTTAGTAAAATGGGACTAGTAAAAAGTGAAACAAAGATCTCAATATTCAGGCAGAAAGTCAACAGCGTTCGTGCCCAAGATGTTGGACAATGCAACAGGGTGACATGGTACGAAAGCAGAATGCTGGAAATCAGAAACGAAAATAGAAAATGTTGGAAATACTCAGCAGGTCAGACAGCATCTATGGAGAGAAACAGAGTTAAAGTTTCAGATAAGGGACTAGAACTCATTCCGGTGAAAAGATAGCGACCTGAAATGTCAGCTGTTTCACTAATCACAGATTTGCCTCACCTGCTGAGTATTTTCAGATTAACATGGCAATTTTCTCATACACAAGGTCGAAAGACATTTGACCTTCTTAATCAATTTATAAACAAAAACAGGAGAGTCCTTCCAATTAATTCTTGCTCTAAAAATATCCCAGGTGAAGAACTCTAGCTGAGGATTCACTGTTCAAAGATAATTAATGTTGATTGATTGGTGGTCTTTTGATCTCCTGGCATAGTTCTCACTCTGGAACAAAGCTTATTATTGGGAATGGAGAATAGAAAGATAATCAAACACAGAATAAAAAACGCAAATTAAAAGACATATTTATTCAGATATAATGGGCATGATCTACCGGCCGGGTTGTGCGCGGGCGAGACTGCGAGGCGTCTGGTAGACGCCGGGACAGCCAAAGACTGGATGTGTCAAACATCCTCTTAATGACTGTATATTCTACGTAATTCTGTGATTTCTAATATCCTTGTGGACTTTGGATTATAAAAATATTAAAGGGCCGTTGATATTTTATAGCTATATTACCAGGATTGTCGTAAAAGCCTAACTGGTTCACTAATGTCCTTTACGGAAGGAAATCTACCATCCTCACCTGGGGCGGAATTCTCCGCTCCCGGGAAAAATCGCGAGGGCTGTCGTGAACTCGGCCGAGTTTCACGACGGCCTCGGAGGCCGCTCCTTGCCCCCTATTTTCCCCTCCCGGCGGGGCTAGGAGCGGCGCTCCGTAAATCTCGGCCGCGGGGGCGTCGTGCCGAGAATGACGCGGCCAGCGCGCCTAATGACGTCAGCCGCGCATGCGCAGGTTGGCCGGCTCCAACCCACGCATGCGCGGCTGACGCCATGACGCTGACGGCACGAATCCGCGCATGCGGGGTGGCCGTCTTTCCCCTCAGCCGTCCCGCAAGACGTGGCGGCTTGATCTTGCGGGGCGGCGGAGGGGAAATAGTGCGTCCGATTTGGACGCCGGCCCGTCGATCGGTGGGCACTGATCGCGGGCCTGTCCCACCCCAAGCACAGTCGTGGTGCTCTTTCCTTTCTAGGCCACCTACAAGCTCCAAACAGGCTTCTCACTCCCGTTTCACGACGGCAGCGACCAGGTGTGTTTGCCGCCGTCGTGAAACGGCTACGAACGGCAGGCCGCTCGGCCCATCCGGGTCGGAGAATCGCCGTTCGCCGTGAAAAACGGCGAGCGCCGATTCTTCCGAGCCGGGGGGGAGAGAATCGCGAGGGGGGCGTGAATGTTGTCGGGGGGCCCACCCGCGATTCTCTCACGCCGCATGGGGAGCGGAGAATCGCACCCCTGGTCTAGACCCACAACAATGTGGTTGACTCTTAACCGAGATGGTCTAGCGAGCCACTCAAGCTCACTATTACCTTCTCAAGAACAAATAGGGATGGACAATAACTACTGGCCTTACAAATGATGTACATATCCTATGAATTAAAAGAATCTGGTTGAAAAATATCTGCTACTTTTAAGTGGAAGGGCACTTGCAATTGGTTCAAGGGAAAAAAATATACTCTCTTCACCCTCCTTTCACTTTACTGAGGAGGGAGGCTGGTGGGCAATACAATACAAGCAATTATGATACTAACATGACCACAATTATTACCACGGAAAATTCATCAATTAATCCCACCAGTCAAGACCCGTTTGGGTTGTGAGCTCACACTCATCAGGAATTGGCGGAGTTTAATTTCACTTCGAATGCTTCCAGCCATCAGAGTCCATCCCGTTAATCTGGGCTGGATCAAAATCATCATTCCTCATAATTGAGGTTATTATAATCAAGCCTTACTTAATCACCCACAGTGCAGTTTTCTCCTCTTGAGATTCCAGCTTCCTTTTTCTGAGCTGTTCCCGGTCTCTCAAACGATACGGAAGAACTCCTGGTGAAAGAGAAATCAACTTTTAACACAATGTAAATCTTTTTTTGCACACATAGTACTGTATTTTTCTCAGATATGTCTTACATTTGAAGAGTTAAAACTCATGAAGTAATAATTATTTGATATACTAGCTCACCAATATAAATTTGATCATTCTACTCTTTATAAAGCCTCAGGTTAATGCTTGATTTGATATTTACAGTTTTGTGTAGACTTTTCTGATACTGCTTTGTTCTTTGTTACAGCCACAAAGAGAAAGAATCAGAGGTGGCACATGTCGAGTTTGTATAACGTAGTGCGGGGGGTTTATTTACAGCAGGGTACAACGGTGAGCTCCACAAAAGCTCGTGAAACGCTTCGATTATGTCATTGTGTGTATGGGGTTACTCTGATACATAACACCCTGCCCTCTTTACTCCTTTAATGTTAGCGGCATTTTTACTTAATCAAACACTTTAACACAGATCCAAGACACCATTGCATAACTAACATTGTTATGCTACGGATACATATGTACAGTCGTAAGACAGTCTCTTGGGTGAATGTCTGTCTCATTTTTGGCAAAACACGATGTTCAGGAACTTGGCTCTTAGGGGTACTAGGAGTGTCTTCCTGTACTCTGGTCAGTGTTACATCTGGCGAAACCAACTCAGGAACTGTCTCTGGCTGTCGGGATGATTCTGTCATTGCAGATTCTATAATTTCAGCAGTGGTAGTCCTGAAGTTGGGAAGGTCACTGTCTATACTCTCTGTGGTGTAAACATCTGGTACAGATTCGGTACTCTCACTATGACAATAACTGGTCAGCGAGCCGGTGCCAAATTGGTTCATCGTCAGATTGTATAGTATATTAAATTGGATCCATTTTGACTAATACAATTGCTGGAGTCCATTTTCTGCCTGAGGTGTAATTTCTTACAACACAACCCCCACTGTCAAAGACTCTGGTTTTGGAATCTTATTCTCTTCTAACCACACTGTTTATAAATGATCAAAGCCAATAAAAACATATTTAAAAAAAAAACCTGTGGCAGTAAAATAAGGAATGGGTGGGAATAGAGATCCGCTATTTTAATTCCTCCCTCATTCATTTCCCCCCAACCAGGCACAGTTAAAATCCACCCCTGAAGTATTTGACATTATCAGTTATGGAAGGATCAAACCTTATTTTAGATGAGTGTATTTTGGTAAGTTTCCTATACTTTAAAAAATTGCCAGTGCTGATTTTACAGCGTTAAATTTAACAGACATTTATATTACACGTAAGTAAAGTGGTAATGCTACCAGAGGTCCAGGCTAAAGGTCTGGGGACACAGGTTCAAATCCCACCACGGCAGCTGGTGATATTTAAATTCAATTAATAAAATCCGGAATATAAAGCTAGTCAGTAACAGTGACCATGAAACCATTACTGATCTTCGTCAAAACCCATCTGGTTCACTAATGCCCCTTTAGGGAAGGAAATCTGCCGTTCTTACCCGGTCTGACCTTATTTCAATCTGGACCCACGGCAATGTGCTTGACTCTTAACTGCCCTCTGAAACGGCTGAGCGAGCCATTCACTTTGTGAGCAATTAGGGATGGGCAACAAATGCGGGCCAAGCCAGCGACACCTATACCCCAAGAAATAATTTATAAAACACGCAACACACCAGTAAAATGGTACTATTTGTGCATAATCTTGCTCCATATTTGACAATATACAGAAATATTACTAAGACTGAATTTTTCACCTTGAAGTATCAGAGATGATATAATAATAACCTTTTATTGTCACAAGTATGAAGTTACTGTGAAAAGCCCCTGGTCGCCACATTCCGGCGCCTGTTCGGGGAGGCTGGTACGGGAATTGAACCCGCGCTACTGGCCTTGTTCTGCATTACAAACCAGCTGGCTAACCCACTGAGCTAAACCAGCCTCACACAATAGCTGTTGTGTTGTGGGAGTCTGATAACAGCAATTAGTTATGGTCTTATAATTATGGGACCCTATTTGATTTGATTTATTATTATTGTCACATGTAATAGTATACAGTGAAAAGTGTTGTTTCTTGCACGCTATACAGACAATGCATACCGTGCATAGGGAAGGAAGGAGAGACTACAGAATGCAATGTTACAGCCATAGCTAAGGTGTAGAGAAAAGATCAACTTAATACGAGGTAGGTCCATTCAAAAGTCTGATGGCAGCAGGGAAGAAGCTGTTCTTGAGTCGGTTGATACATGCCCCCAAATTTTTGTATCTTTTTCCTGATGGAAGAAGGTGGAAGAGAATATGTCCAAGGTGTGTGGGGTCCTTAATTATGCTGGTTGCCTTTGCAAGGCAGTGGAATTATTGACAGAGTCAATGGTTGGGAGGCTGGTTTGCGTGATGGATTGGGCTACATTCAATATCTTATGTAGTTTCCTGCGGTCTTGGGCAGAGCAGGAACCATACCAAGTTTTGATACAACCAGAAAGAATGCTTTCAATGCATCTGTAAAGGTTGGCGAGAGTCATAGCTGACATGCCAAATTTCCTTAGTCTTCTGAGAAAGTAGAATCGTTGGTGGGCTTTCATAACTGTAGTGTCGGCATGGGGGGAGGGGGGGGGGGGGGGGGGGGGAGAGAGACCAGGACAGGTTGTTGGTAATCTGGACACCTAAAAACTGAAGCTCTCGACCCTTTCAACTTCATTCCAATTGATGTAGACAGGGGCATGTTCTCCTCTACGCTTCCTGAAGTCAATGGCAATTGTATTATAGTTGACATTGCATAATAACGTACAATGAGAAATGCTGTCTATCTATTAAAACCAACTAGACCACATCTAGCTTCCACTGTGCACCATCAGAACTCTGAAATTAGTTAATACTGTTCGGAATCAACAAGTCTATTACATATATATAGTCATGCTGTATGTGTTCTCAAAATACCGAATGGGTTCTCAAAATACTACAAAGTATTTGTGTTATTTCCACCGCATTGAACTTTGGAAGGATTCAGCAACTAACCCAAATCCAAAAGAACTAAATACCCATTGCATTTTACTGAAGTAACAGTTACTTTTGCACTGTCATAGTCAATATTACCTGGAATCTCCTGATCAGTGGGTTTCTGGCTCTGCTCAGTGATGTCCATTTTCTCCCCGCCGCAGAGAATCCCTTTTCTTTTAAAAATAACCCAAGTAGAAATGTTTAACAAGGTAGTGATGTCTTTTTTTGAACTAGATTAGGCGGTTTCAGCGTTGACACCCTTACAAACGTTGTTATCTAACGTGCACAAGCAGGGGTCTTGCAGCATCCAATAACAACACTTTCCACTCGTTTAAGGAAGGTATATTCTAATGGTCGCATGAAGAATATGAAAATTAAAGTGGAAAAAGCGGCTAGATTTTTTTAAAAAACTGCTTTAAAGCAGAGTTCTTGACAAGACCGCAACAGGGCAGGATAAAAGATAAAACAATGATTCAGGTTTATACATTAGCTCTTACATAAAAGTTTATATGTTAGGAACTAGATTGATTTTGCTGACAAAATTTAAAATATGAATTGCTTGATATGATTGTTGGTTTGCTTCTCATGAATTAGTATTGGATTTTATTTTGCACTCTTTATTTTCCTTTGAAAATTTACGATTTAACTATATTCCTCTGAAAACGCACAAGTACATGGTCAAGCACCACTCTGGAAAGTAGAAAATAAAACGGCTGTACACCACTTCAGATTATTCTGAAATATTCCGAGCAGATAAAATAATTGAAATAATAATAATAATAATAATAAAATAACTTTCAAAATACCAGTGGGTAAAAATGTCGTGCCCAGAGAGGTTTGGAGCCCATCTAGTGTAAGGAAAATTTAGGGGAACTTTCTAAAAAAGTATTTAAAAACAAACTTTTCTACACATTACTGCAGTAACAAATACATTTAGATATGATTTTGCAGTAATGATGAGAGCAAATCTGTAATTATTCATCCGCATTATGGCCGTAACTTGCTGTCCGTTTTCAGACTTAAGTTGATTGTCTGCCACTCATGCGCGGCGAGACCAGCTGGAAGTGTAGATGCACAGGATTGCGTGCTGGAAGTGCGCCATGTTTAAATTCTCAGTGCTGTCTTTTTCACCTGCTTTCCTCCCCCCACTGCGCTGACGAGACATGTGAAAAATCCAGGGACAGAGCTAACTTGAAAATGAAAATCGCTTATTGTCACGAGTAGGCTTCAAATTAAGTTACTGTGAAAAGCCCCTAGTCGCCACATTCTGGCGCCTGTTTGGGGAGGCTGGTACGGGAATTGAACCGTGCTGCTGGCCTGCCTTGGTCTGCTTTAAAAGCCAGCGATTTAGCCCAGTGTGCCAAACCAGCCATAACTTGGCCAGCTTGCCCTGATGTTAAGTAGGTTTTTAGACATTTTTATTTGCGATTTTTTTTCCCCTTGGTCCAGAATCATTGAGCAGAGGCAGGAGACATCAGAAGCCATTTTTTTGGTGGGTTCATGTTTTATTTTATGGGTGTTCAGCGTTTCTAAATATGTCTAAAATGCAAATAAAGTGAAGGAAGATATATTTTTATTTTGTTATGAGGCTGTTGATTCCATTAAATATGTATTTTACTATATAGTGAGGTCAGTCACAGAAAGTGAAAGAAATATTTATTTTAAACTTTAGTTTGTCATGAGGATGTTAATTCCATTAAAGGAACTGTAATGGATAGGTTGGGTATGGCGTATATGTAATCTTCAGCGATCACTTCCTGTGTTGCTGGACACGGGTTCTGTGGGTACTTGCGTGGCTGATGCGCCCAATCCTAGAATGACATCTTCAATCACTCATTTGGAGGGGTTTCCAAAGGGTGGGATGGGTCCTTGGAATCCAGGATGTGGGCATTCCTTCCTCAGGCTACTTTTCCAGGTCTCCTCTTGCCATTGGGTGTCCTGGAAGAATTGTGTCCTTTCCAAGAAGTTCCTCCAAATAGATCTCTTCCGAGCAAGGGTCACCCAGGCATTGATGTCTATGTTCCATTTCTTGAGGTAAGTCTTCAGGGTGTCTTTGAAGAGCTTCCTTTAACCTCCTCTTGTTCGAGATCCTTCCTTGAGCTGGGTGAAGAAGATTTGCTTTAGCTGTCGGGACTCTGACGTCCTAAGCATATGAGCGGCCCAGCGCGGAGTTGGTTTTAGATGATCATGGCCTCGAAACTGGTGCTTTTGACTCCTTCAAGGATACTAATGTGAGCAAGCTTGTCCTCCCAGCTGATTTAGAGCTATTTGGACTTTGCAATGTATTTTAAGCTGTGCTGTTTAAGAGTCCCTGATGTAAAGTTCATTCTTACAAGCCTCAGTGATTACTTCAAATGCTTTAACAAAGTTTAACACCTTAGTTGATGCAAGCTAATGTGAACTATCTCTCTGACAGGTATTGCAGAATCAAGTGCAGATTCAAAATTTTTAGCAATGCTTCATCTCCACTGGGGCATCACTCGAATAGCTTGGCTTCTTAAAATCTGTGAACTTCTTTTGAGGCTTTGACGAATGCGCAGGGATCATGAGAGAAGAGTCAGGCATCATCTCTACCTGGAGGGGAAGCAAATCAATTACCCACCCCTAAGAATGCACATACAAAGGACATCATATGAAATGATGTCAGAGGAGAGGTGTGTAAGGAGACTGTGCTTCAGCAAGGGAGCAATGGGACACCTTTGTGAAATGTTGAAGGAAGACCTGAAGCTGAACTCCAACTGCCGCACTGCCTTAACAGTGGAAATAAAACTCACGACAGCGCCGAATATTTTTGCGTCTGGGTCCTTTCAACATGCCGTTAGTGACAAATGTAACATTTCCCACAATGCTGCGGGGACCTGCATTCAGCAGGCAATGAATGCGATTTATTGTAAGTCTTCGGAGCTTATTATCTTTGACACATCCTCTGTGAAGATGAAGGAGAGGTCCATCACATTTCACAGGATTGCTGGTTTCCCAATTGTAATCAGGGCTGTCGATGGAACACATATTACATTGAAGGCACCAAGAAATAACACTGTATCATTCAACAACAGGAAGGGGTTCCATTCTTTAAATGTGATGACAGTGTGTGATACACAAATGAGGATCCTCACTGTAAATGCAAACAACTGGGGACATGCCCACAACTCATTTGTCCTTGAAATCTCAATGTTACACCTGTCCATGACAACCTCACCAGAAATGAAAGGATGGTTAGTGGGTGATAAGGGATACCCATTGAGAACATGGCCTCTATTCTGGAAGAGTAACAATGAAGCACTGGAACGATACAACAGTGGACACGTTACAACACATCACATAGTGGAGAAGAGAATTGGGGTTTTGAAATCACATTCTGGATGTCTCGACAGGTCAGGGGGGCATGTTGCAGTATGCACCAGAGATTGTCGGAAAGATTGTTGTAACAGGTTGTGCATTACACAACTTTGCAATTCTACATGGACTGAGAATTCACTCGGAAGATGTCTTGCAACCAGAAATGGACGAGCTGGACTTCTGGTGATGTCATGTGAGAGCAAGTTGCACAAAAGGTAGCCCCCACCAGATTCCTGCTTTTTTCATCGTTTTTGCCCGGTAATCGGGGATTTCGGTGTTGAACCCAGCCTGCTGAACTGTGTAAAGAATTGCTGGTGAATTATGTCGAAAATGTTGTCAAAGAGGCCTTCTGGAAAGAAGCTTCAGGCCGATAGTCCGGTGAGGGAGTCGGAAGTGGGGGGGGGTAGATGGCAGGCGCAGCCACACCCGTCATGGTAAACATGCTGACTGTGGTGATGGCAAAGGAGTTTGAGAAGTTTGGGAAACAAATAGACAAGCAGTTTGGTCGGCAAGGAGCTGGAAGAGTCCTTCAAAGCTACCATTGAGGAAGCATTGGGCCCGATCCAAGAACAGTAGGGAAAGAAGTCGAAAGCTGTGAAGGAGCAAAGCGAAATGCTGAAGGGCTTTGTTGTGGCATGAATGGTGGCTCACCTCACTGGAAGCAGAGATGCTGCTCATGGAAGAGAGGAACAAGGGCCTGAAAGCAAAGTTGGAAGACCTGGAAAATAGCGCGAGGTGACAGAACCTCAGGATAGTGGTGCCGTCGGACGGTGTGGAGGGCCTGAAGCCAACAGAGTACTTTTCAGAGATGCTCTGAGTTTTTGTGATTCTGTTTATTTCTACCCTCCCGTGTGTTCCTGTCATCTCTCCCATTCGAGTTCTACACGCTTCTTAGCAGAAAGGGTGACAGCCGATCAGGGAGTAGGTATGTGATGGTCACAGTCACGCTGGAGGGTAAGTTGGTGGTCTTGGTAAACGTGTATGTCCCAAATTTGGATGATGTGATGTTTATGAGGCGATTGTTGGCCACAATACCAAATCTAGATACTCATCAACTGATTCTGGGGGGGGGAGATTTAAATTGTGCCTTCGATTCGCGACTTGATCGATCTAGGCTGAAGTCATTGGCTCCTTTGGAGGTGGAAAAGGCGCTGTTGGTGTTTATGGAGGGGGCAGGGGGAGCGGAACCTGTGGTGAATGTAATTCACACTAATATATATGATACCATATTATTGTAAGCGCAGTTGCATTGCCCGACCACTAGGGGGAGTAGCACTGGGAATGCATAGGAGTTTGTACAGGGCTCTACCCTTGGCTCCGCCCACGGCTTCTCCCACTGGACTGCTGTATAAAGATCGATGCCCAGAGCCAGCCGACCAGTTCATCCAGGGTTCATCGTGTTACAGGCTGGCTCTGTTGTAAGTAGATTAAAACCACTGTTCATATCTTAAAGCACGTGTCTCGTGACTTGATGGTCTCATCAGATCCATGGCGGATTATGCACCCTGGGGGTAAGGAATTCTCATTCTTCTCTCCAGTACACAGGGTGTTCCCTTGGATAGATTACTCTGTGATGGGCAGGTCTCCTCTTCCCGTGGATTTGGCGCTGGAGGCGGGCTGGGCACAGGATGGAGGATGGATGTGGGGCCTTTGGCGGATGTGAGGTTTGGCGGGCGGGTTCTGAGAGCCATAGATGAAGAAAAGCAGTACGACATATTAAAAAAAAGACTCGCGTTTACATAGCGACTTTCACAACCTCAGGGTATTGTACAGTGCTTTACAGCCAGTGACAAACCTTTTAAACTCTGGTCACTGTTGCAATATATTCTAGTTGAGAATGAAAAAAAAACAATGCAGATATGAAATTTTGACAGATTCTTTTTCACTGAAGTAAATATTGCCAGTATTTGTCTAGCTCAGAAAGCACGTCTGCCAAACTAGAAAAGGTTTTAAACACAGAACAACTTTCAAAACTCCTATGTAGTGCATGAATTTGAGCAGCAACCCCCCACAAAATCCAATATGATAATGAGCAGATAAGCTGCTTTTAGGAGTGTTGGTTGAGGGATAAATACTGGCCAGGGTTCCCGGTGTACCTCTCGGATACTGCTTTGAAAGAGTGCCATCTCATGTCCACTGGAGTGGGCAGGCAGAGATTTGCTTTAACATCTCATCTGAACAATGACTCCTCTGACAATGCAACACTCCCTCCATTGTGCACTGGGAATTGTCAGCTTTAGATTTATGTGCTGATGTCCTGGAGTCCTTGGAGGTGATAGTGAGCCCCATAGAGCCACTGCTGATATGGATGACAAGAATGAGCCTGGATTTCTTCTCCTAATCGCTCCCGACAGCACGGTAGCAGTGGGCAGCACGGCTGCACAGTGGTTAGCACAGTTGCTTCACAGCTCCAGGGTCCCACTGTCTGTGTGGAGTCTGCACATTCTTCCCACATCTGCGTGGGTTTCCTCCGGGTGCTCCGGTTTCCTCCCACAGTCCAAAGATGTGCGGGTTAGGTGGACTGGCTGTGCTAAATTGCCCTTACTGTCCAAAAAGGTTAGGTGGGGTTACTGGGTTATGGGGATAGGGTGGAGGCATGGGCTTAAGCAGGGTGCTCTTTCCAAGGGCCGGTGCAGACTCGATGGGCCGAATGGCCTCCTTCTGCACTGTAAATTCTATGATTCTATAACTGAAAAATGCACTTGTGCGTAACGTACAGCCAGGCCTGGTGGTGATTTCTGATTGGTGATTAATGTTTCCTACACAACAATAGTGACTACGCTACAAAAAGTACGTACTGTTCAAGCTTCTGGGTTATCATAGAATTTACAGTGCAGAAGGAGGCCATTCGGCCCATCGAGTCTGCACCGGCTCTTGGAAAGAGTACCCTATCCTGTGGAGCAAAGTAGACAAGAATTCTGCTTCTCCACAAAACACCTTTATTACTTCGATCCAACTTCACACACAAATCTCCACCAACAAATAGTGCCACCTGCAAACTCCTTTGTATATCAGTGACTTCTACTGGATAATTGACATCAAATTAGTCCTTGATTGGAAGGTCTGTGAACCCATTCCTAACACTTAATTGGCTGGAAAGTCATTTGAAGTTATGAAAGGCACTATACAAATGCAAGTGTTTCTTTTCACATATAAATAGTTAGGAGAAAAGTGTCAGCATATTCTGACGATGAAAACAATAAACTGGTAAAAATGAACAAATATATTGCTGGCATTTATTTTGCGCAATAGAGAAAAAAGTGTCTATATTCCAGTTAATACCAATAACTGAAGAGTATCGGTATCCTGAATATTGCTGTGTGATGTGAAGTATGCTGCCTTCTGCCATCACAATCAATCAATTCCAGTCATAAATGCTACTTTTCTTTATTAAAGTAGAAAAGATAAATGTGAGTTTGTATCTTAAATCACTCTGCGATAATTTAATTGGAAGCTTAATTCTATTTATGATATTAAATCCTTCTTGTATTTATTTCCAGTAATATATCGGTCGGGGCGGGGTGGGAGGGGGGTGGGGTTGTGTAAACCAAGAGATGCTGAATACTGGTTCTGGGCCCATTCTTTAAAATGTTGGTGTGCTGAGTATCCAGATATTTAGTGTGAATAGTAGTTGGATGACAGGACTGCACTGTCGGAGCCCCCGGGGTCTTTTAGTTAAGGCATTAAAAGCTGAGGCACCGTCTTACCCTTTCCGGTGGGTGTAAAAATCGATGGGCAATATTTAACGAAGAGCAGGATAGATCTTCACATTTATCCCTCATTATCACATTGCAGTACCTTTGCGCACACTTGCTGCTACATTTCCAATATTACAATAGTGGCTACACCTCAAAGATATTTCATTGGCTTTAAAGCACACTTTTAAAATAAATTTAGAGTACCCAATTCATTTTTTCCAATTAAGAGGCAATTTAGCGTGGCCAATCCACCCACCCTGCACATCTTTGGGTTGTGGGGGCGAACGCACGCAAACACGGGGAGAACGTGCAAACTCCACACAGACAGTGACCCAGAGCCGGGATTGAACCTGGGACCTCGGCGGTGTGAGGCAATAGTGCTAACCACCGCGCCACCATGCTGCCCTGTCAAGCACTCTTTGACATCTTGGGGTTGAGAAAGGGGCTATATATAAATACCAGGCTTTCTTTCAAAATACTTCCAACCCAGTGGAAGAACAAAGAAACCAGCTGCCATGGTGGGATTTGAACCCACATCCGCAGGATTTGGGCCTCTGAAAATAGGAGTGGGTCACCTTCAAAGCTGGGGTTGTGACCTGCGGGTGGGTCGCAGGTGTCGGGAGGGTCATGGAGCCATCCATCCCGGCGTTCCCTATCGGGGGAATTAACGCGCAACCGGCCACAGCAGCCGGCTTTAAAAAAGGTGGCTGCTAACAGCTTTAAAAATGACTTTCAGAATGCGTTTGGCTTTCAGAATGCGGGCTCGCTGCGCATGCATGCCCATTCATCAGTGGCAATGCCCTGGGCAGCACGGCGCAGTGGGTTACCCCTGCCTCATGGCGCCGAGGACCCGGGTTCGATCCCGGCTCTGGGTTACTGTCCGTGTGGAGTTTGCACATCCTCCCCGTGTTTGCGTGGGTTTCGCCCCCACAATCCAAAGATGTGCAGGGTAGGTGGATTGGCCACGCTAAATTGCCCCTTAATAGGAAAAATGAATTGGGTACTCTAAATTTATTTTTAAAAAAGAAAAATCAGTGGCAATGCCCGTAGTCCAGCAAGAAACACCACCTCCTCCTGACATCAGCACGCTGACCCAGCAGAAGATTTTTAAAAATTCATTGCAGTCTTCCTGTCTAAAGCGACGGCAGAGAACAGGTCACACGCCCGAACACTGACGTTACGTCCTCTGGGCGTGATTGCGATGCCTCCACTCAACAGGACTGTAAAATTTAAAATGGAGCCTTGTTGTAATAAGGAAGAGAGGGCCAGAGACACAAACCGGCCAGCATCTCACAACAAACCTGCTGGAGAGAGGGGCTCAGGAGAATCCACAGCAGGACAAAGCAGTGGTGGTGTGAGCTCCAGGACGTCTGATGAACAACCTCGACAGAAATGTGACATTGAATGGCAAAACAAGTGAGATCGTGAGGACCAAGTAGGCTCACCTGTCGCTTTTTTTTAAATTTTAGAGTACCAAATTCATTTTTTCCAATTAAGGGGCAATTTAGCGTGGCCAATCCACCCACCCTGCACATCTTTGGGTTGTGGGGGCGAAACCCACGCAAACATGGGGAGAATGTGCAAACTCCATACGGACAGTGACCCAGGGCCGGGATCGAACCTGGGACCTCAGCGCCGTGAGACTGCAGTGCTACCACTGCGCCACCGTGCTGCCCTTCCATTCGCTTTAAAGGTAAGCAAAAATGGTGGGTCGCGATGGTCATGGTCAGCTGGCATTGGTCCTGAAGGTTGGCCGGTTGGTTAAAAATAGGACCCCAGAAAAAAAGTTTGAAAAACACTGCGTTATGATCATGGTTGATCATGCAACTCAGTAACCTGTACCTGCTTTCCCTCCGATCCCCTTTGATCCCCTTAACCCCAACGCTATATCTAACTCCTTGAAAACATACAATGTTTGGGCCTCAACTGCTTTCTGTGCTGGCAAATTCCACAGACTTACCACTCTCTGGGTGAAGACGTTTCTCCTCATCTCAGCCCTAAATGGTTTAATCTGTATCCTTAGACTGTGACCCCTGGTTCTGGACTCCCCTGCCACGGGGAACATCCTTCCTGCATCTACCCTGTCGGGTCTTGTCGAATTTTATTGGTTTAGTCCGTGTGGGGTTTGCACATTCTACCCGTGTCTGTGTGGGTCTCACCCCTACAATCCAAAAAGATGTGCAGTGTAGGTGGATTGGCCACCCTAAATTGCCCCCCAAATGGAAAACAAGTAATTGGGTACTCTAAATTTATTACATAATATAATTTTATAGTTTTTTATGAGATTCCCTCTCATTCTTCCAACCTCCAGTGAATATAATCTTAACCGACTCAATCTCTCTTCATACATCAGTACCGCCATCTTAGGAATCAGTCTCGTAAACCTTTGTTGCACTCCCTCTATAGCAAGAACATCCTTCCTCAAATAAGGAGACCAAACATCACACATTATTCAAGATGTGCCCTCACCAAGGCTGTATAATTTCAGCAAGACATCCCTGCTCCTGTACTCGAATCCTCTCACAATGAAGGCCAACACACCATTTGTCTTCTTTACCGCCTGCTGCACCTGCATGTTTATCTTGAGCGACTGGTGTACGAGGACACCCAGGTCTCGTTGCACATTCACTTCTCTCAATCTATAGCCATTTAGATAATAATCTGCCTTCGTGTTTTTGCTACCAAAGTGGATAACCTCACATTTATCCACATTATACTGCATCTGCCATGCATTTGCCCACTTGCTCAACTTGTCCAAATCACACTGAAGCATCTCTGCATCCTCCTCACAGCTCACCCTCCCATCCAGTTTTGAGTAATCTGTGAATTTGGAAATATTACATTTAGTTCCCTCATCTAAATCATGAATATATATTGTGAATAGCTGGGGTCCCAGCACCGATCCGTGTGGTACCCCACTAGGCACTGCCTGCCAATTTGAAAAAGATCCATTTATTCCTATTCATTGTTTCCTGTCTGCCGACCAGTTTTCTATCCGCCTCAATTCACTTACCCCAATCCCATGTGCTTTAATTTTACATGCTAATCTCTTATGTAGGACATGGTCGAAGGCTTTCTGAAAGTCCAAATAAATCACATCCACAGGCTCCCTCTTGCCAACTCTACTAGTTATACCCTCGAAGAATTCCAGCAGATTTGTCAAGCATGATTTCCCTTTCATAAATCCATGCTGACTCTGTCTGATCCTGCCACTGTTTTCCAAGTGCTCTGCTATTAAATCTTTTATAATGGACTCTTGCATTTTCCTGCTACCGACGTCAGGCTGACTGGACTATAATTCCCTGTTTTCTCTCTACCTCCCTTTTAAAATAGTTGAGCTACATTAGCTACCCTCCAATCCGTAAGAATTGTTCCAGAGGCTATAAAATTTTGTAAGATGACCATCAATGCATCCACTATTTCTAGGGCCACTTCCTTAAGTACCCTGGGATATAGATTATCAGGCCCTGGGGATTTATCGACCTTCAATCCCATCAATTTCCCCAACACGAGTTCTCTACTAATACTGATTTTCTTCAGTTCCTCCCTCTGACTACACCCTGTGTTTCCCAACATTTCTGGTATGTTATTTGTGTCCTCCTTTGTGAAGACAGAACCAAAGTATGGATTTACTTGATCAGCTATAAATTCCTCTGCTCCTAACTTTTTGTCTTCAACAATCTTTTTCTTTTCACATACCTATAGAAGCTTTAACAGTCAGCTTTTATGTTCCCCACAAGCTTATTCTCGTACTCTATTTTACCTTCTTAATCAATCCCTTGGTCCTCCTTTGCTGAATTCTAAACTGCTCGCAATCCTCAGGTCTGCTGTTTTTTTCCAGCCAATTTGTTTGCCTTTAACGTGGATCTAATTCTATCTCTGATTACCCATGTAAGCCATAGTTTGGCTACTTTTCCCATGTTATTTTTGCACCAGACGAGAATGAACAATTGTTGCAATTCATCCATGTGTTCTTTGAATGTTTGCTATTGCCTATCCACCGTAACAATGTAACAAGCAAAGTGGATAATGGATGTAATATATTTGGACTTCCAGAAGGCATTGGATAAGGCAGTGTTTTTCAAACCTTTTTTCCTGGGACCCACTTTTGCCAACCAGCTGACCTTTGGAACCCTCCGACCAATCTTCGGAACCCACACCAGCCGGACTTCGCAACACACGCCGCATTCACATACCTTTAATGCGAAACGGGAGCTTGGTTCTCACGATCTCACTCAAATAAGGTTCACAGGAGGAAAGGGCAATGCGCATATCAGGCGCAGACTTCAGTCAATTCCCTTATACCATCTTCATCTTTGTGAGAACAGAAAATCCACGGTCATGTAGGTTATCGTGAAGGGCAATAGCAACAAAATGCTTGTTTTACTCAGCACTGGACACTCCTAACAGATGCTGCACCTCAATGCTGACAGTCCCATGGTCTTTTAGCCTGTTGTTAATATGGTATCACATGTAAGGTACAGCAGCGTAAGTCTTTTCATTTGGAGTCAGCTATAAGTTAATAACTGACTCTGGGGTCTCAATCTCAAAAGGAAGTTTTCATCCACCACTTCTCTTTCAAAATCTGAAACTTCTCCTCTCAATTACCGATACTTCCCTGAATGTAACACACATGGACTTTGCATCCTTATTTGCATTGGCACAATTGACAACATTAACCCATGTTAATTTTTATCAACGTCACAAAAAAAAACTTACCTGGTGATTATCACGTTGCTGTTTGTGGGATATTGCTGTGCATTGAATAGCAGGTACATTTTTTTCATGCAACGTGACCAGCATTGGCATTTGTTGCTAATCCCTAATTGGCCTTGAAAAAGTAGAGGCGGGCCATCTTCTTGAGCTGCTGTCGCCCATCTGATACCTCTAGACGTTTCGTTCAACTAAGTGGCTTGTTAGGCCCTTTCAGGTCTGTGGGTCTGTAGTCACATGTCGGTCAGACCGGGTAAGGACGGCAGAATTCCTTCCCTGATGGACGTCAGTGAACCAGGTTGGGATTTTACGACAACTGATAACAGTTTCAAGGACACCCTAACTGAGACTAGCGGCTGTATTTTGCGGCCCTGTTGTGGCAGGGGCAGGCCTGTGAAATTATCCCAGCTGCTGACTTCAGGCGGAACCGGAACATTCCGCCATAATTTTCAATCCTGGATTTGATCAATTGGAGTTAAATTCTATCAAAGGCCATGGTAGAATTTGAACCTGCAAAATCCATAAAACATTAGCCTGGGCATTATTAGTCCAGTGACACTACCTCTGTTATAACCCCCACAACACCCAAGGGGATGACCCGATTGATCGCCCCTTAAAGCTGGTGGAGTACGAGCTCCCCGGCTGAGGGGAGGAGGTCCAACAGCGGGCTTCTTAATTCCCCGAGATAGATGCCCACTCAGGAAGGAGCCGGCCTCTCAGGATGAACCTGGCTGGGACTTGGGACCGTTGCTTGGTTGCTGTATTTCCCAGCTGAGTAGAAAATAAATTACTTTTGACTCACTTTATCGGCGCTCCTCATTGACTACAACAACCAGTCAGCTACCATCTCCCCAGAGTGGCAGAACACTACGGTGACTACACTTCAAAAACTACCTCATTGGCAATAAAGCACTTTGGGATGTGCTGTGGTTGTTTAAAGGCATCATATAACGCAGGAACACATGTAAATGTCAATCCCTTTCGCAACCAGTGGGCTTCCCAGGGGCTGGGGTGCATCATCACCCCCAGGAATTATATTTTCCTTTAGTTAGTTAAGTTTCCTTTGACATTCTGTTTTAGTTGCACTGCCCCACCAGAGGCTGTCACCACTGTGTTTGTTTAATTCACTGTTTGCTATTTTTATTAAAAAGGGTAGAAATGCAAGTCTTTCTGCTCTTCTTTCTTGACAAGAAGCTTAGACTCCATACACAACCAACCATCCTTGTGCTCTTCATTTTCTTCCCAATCTGGCAGGCAGCAGTTTTATTATTGACTTGAGATGTTTCAGTGCTCTCACTGTTACATAACAACTAACGTTTAAACCTTTATCCACGAAAGGCTTTATATCTGCAGATTTGTCAGGAACGCCTGCTGATTACACATGTTACAACCTGCTGAATGCCCCTCTGCCTGGGTTGTTTTGTACCTCAGAATGACAGACGATCCTATTTGTAGTTGAAGGTTCTTTCAAAGAATTAGATATTGTTACATCCGCTTGTGTGCCAGTTGGTTATTGTTTTGTGAAAAGCTTTGCAAAGACTTGAATCTGTACCACAGGCGAGTGCACGCGGGAAAAAAATACATTTATTCAAGACTGGAATTTAAAGATAAGGGAAAATTCAGACATCTGCATCTGCCACACCTTCACCCATATCTCCTGAACTCGTGCTGTGCATGACTAATCAAAAATACATTTTCATCAGACACAGCAGACCACACAGACTGCTCCTACCAGATAATTCTTTTAAATGCTACAATCTTAATATTTTCCTCAAAATGTCGGACGAAATGTTTGGGCTCATCCAGATTATGAATCGCAATGCTCGAAAATGGAAAATGTTCCATAATTGGGTGGGAGGGGTCTGTGTCGAGCATGTACCTATTGGGTGGGAGGGGTCTGTGTCGAGCATGTACCTATTGGGTGGGAGGGGTCTGTGTCGAGCATGTACCTATTGGGTGGGAGGGGTCTGTGTCGAGCATGTACCTATTGGGTGGGAGGGGTCTGTGTTGAGCATGTACCTATTGGGTGGGAGGGGTCTGTGTCGAGCATGTACCTATTGGGCCAAATACCTTGTTTCCAGGCTGCAAAAATTCTCTATATCCAAGGTTAGGTTGAGATGCACAACTGTTCCCAGATTAGATATAAACAACATGGTTTAGTCACAGCAAAGGTTCTACTCTGCTGCAGCAATACGCCTTAACCACAAATTCAGGATGTTAACTCACTACACTGGCATTAATTTACTTGCAGAGTGTGGGCATCCTTGGCAAGACCAGCATTCGCCAGTGACGGAGGAATGACTGGGACAGGGGATCAGGAGCGTCTGAGCAGTGGGGGCCAGGAACACTTTGGCACTGCAACAGAGTCAGGGGGAATTATTCCTGAACCTCAGAGCTCCATGCTCGGGTAAGCACTTTGTAAAAAGTGTGTTTTGGATAGATAATCCTCCTGCGCTACAGCACAATAATTATTAACAATAACTTAGATTAATGGCCTTCAAAACATTCCCGAAAAATAAATTGTATGTAATGTCTCGACAAAGCTCTCTGGTGCCAAATTCATTTGTATATATATATATATGCCAAATATTTTATATAGGTTGAAGACATTTACTTTGAAGACTTGTGATCTCCTAATCAGTGAAACAAATAAGTAGACAATACAGACAATAGGCACAGTGGTTAGCACTGCTGCCTCACAGTGACAGGGATCTGGGATCGATTCCGGCCTTGGATGGAGTTTGCCCGTTCTCCCCGAGTCTGCGTGGGTTTCCTCCGGGTGCTCCGGTTTCCTCCCACAGTCCAAGGTGTGCAGGTGTGGTGGATTGGCCATGATAAATTACCCTTAGTGTCAAGCGATGTGCAGGTTAGGTTACCGAGATAGGGCAGATAGGCTGGGGAGTGGACCTGGATGGGGAGGGTGAGGCTTTTGTACCTGGAAAAATGGTTTGCAAGCATAGAGCTGAGGGAGGGGGTAGAGTTCCAGAGAGGAAATTTAGATATTTACAAGTAAGGAACTTTGCACGGAAGGTGTGGAAAGGGTTCCCCAAGCTGCCGATGTATGCCCTATTGGAACGGTTGCTGCTTCTGGATGTGGAAGGAGAGAGCAGGATTGCGGACATGTATGGATGGTTGGGAGAGCAGGGGTCTGTGCAGATGGTGAGGATCAAGGGGAAGTGGGAGGAGGAGCTGGGAGGGGAGATAGATTGGGGAGTGTGGAGTGAGGCATTATGCAGGGTGAACTCGACCACCTCGTGTGCGAGGATGAGTCTGATACAGTTTAAGGTGGTTCACAGGGTGCATATGACTCGGGCGAGGATGAGTGGGTTCTTTCAGGGGGTGAAAGACGAGTGCGAGAAGTGTGGGCGAGGACCTGCAAACCACGCGCGTATGTTCTTTGGCCGAAAGACGTTGGTGTTCGGGACAGTGACAAAGATTGTGGGGGAGGAGGTCGGGCCGGACCCTGTGGGGTGGAGATCTGCCGGATATCGGAGAAGCCGGAGCTGATGGAGGGGAGGAAGGCCGATGTCATGTTTTATTGGAATGATGGTTGGCAACGCCACCGTGGGTAGTGGCCTGGCTAGGGGACCTGTATGACTTCCTCTGGGTGTGGAAAACCAAGTATCAACTGAGACAAGGAGGGGACTGTTCGTGGTCATGTTTGAGCAGCTGTTCGTCACGGTGTTGGGGGGGGGGGGGGGATGGGAAAAACCTGTACAGACTGTAAAATTGTGAGTTGGGGAGGATGTACCCTGGATTAGTTATGGTTTGTAACTGTTTGAATAAAATACATTTAAAAAAAAGAATGCTCTTTCGCTGGGTCAGTGTAGATTCGATGGGCTGAATGGCCTCCTCCTGCACTTTTGGGATTCTATGTACATCCCAAACTTACCTCCTAGTACTGAAGTAGTTGTCAAAACGGCAGTAGGGGTGAGGCTATTAAGTTAAAATTGGACCCGATCCCTCTGGGTTATAGGGTTTGGGTGTCTACGACAGGTCAGTATCAGAGACCACTCATGGAGGTACATGTAAATCAGAAGATTTGATCTAGTTTGTAACCTCCATGAGTCAATGGGTACCTCTTGTCTCTGAGTCAGAAGATTCGGGTTCCTGTGCCATGACAGAGACTTAAGCACATAATCCGCTCTGATGCTCTCACTGGGCGGCCCAGTAGCACAGCGATTAGCACTGTTGCTTCACAGCGCCAGGAACCCAGATTTGATTCTCGGCTTGGGTCACTGTCTGTCTGGAGTCATAGAATTTACAGTGCAGAAGGAGGTCATTCGGCCCATCAAGTCTGTACCAGCCCTTGGAAATAGCATGATGATGAGGAGGATTGGCCTCCAGTGCAACAAGAAGGTCAACGACCTACACTGGGCCGCACGTGTGAATTGTCACCGGACGCCCCCCCCACCACGAAACCTTCCCACACCCCTGAACCACCCCCGCAACCCTCCTCGCCCTCAGCAGCTCTCCATTCCCCAGGTGCGGCTAACGATGCCCTTTCTGTGTTACCACAGGAGAATTTGGCCCACAACCGTCGAGATGGAGGGCCCAGGCTGACAGCAGTGGGCCGCACATCAGAATCCTCACCACATTCAAGGAACGGGCCTGGATTTTAGGGGACATCCTAACATCCGAGGAAAGAACGGTCAACAATACGGAGGTCAGTACACACCGTAGAGGTGAGGATGCGCTGGGCTCCACCCAGATGACCTGTCACATGTGAGTTGTTAATGTCATAAAGACTGACCCATCCCTCCCACTCACCATTCTCCTGCAGGACCCCAAGCCCACGAAGCCGGCCCATCCGGGCTGGTGCCCTCGCCCTGCCTCCCATGAGGACACCTCGGAGGAGAGCTCCGAGGATGCCACCATTGAGGTGTCACAGCTGTCATCCCCACCCTCCACCAGCGCAGAGACACACACCTCGGCGGCCAACGTTAGTGGTCAGGCTTCTGGGGCACAACCTGGTGAGCATCACACAGTTGCTGATGCACATCAGGTGGCGGCAGGAACGCCCAGGCGAGACAGCAGTCGGAGGTCTGCTGGATCCCAGGACCCATCTGGGTCCCAGCCTGATGCTGAGCCTCTGGAACAGGGTTACCCGGAGCTGATGTTTCGTTAGGGAGCGGCTGTGATATTCAGAGGGGATGTCAGCCACCCTCCAGCAGGTCCTTAGCCGATTGGAGGAGTCCCAGAGGCCAGGGGTGCAGGAGATGATGCCAGCAATAAGTGGCAACGAGGCTAACACTGCTAGGGTGGCGACCGCGGTGGAGCACCATCAGGAGAGTGGGGCAGTGGTCTACGCTTGTCTGCGACAAATTTAAAAACCCTCGCCACAACCAGTATGGCACCTTTGGCTCTTTGCTCTGCGCTGCAGGGTGACCACCAATCCCATGCCCCATCCCCCAGACATGGGGCCCACTCCACCACCACCATTACCGTTTCCCCCCCACCCAGCATGCCTTCCCCCCCCCCCCACACCCGACCGCAGCAGGGGGGCTCTGCTCACCGAACCCCACACCCTGCACCCCAGACACTAAACAGAATGTTGCCATATCCCAGCCGCCGACATGTGCCCATCCTGTGGTAGTTCGGAGGTTTGCTGCTGTGTCTGTGGTGCTGTCTCACGCAGTGTCCATGCATCAAGGTATGACTGGGATGCCTGGCAATGAGCCCCACATGCTACATCGTCTGTCTACCCATGGGGATGCCCTTGGAATGTGTGAAGTGCTCAGTTAACTATGATTGCTAATTCCCTTAAGCAATAGCCTTCAGCCGCACGGCAACAGGCCTCCATGGTCAGTGCGAGTTATGGGTGGTCGGTGGGAGAGACAGGCAGGGACTAGGGCTGCCCTCGGAACCGGTACACATTATCCAAGGGTTGGCATGGAGGACACGCGCATGGTTGTGCCCCCAAGCAGAGCCCCCCCCACTCCCCGTTCCGATATCCCTCCCCCAGCCCCAATACCCCAACCCCTGTGGCGTCCCACCCCAACCAGAGCTACACCCACTGGTTGCCCCCCACCTCCCCAAGCACAGGGGCAGCATGTCCAGGGCCCCCGGGCTATTTGCCTGTCAGCAAAGATGGCTACTCACTGCCTCAGCTTCCCGCAGCAGCCCTTCTGCCAGGTTCATGTTTTTCAAAAAGAGTACTAATTGGCGCCAACGTGACCACTTGCTGGGGAGGCCACTGAAGGATGGGAGGCCGTTGGATAAGGGGTGGCTCTCATTAATTGTATGGAAATAGGGCTTAAGTGGTGATTATTGGTTTCTCGCCCCGCTACGGCGGGATCCCGGTTTCGCCTATGGGAGTGGGCCGGTTGCATCGCAAACTGTTTGGCCCCTGCCGCAATTCTCGTTTTTCACCTTTCCCGCTATTCACCAGCCTCGTCACACTTTCGCAACAAGGCCATTGAATCGTGCCCATAGTCCCATTCACTCAGTTGCATTCGCCCATTTCCCCTGTGCACAATGACCTTCTTTGGCTTCTGTTTAAGCAACGCCTCAATTTTTAAATTTGCATTTGTTTTCAAAATTCCTCCAAGGCCTCAACCTATTTCTGTAAACTTCGGAGAAGTTTACAGAAATAGGTTGAGGCCTTGGAGGAATTTTGAAAACGAATGCAAATTTAAAAATTGAGGCGTTGCTTAAACAGAAGCCGCCTCGGCTCCCCGCAGCAGCCCTTAACCTCCAGTTCTGCCATCCTGAACATCCCAATTTTAATCACCCTGCTATGGTGACCATGCCTTGGACATCCCTCCTGAAACTTCTGTATTGTTTTCCTCCTTTAAGACCCTCCTTAAAATCTACCACTTTGACCAATATTTTGGTCACCTGTCCTAATATCTCCTTATGTGGCCCAGTGTCCAATGTTATTTCCTAACGTTCCTGTGAAACACCTTGAGACATTTGATCACATTGAAGGTGCAATACATGTTGCTGTTGTTGAAGCGGTGTCTCGGAATGTCAAATATGGGCCCTGAGGTTTGTCAGTAGGAGGAGAAAGGGAGGACTGCGGGAGCGAGGAATCGCAAAGTTCTGAGCTGCCAGAAATTAATGTGTTAGAGGAGACTTTACTAAATCTTGTTGGATTTTTGCAACATTCCAATAGTTTCATGGTCGCATTTACGAATACTAGCCTCTTTATTTCTAACTGAATTCAGTATCAGAAGCTGCTCCAGTGGGAGTTAACTCATATTCCTGCCATAACAATCCTTGCCTCTTTATTAGTCATTCACTAACATAACCCCTACGCCACCACAATCAGGCCTGATCCTGATTGTCCATTTTATGTGGGCAATCTGAGCGAAGAGCACAGTCTAATTCGGCGTTGTGCTAAAGAACTTTAGTCCTGGCTAAAAGATAGCCAGAAGCTAATGTACATCACGTGTGTGTGACGATCTGGAGAGAGGAACTGTGTGTGACTTTCCAGCTTCCAGTAGCCGCTGGCTGTTTGATTTCTCCACCACCAGCTCCCTACAACCTTCCAACATCCCGGATCACCTCCATGTTGTCAATGTCTTGTGGAAGTAACTAAAAAATAAGACAGGCTGATCAATGCTTCACTCTCCTTCAAGGTTGCGATTCCAATTAAAACTATACCAGCGCATCAGTAAATTTTATCTGTCCAACTAACTTTATCTCTGTGAGACACTTTGTGTCTGCAATTTAATTAGAAGTCTTCAAGTTATATATTATTGTTGACGGAACTATCTCAAATCCTACAACTTTACCAAGAGAGAAGAAAACCTACCTTTGTTTGATTTGCACCACTTCACTCCTCAGTGTCTCAGGTTCAAGTGAAGTTCAACCTGCTTTCTAGTATTAAATGTGTAAAAAGTTAATCTTTCTGACATCATGCCTTGTTAACCAGTATTTAGGCAGGTACCACAACCCATCTAAAAAACTGCAAATGAATTTTGACGTACTATCCACGGGTCGGGGTGGTGCGCCAGCTGAGGCGCTTAAAGGGGATGGGGAGATGTCCAGCCATCTGTTTGCTCATCAATTGAGGTGACAAGAGGCTGCGAGGAAGATTGTGCAGGTACAGGGCTGGGGGGGCGTTGGCTGGTTTCTGCCCCAGAAAAGGTCAACGAGGTGTTTTGGTCCTTTTATGAGGGGATCTAGAGGTCGGAGGCGCCAGGAGAAGAGCAGGGGTTGGGGGAGTTTTTGGAGGGGTTGGAGTTACCCCAGGTTGGGGGAGGAGATGCGGGAAGAATTGGAGGCACCGATGGGGCTGGAGGAGGTCCGCGGGGCCTCGGGAAACATGCAGACGGGGAAGGCGCCGGGGCCGGACGGATTCCCGGTAGAGTTCTCTCAGAGGTTTGCAGATCAGCTGACCATGTTGGTGCTGGGGATGTTTAACAACTCATTGGTGTGAGGGTGTCTCCCCGAGACACTGGGGCAGGCATCCATCTCCCTCCTTCTGAAGAAGGACATGGACCCCACAGAGTGTGTGCCGTACCACCTAATATATTTAATTGGCGTGGATACAAAACTGTTGGCCAAGATCTTGGCATTGCGGCTGGAATTATGCATCCCGGAGGTATTAGGGGAAGGCCAGATGGGATTTGTGAAGGGTAGGAAGTTGTCAGCCAATGTGAGGCGGTTACTTAACGTGGTTCTCACACCGGAGTTGGAGCCTGATTCGGAGGTAATAGTGTCCCTGGATGCAGAAAAGACATTCGACGGGGTTGAATGGAACTACCTGTTTGCGGTGTTAGAGAAGTTTGGGATGGGTCCAGGGTTTGTGTCATGGGTTAGGCTGTTATGATGCATCGTCTGCGAGTGTGAGAATGAACAACCTGAGTTTGGGGTCGTTTATGTTGTACAGGGGGCGAGCACGGATGTCCACATCCCCTCTTCTGTTCCCCTTGGCGATTGAACCATTGGTAATCGCTATGAGGGCCTCTGATAAGTGAAAAGGGATTGTGAGGGGAGGAGGGGGAGGGGGGAACGGTGTGGTAGAGCTTAGGGTGCCCTGTGAGTGGATGATTTGCTGCTATAGGTGAGAAATTCTAGGGTCAGTTATGGGGGATATATTGGGAATATTGAAGAGGTTCAGCTCCTTTTCAGGGTATATATGTTGGGAAAAGTGAATATTTTGTGGTTAGGTCTTTGAACCAGGTGATGGTCTCCATGTTAAAAATATGGCGGCACATCCATCAGCATTGTAAATTGAGGGCGGTGTCTATCATAGAAATCTATCATAGAATTTACAGTGCAGAAGGAGGCCATTTGGCCCATCGAGTCTGCACGAACCCTTGGAAAGAGCACTACTTCAGCTCACGCCTCCACCCTATCCCTATAACCCAGTAACCTCACCTAACCTTTTGGACACTAAGGAAGAATTTAGCATGGCCAATCCACCTAACCTACACTGGAGGAAACCGGAGCATCTGGAGGAAACTCACACAGATACGGGGAGAAAGTGCAAACTCCACACAGACAGTGTTCAGGTATTTTCAGATGCGGGATTCTGTTTGGTGGGCATTTCTGACATTCCCGGAGGCACTGCCATCTACTTTGCTGGAAAGGATACTCTTGTGTGAGGCGTTGGGGAAGGGCCGCACGTCCGGGATATATGGCAGATCATGGACAAAGAGCAGTTTTCCGTGGAAGAAGTAGAGGTGGGAGACGGATCTGGGACCCATTTTGGAGGAAGAGGTGTGGAGTGAGGTCCTCCGCAGGGTGAATGCGACGTCATCTTGTGCGAGGCTGTGCCCGATTCAGCTAAAGGTAGTGTTTAGGGTACACCTGACCAGGGCCAGGATGAGTCGTTTTTTTTGAGGGGGTGGTGGATAAGAGAGCGGTGCTCGAGAAGGCCTGCTCACCATACCCACGTGTTCTAGTCCTGCCCTAAGCTGGTGGGTTTTTTTGGGCGCCTTTTTTCAGCACCATATCGACCACCCAGAATGTGGATTTAGAGCCATGCCCGTTGGTAGCAGCATTTGGAGTGTTGAATCAGCCAGAGCTCTGGACAGGAGTGAGGGCGGATGCTTTGGCATTCACCTAGTTGCTGTCCGGGGGCGGATCCTGTTAAGTTAGAGGCAGGCGGCACCACCCAGCCGCAGCGTGACTGGCTGATCTGATGAAGTGTTTGTTTTTTGAGAAGGTCAAGTATCCGATGAAGGGGCTGAATGACGGGCTCTTCAGTAGATGGCGACTGTTCATAGTGCACTTTAAGGACTTGGTACTGTTAGCTGTTAGTGGGGGAGGGGGTGGATAGTTCTGGATCGGGGGGAGAATTGTTTTACATGACTGTTGTTATTTAATTTGTTTATTGGGGTTGTGATTTGTATAAAATGATAAAAGTTCAATAAAAAAAAGTTTTTAAAAGGTAGAGGTTTTTCTCACAAAGGCTGGTGGAAATGTGGGGCTGGATTCTCCGATTCTGAGGCTATGTCCCCACGCCAGCGAGGGAACGGCCAGACAAAATGGCGTAAAATGGCCACCGGTTCCCCGTTTTGCTGGGGGCAAGCATGGCGGCAGCGTAGAGCACCCGGCTCTAGCTGCCGATACGGCCCGGAGAATTGGCGGGTCCGTGGCCGTGCCATGCTACACAGCGGAGCCAGCCCGTGAAATAGTCCCCCCCCGGTAGGCTCGCGCGCCCCGGCCTACCCTCTCCACAGTGCTCCCAACCCCTGCCCGCGGATCGGCCCTCCCCCGACTGTGGCAGCGCTGGACTGAGTCTGCGGCCGCTACGTCGCGTTCCCGACGGATGAGACCACCTGCATCCGACGCCGTCGGGAACCCGACCGGTCTGGGGCAGAGCACCGGGGGGGGCAGGCCTCAGGCAATGCCCTGAGGCCGTCGCTGTGCCGTTTTGGAGGGGGCGGAGCATTGCGAAAGTGGCCCGTCCCCGATTTGGTCGGGAACAGTGATTCTCCGGCCGATCACCGAACACGAATTCAGCATCAGCAACCGGAGATTCCGGACCCTGGAATTCTCTCCGTTCGAGCTGTTGAGATTATGGCTAGGTTTAATTGCAGAAATTAAGGTTAAGGATATGCAGGTGAAGGGCATTCATTAAACGGTTACTTGACCACATGCCCCCTCACCTGTTCACACACCCGCCCCGTTCACCCCCCTCCTGCCTGTTCACCTCCCTGCCTGTCCCCCACACTGTCTGTTCCTCCCCTTTCCCCCTCCCATCTGTCCCCCCTCTTCCAGTTCCTGTCTGCTCCCCCTCTTGTCTGCTCCCCCTCCCGCCTGTTCCCTTCCCACCTGCACGGCCTCCTTCCCCTTCCGGCTCCTCTCCCATCTGCTCCTGAGCCTGGCCAAGTTCGCCATTAACAGGTCCAGGCAATGGGCGGGCAAGTGAGTTATCTGACCTACTGTCTGCCCCTGTCCTGCAGCTACGTTCACATCCAGGTGGCCCTGGAGAGGGAGAATGTGATGTCCACCAGCAGGCTTTCCGAGACTAGTGGGCATTACAGGGGCTGGGGTGCATCGTCGATTGTCACCCCCAGTGATTGCATTTTAATGTAAATTGTTAATCTCCTTTTGAATTTCATATTTGTTAAGGTCCCTTTTTAAATTGTTTTTTAGAATTAGAATTAGAACAGTACAGCACAGAACAGGCCCTTCGGCCCTCAATGTTGTGCCGAGCAATGATCACCCTACCCAAGCCCACGTATCCACCCTATACCAGTAACCCAACAACCCCCATTAACATTATTTTTTAGGACACTAAGGGCAATTTAGCCTGGCCAATCCACCTAACCCGCACATCTTTGGACTGTGGGAGGAAACCGGAGCACCTGGAGGAAACCCACGCACACACGGGGAGGACGTGCAGACTCCACACAGATAGTGCCCCAGCCAGGAATCGAACCTGGGACCCTGGAGCTGTGAAGCATTGATGCTAACCACCATGCTACCATGATTTACTTTACTCAAGCCCTTTCAGGGGCTTTCGTTGGGTTTTCAATTAGTTGATTTGTTTATAGGTTTTGAAAAGATTATGTCATGGGTGTCCTGGAGCTATCACCTTAGTTTGGGAATTAGTTTAATGTGTTGTTATCAGATTTGATGTCTCTGGGGTCCCCGGAGATTGGAACATGTGGTGTGCACAAGTTTGCTTGAGGCTCTCTGCTACTCGTGGGCACCACAAGGGCTGGACTCCATCATCAGCCCTGCGAACGACATCTGAATTTATTAAGTTTCCTTTAAAGTTTTTACAATTAAACAATGCCCCTTACTGGTCTGCCAATTGGTTAATTTGTTTTTAGCTTGAAAGAGTATAAAGAGACACTTCCCCTTTATGGGGTGGTTTATTCGTTTTTTGTTTATAGAGATACTTTGGTGTGCATTGTAGAGTTAGGAGCTCCTCCTCCTTCTGTTCTAGTCTGAACCACAATCTCCACCATGTGTAGGACAAAGCGGCTGGTCCCAAATCCACACCAGCTGGAACATGGATCAAACCCTGTGCTGTTGGCACCAACCATTAGCTGGACGAGTTGTCCAGCTAATGGACCCCATCAAAGTGTCTGGGTTGCCATGGCAACATGCACTTTTACAGGCATGCTGGGTAGCTGAGGGTTCAATTTTTTCCCAGCATGTGACTAACCAAATCTTTCATAATAAGAATATAAGAACATAAGAACTAGAAACAGGAGTAGGCCATCTGGCCCCTCGAGCCTGCTCCGCCATTCAATGAGATCATGGCTGATCTTTTGTGGACTCAGCTCCACTTTCCGGCCCGAACACCATAACCCTTAATCCCTTTATTCTTCAAAAAGCTATCTATCTTTATCTTGAAAACATTTAATGAAGGAGCCTCTACTGCTTCACTGGGCAAGGAATTCCATAGATTCACAACCCTTTGGGTGAAGAAGTTCCTCCTAAACTCAGTCCTAAATCTACTTCCCCTTATTTTGAGGCTATGCCCCCTAGTTCTGCTACCAGCGGTTTCCTGCTCTTTTTTTAATGAGGGGGCAATTTAGCGTGGTCAATCCACCTACCTGGGCACATCATTGGGTTGTGGGAGTGAGACCCAAGCAGACATGGGGGAGAATGTGCAAACTCCACAAAGACAGTGACCCAGGGCCGGGCCGGGATCGAACCCGGGTCCTTGGCGCCGTGAGGCAGTAGTGCAAACCACTATGCCGCCCATCTCTTCCGCTCTTATCGCCTGCCATTGGTTTGTGTTGGAAGTATTTACAAGTTGATACTCAACCTGTTTCACCACGTTGTAAACACATCTCCCTTGGCCATCAAGTCCTGGTGTGGCACTCGAACCTGGATCTGCGCCGAGGCACCAGCAAGACCCCCCCCCCCCCGCCCCCTATGTTAGGAGCTATACATATAGGGTGGATTCTCCCAATCCCGCGCTGGCAGATTCAATGGCAGGTGTGGGGAGAAGAAAATGGCGGGCTGGCCAGAAATCAGTTTCACGCCAGCGTGAATTTACAGCAAGATCTGCTGCTGGTGCCCGTCATGGTGGGTCAGAAACCCCGCTAGAGGCTGGCGTGAGTCTTATTTGCATAATAAGATTAATGGGATGTAAATGAAGGCCTGATTCCCCCCCCCCCCCCCCCCCCCCCCCCCGACCCCTCAAGCTAGATTCTCCACGATGTGGTGGGAAAACAAGCCGGTTCGGGACAATGTGGCGGGCAGATGTCAACACTCATCTGAACAATGCTTGGGGCTGCCTTCGGAGTTCAGGATGGAGGTTACCCGCAACCCTGGACCATCGAACACCACAGCACTGGGGGTCGGGGAAGCATCTGCAGTACGGATCTTCCAGATTAGGTGTCCTGGGGAGGGTCCATCATCCAGCCTGAATGTTCCTGGACATCGATCCATTTTCACGAAGTCAACCTTTCTTCAATAGTGGGTCAATATGGCACCCAGACTCAACGGCAGAATACGTGCTATCCAGGCTTGTTCCGTCACGGAGCACGGCATGAAACACCTGGGTGCAAAATTAATGAGGTCGGGGCCGGAAGATTAGCCATGTTTCTCCGCCGCCCGCCGCAGCGGGAAATAACCCACATTCCCGCCCACCCGGCCACAGCACTTGATGTCAAAATGGGAGAATTGTTTCCTTTGTGAATAAATCTAATACTGATTAAAGATTGACTTCTGGTCACTTCCTTCACCAACTGATGGACAAGAGTTTTATAAGACTTCCGCTGGCGGCATATGAGGGGAGGTTTCTGACTAGGTAGCTGTGACAAGGATCACGTTTTGTTTTCAGGAGGTTTTGCAGGAAAGCATTCTGGATCAGTAATACAGGGTTCCCGCACCGATCACCTGACAAAAAAGAAAAGAAAACTGGGGCAGCACGGTGGCGCAGTGGTTAGCACTGCTGCCTCGCGGTGCCGAGGTCCCAGGTTCGATCCCGGCTCTGGGTCACTGTTTGTGTGGAGTTTGCACATTCTCCTCTGTGTTTGCGTGGGTTTCGCCCCCACAACCCAAAGATGTGCAGGCTAGGTGGATTGGCCACACTAAATTGCCCCTTAATTGGAAAAAAAGGAAAAGAAAAGAAAAACCCGCAGAAGATAATTCTTCGGTGGAGTCGGAGGCTTTGTGCAGTTCGTCAGCAGAGAAAATGGCGGCGGAAGCGTTATTGGTGACGGCTGCCCCAACAACAGTGGACATGCTTTTGGGTGTGCCCGCAAAGGAGTTTGACAAACACTTGAAATGAAAATCGCTTATTGTCACGAGTAGGCTTCAATGAAGTTACTGTGAAAAGCCCCTAGTCGCCACATTCCGGCGCCTGTCCGGGGAGGCTGGTACGGGAATTGAACCGTGCTGCTGGCCTGCTTGGTCTGCTTTAAAATCCAGCGATTTAGCCTTGTGAGCTAAACCAGCCCCTGGGCTGCGGACATCGGACATTTGACAAGCAATGGAAGTTGGTGTTGGAGAGTCTATGAAAATCAATTGAGGAAGCGCTGGGCGGCGTCCGGGTGATACTTGATATGATCGCCAAGGCAGTAAAGAAGCATAGCCAGGTACTGGAGGGCGTGGAGAAGGCATTGACAAGGCATGGTGTGCAGCTTGCGTCATCGGAAGCCAAGAGAGCGGTGGAGGCCAATGAGAATAAGGGATTGAAGGCTAACTTAAATGATTTGAGAATCCGTCAAGGAGGCAGTATCTCAGAGTCGTGGGATTGCTGGATGGAGAGGAGGACCAGAATTCCACGGAATATATTTAGCAGGTGTTTGAGAAGATGATTGGCGGGTGTTGTCTCCCGTCCCCTCCAGAGCTAGAAAGGGCTCATCGGACATTTTGGCAGGAGTTTCGGCCGAATGCGATCATTATTCGATTCTACTGAGGGTCCTGAAGTAGATCAAAAAGCAATGCGACTCGGTGGGACGGAAATCTTGTGAGGATTTACCAGGGTGTGGGAGCTGAGCTGGCAAGGAAGAGGGCGGCCTTTACAAAGGTTAAGGCCGGTCTGTATAAGAAAGGAGTTTGGTTCGTGTTGGTGTACCTGGCAAGGTTGTGGGTCACATGTGAGTCCTACTTCATTATAAAGCATGGACCTGGGTCTAGTTGAATGTGTTGTATGAGATCTTTAATGTATGTGGGTTGGGAAGGATGTTGGGATATTCTGTATATAGTTATTCATATTTGTTGATAAAATTTGTGTTTCTGTTTGTGGGGTTGATGGGGGATTTTTATGATGGCATCTGTACTATGAGGGTTGTTTTATCCCCGAGGTGGACTATGTTGTTGTCTTTTTCTTTGTTCTGTAGGGGGGGAACTGCCTAACTAGCAATAAACAAGGCTAGCTAGCGAACAGGAGTAAGATGGGGGAAGAACTGCAGCCATTGAATTGGTTTGGTCAAGTTTGGCGGACATAGCTTCTGGGTTGGGACTCGGGACTTTGGATCTTGGGTTTGGTTTCAGTTTGTGTCTTTGGGTGGGGTTTTAGATGAGAGTGGGGCGGGGGGAAGGGGTTAGTTTGCTGATAATGAGGATAGGACTTTCTTTGTTTTATCTGGGAGTGGGTTTGGCGGCCATCTTGGGAGGGCCTGTACGCTTTGAGTTTTTACTTAGTAGTCCCTGACTGTGTCAATGGCTGATTCCGGGGGGGGGGGGGGGGGGGGGGGCCTAATTTGTTTGGTCACCTGGAATGTAATGGGGTTGGGTGGCCCATTGAAGAGGTTGACATTTTTTGCTCACCTAGGGAATCTAAATGCTGCAGTGGTGCTTCTACCGGCGACTCGCCTGTGGGTAACAGATCAGACCAGACTACAGAGGGGGGTGGGACCTGTGTTTCACGTGGGCTTTGATGGGTGGGCCTGAGGTGTGTCAATTTTGGGTAACAAGCCGGTTTCCTTGTTGGTCAGCAGAATCGTGGCAGATCCTAATGGTAGATACGTGGTGGCCAGTGGGTCTCTGGCAGGTACATTGGTGGTACTGGCCCCAACTTGGATGATTTGGCTTTTATTAATAATAATAATAATAATCTTTATTGTCACAAGTCAACTTACATTAACACTGCAACAAAGTTACTGTGAAAAGCCCCTAGTCGCCACATTCCGGCACCTGTTCGGGTACACGGAGGAAGAATTCAGAATGTCCAAATTACCTAATAGCACGTTTTTTGGGACTTGTGGGAGGAAACCGGAGCACCCAGAGGAAACCCACGCAGACACGGGGAGAACGTGCAGACTCCGCACAGACAGTGACCCAAGCCGGGAATTGAACCTGGGACCCTGAAGCTGTGAAGCCATAGTGCTAACCACTATGCTACCGTGCCGCCCCTGTTGGCTTCCATTCCTGATCTAGGTACGCACCAGCTGGTTCTGGGAGGGGACTTTAATTATGTACTGGATCCTAAAGTGGGCCAGTCCAGGCCTAAATCATTGGATCTGTCAGGAGTGGCGAAGGCGTTTCTGGCCTCGGAGGGAGCAGACTCATGGAGATTTCCACACCCAAGCCATAAGGAGTTTTCATACATTTCCCAAGTGCATAAGGTCTATTCCAGGATTGACTTCTTTCGACTAGGTAGGTCCCTTCTCCCGTGGGTTAAATGGGCGGAATATTCAATAGTAATCTCTGATCATGCTCTACGCTTTTGTGGTCCTGGTGTTGGAGATGGATCCCAGTCAGCGCTCGCCATGGAGGTTAGCTATGTCGTTACTAGAGGAGAAAGGTTTATGACTGTGCATCTGCGACCATCGAGGAATATATTAGGTTTAACAGGAACTATTTGGTCTCTCCTTCCACACTGTGGAAGGCCCTTAAGCCGGTTGTAAGGGGTGGGGGGGGGGGGGGGGGGGGGGGGGGGGAGAGGGGGAGAGAGAGAGAGAGATAATCTCCTACAAGGTGCATTTAGATAGGACTGCGAGGACAGAACAGCAACAACCGTGGGTCTGATTTTGGAGGCAGATCGTCGCTATTCAGAAGATCGTACTCCAGAGTCTCTGGCAACTGGGAAGCAGTTGCAAATGCAGTTTGACTTGGGATTCACAGGGAAGGCGGTGGGCCAACTGCTGCCCCCGAGAAGGGTGGTTTATCAGTATGGGGAGGCCATCTTTTGGCTCACCAGCTCAGGCGGCAGGCGGCATGGTAGCACAGTAGTTACCACAGTGGCTTCACAGCACCAGGGTCCCAAGTTCAATTCCCGCTGGGTTACTGTGGAATATGCACGTTCTTCCCGTGTCTGCGTGGGTTTCCTCCCACAAGTCCAAAAAGAGGGGCTGTTAAGTAATTTGGACATACTAAATTCTCCCTGTGTACCCGAACAGGCGCCAGAGTGGGGTGACTAGGGGATTTTCACAGTAACTTCATTGCCGTGTTAATGTAAGCCTACTTGTGACAATAAAGATTATTATGTAATATTTGTTTTCTGGGCTGTTTGATGTTGATGCCGTGCTGGTTATAAATGAAAATTTGCAATAAAAACAGTTTTTAAAAAGTTTATTGGTCAGGTCAACTGAATACTTCAAGGTTGAGGTTGTTAGGTTTTGGCTCAGCAAAGCGTATTGGGGGTATGATACAAGATGAAGTTTGTAGATCAATCTCAGGAATGGTGGGATAGGTTCAAAGGCCTGAATGGCCTCCTCTTGTAACTATGAACCAGGATTTTCTTGTTGCTGTGTATCAGATTGAATCACTTGAGTTCAGTACATGAGACAAATCATTTGAGGAAGGGAACACATCTAATTATCAAATCTATTTGTCAAGGCTTAAGGCCAGGATGATTTTCCCCAGTGTTCTAAGAAACAAAATATAACCTATTTTAAACAGACTGCATTATCATGGCAAAAATTATACAACAGTAACAGCAAGGGAGACCATTCAGCCCATCATTTCCACAATGTCCCTCTGCAACAGCAGCTCATCAAATCCCACTCCCCTGCCAGTGGCCCTGCATGTTCTTTTCTCCTCAAATAGTTACATTTTTTAAATATAAAGATGTAGATCAGTCCCTGTGCTCGTCAAAAGAATGGAGGGATGGAAGATCGCCACTTTGGACAGCCAAGCCCAAATTTTGCAAACATTCCAACGGGCCTTTCTAGAATGAGTGTGAATCACAAAATTAAACATGCACCTGAGCAGTGAAGAAAAATGTTGGGATATTCTAAGGCTGTTTTGTTGATCATCACAAGTCTCATCATACCCAATCATTTGATTAACAAAGTTCCCGGGGCGGGATTAGCATTGCCCTTAGCACCTTATCGTCAGTCGTGCTGTTTTCCTATTTATGAAACAGATGCAGCTGAGTGGATGGTTGGAGATAATTGAGGTTGCAAGAACCCAGTAGTCCAGAGTCAGAAGAGCGATTTTGGTGAAAGTGATGCCAAGATCAAGGAAGAGATCAAAATTATTTAACAATGGGTTTAGCCTGAAGACAGACAACGCGGTCCGTCACATCGATACAAACTGCTGAATGATTACAAAGAAAGCTTTGGTCTTATCTCTTGTCACCTCCTCCAACCGGACAGGATCTCTGCACTCCTCCAACCCTGGCCCCTTGTTCATCCACAATTTTAAATTGCTCCACCATGCCTTCGGCAGCCTGGCTCTGGAATTCCCTCCTGAAACCCTTCCATCTCTTGATCCTTCTTTACATTGCCCCTTGAGTCCTACCTTTTTGATCTAGCTCTCCTGTGCTGTGTTGTCACATTGATTTGATAATCACTTCTGTGAAGTGTTTTGGATTTGGATATGTTTATTGTCACATGTACCGAGGTACAGTGAAAAGTATTTTTTTGCAAGCAGCTCAAACAGATCATTAAGTACATGAAAATAAAATAAAAAGAAAATAAATAATAGGGCAACACAAGGTACACAATGTAACTACATAAACACCGGCATCGGGTGAAGCATACAAGGGTGTAGTATTAATAATCTCAGTCCACAAGAGGGTCATTTAGGGGTCTGGTAACAGCGGGGAAGAAGCTGATTTTGAATCTGTGCGTGTTCTCAGACTTTTGTATCTCCTGCCCGATGGAAGAAGTGGGAAGAGTGAGTAAGCCGGGTAGGAGGGGTCTTTGATTATACTGCCCGCTTTCCCCAGGCAGTGGGGATGTGTAGCTGGAGTCAATGGATGGGAGGCAGGTTTGTGTGATGGATTGGGCTGTGTTCATGACTTTCTGAAGTTTCTTGCCGTCTTGGGCTGAGCAGTTGTCATACCAGGACGTTTTACTGTTAAATGCACTACATAAATGAAAGTCAAATGGTGTTGAACTTCCACAAGCAACATTGATAGCCAATCCCTATTCCCGAAATGTGCAGAAACAGTTGACTTCACTTTGCTTTCAACCTCCAGGCTGAAGAAGAAATTGGGTTGAAACAGAATCTCCATCTGACCCAGCAAGTTATTTTCCAAATGTATTTCCTGTATTTTAAACAATAACTGTAACTATCATAAATGTTATTTTGATATCTGCAGTTGGCAACACAGTAACACCATTGACTTGCGACATGATTCAGAACAAGTCAGCACTGTGACAGGGGCGGATACCTGCCTGAATGACGGGGCTACAAACATGAGAATTGAGAGGAAGATGGGCACAGATTAAGGAAGTGGCAACATGTTTAAAAGAGGTTTAACCACTAATCTGCTGTCCCCTGTGTTCTTAACAAAATGGAAGTAGACATTGAGAAAACTGTTGCTACAAGAGAGCAATTTTGAGATGGTGCCGGCAGCTGTAATTGCAACACAATGTGAAACACCACATCTGATTTTAAAAACACAAATAATTCCAGAAGCACAGACTATAACCCAAGGGGGAAAACGTGCATGATCAATGTATTGATCTGTCCTTCGCGATGAAGAGCCTGATTTAGTTAACAATAAACCTACTTTCTCACAGCGAGAAGGCAAGCGAAGCCGGGGGGGGGGGGGAAGAGACCGTACACCGCGCCCCCCCCCCCCCCCCGAGCTTTAGCTGCCATTCGGCCCCATCTCCTGCCCCACTTTCCCGCCCACTCCCAGCTCTCAGGCCCGCAATCTGTTTATCTGAGACTTAAGCCATCAGTGAGTAGACAATTTCACACAACCCTCTCGGGTGAAGCAATGCGCCCTCGTCTCCCAGTGAGCAGCCCCTTTGTTTGGGGGGGGGGGGGGTGGAATCGATGAGATTTGATTCTTGAAACAAACCAGACTACACATGAAATCAACAAAGCAGCAACTGTCTCTCTCTTCCCCCCCCCCCCCCCCCCCCCCCCGCCCCGGGAGTGGCTTCATTTCAGTCTCTCGTCCTTGAGATTTTGTCATACCAGCACTCCCCGCCTAGAGGGAGTCTGCTCCCAAGTATTTGCTGACGGTTGCAACTTGCTGGGGTGCAAAATGAACGCGGCGGCTCTGCAAAACATGGCATCGAAACCCTGGCGCGGCGTGGAAGCGAGACGCCGCCCGATGATTCTCCCCCTCTTCCCTCCCCTCCCCACACCGCAGATTAACGTTATTCCCACAAACTAAAACACCGATCAAAAGAGCGGAGAACGCGTAAAAGAACAATGCAACAGCACGGCAAAGAAGCGGGGTTTCTGAAGCGGAATGCAATGGCCAGAGAGAGCGGAGACCAGCTTGTTGTTGCGAGAGGCTGCGGTTTTCACAAGCAATGATGGCCCGGAGTATCAAAATCGATTTTATATGATGCACAGTGCACTGGTATTCGTAAAGATTTATATTAAAATACCTCTCCCCTCCCTTTAATACCATTCTGCGTGCAGTCCTGTGCGGCTGTGGCAAGGGATTATTTATTTGCAAATTGCCTGTAATGGCGCGCATGGTCATGTGTTTGTGATTGACAGGCATTTAATCGCTGTCTCCTTCCTCTTAATTCTTCGTTTTGTTTGCAGGCAGCTTTAAAAATAAAACCGAATGCATATGTGAAGATTGCACATTTTCCAAGTGTTGAAATGATTTAAATCAGCTGAAATAACTAAACATTGTAGTGTTGGTTTAGGTAGATTTTTGATTTTTTTGTGTGTGGGGGGGGGGGGGGAGTTTAATGAACATGTTTTAGGTTTCAGCCACTGATTAAGTGACTCAAGTTGTAAATATTCTAAACGAATGTGTTAGTTTTGCATTTAGACATCACGGAGGGGGAGGGGGAGAGAAATGGCATCCCCCCCCCCTCCCCCTCCCACCCCACCAAACAGGCGACTTTGTTTACAACACTTTAATCCGATCTGATTAAGAAAGAAAAAACCCTCGAGCTAAATCAAGATGGTTGAAAATAACTCCCCTTCGATTCATACCTTGCGTTACTTATGGAGTACTTCACTGCGAGTTTTAAAAAAAGGACCTCCATATTTCACAACCTCTAGCCAGACAATCCTGTTTGGAAAATTGAATACGTCCTTCCCACGGAGAGAAAATAAAACATGCAGTTCCCGCCTACAGTTTTAACAGCCTTTACCACCCCCCCCCCCCCCCCCCAACCCCAACCCCAACCACAGGGGAACTTTGTATTGCATTGCATTCATTTCAGTAGAAGCTTTTTTTAAATGTAACAAATTACCAATTCTATTGTCTAATGAAATATTTTCTATTCCATGATTTTGCCTTGGATGATATCACATTGGGTGGTCATATTCAGCAGCGCCAGCGTTGTAAACCAACCAACAGTTCACACCAGCTGCAATATCAACGCTACAATCCTGTTAGGGTCAGTAAATAACAAGCCAAGCTGGAAAAATCTATCCGGGGAAGCAATTGTTTTTTTTTGGGTGTTGGGGTTTGTTCTGTTTATTTTGTAAGTGCTGAATGTTAATTCACTTCCACTACCCCACTGGCCAGCAGAAAAATGCCCCTTTACGTTTCAGTTCGAATTATACTTTTTTTAATGTGTGTGTGTCTGCCAGCACTGTCGGCTCCAGGAATGTCAAGGTTGCTGGGTCGGAGGCAGCCACATTTTGCATTTCGTGGATGCACCGGAAGGTGGCGGCTGCTGCTGCAGGTTTTCTGAAAGTAGGTCATTTTAGTCCTGTCCAGCTTATTCTCGCCCTAAAACGCAGCTAGTGATGGTCCACCTCCTTGTGGACAGCCTTAAAACGCAACTCAACTTAATGCATTCCGATTTCATAAAAATGGCTTCGAGCACCAGCTGCAACATCACATCCTTTCCCAATATCCAGTGCAGGCAGTCCATTTAGCCATCTCTTCAATCACATTATCTTAACCTAGTTAATGTTTCATTGATAGATCCAGGCTTGAACAGTGCTTGCTGCGAAAATTATAAAAGTTAGGAGCTACATCATCTTACAGATCGCCTGGAAGAAAGTTCTACAAAATGACCCAAAATAATCATCTTTATTCGTATCACAAGTAGGCTTACATTAACACCGCAATGAAGTTACTGTGAAAATCCCCTAGTCGCCACACTCTGGCGCCTGTTCGGGTACTAGTGTCACAAGTAGGCTTACATTAACACCACAATGAAGTTACTGTGAAAATCCCCTAGTCGCCACAGGTACACAGAGGGAGAATTCAGAATGTCCAATTCACCTAACAAGCACGTCTTTCGGGATTTGTGGGAGGAAACCTGAGCACCCGGAGGAAGCCCACGCAGACACGGGGAGAACATGTAGACTCCACACAGACAGTGACCCAAGCCGGGAATTGAACCCAGATCCCTGGCGCTGTGAAGCAACAGTGCTACCTTGCCGCCCAGGCAATAGCAATTGCAGGCACAACTGTTTTTATTCACAATCAAAAGGTGACTTGGTTTTGAAATCACCAAATGTGTTACGGTCCTGGGTACTTGAACGGATAGTTCCCTCCAGGCAGCTGGGTTTTATCCACCTTAAGATATTACAATGATTGGGTGAGTGTTATTTTTTTCTGAAAGATGGCAATTTTCCCTTTTATCCTGCACTCCTCCTGTCTGCCTGTTGTGTCAGCACCAGTCAGTGATCGTGGTAGCTCTTTCCCAGTTCTGTTAGTCCTACTAACTAAAACAGAGTAGATGGCCCGGAGTCTCTCCCTGCCAGCAGTGGGTGGAGCAGATGGTGAGTGGGCTGAAGTGAAAGAATAATTGGGATAATTATTTTTTTTTTAGAAAAAGGAGAAGTAATTCCTAAATACCCGTAAATTAACATTTGGATCTTTGAATGGGCTCTTTTCAGCTTTGAGATGGACAGGCACTCTACATTCCACTACCAATTTCCCTCTAGATTCAATAATTACCAATGGAAAGATATGGACTTGGACAGGTAACCCCCAGTTGTTACCGTCATACCTGTACATTTGAAAAGCTTAAAAAAGTAGACATTTTCTCTTAAAAATACATGTTTTGTAGTTATTCATCTCAGTAAAGGAAAATTGCATGTGTACTTAAAAACAAAAACAAGCTTTAAATGCTCTTTGGGCATTAATAATAATAATTTATTGTCACAAGTAGGTTTACATTAACACTGCAATGAAGTTACTGTGATTGCTGGCAGGGCCAACTTTTGTTGTCAATCCCCACTGCCCCCATTTTGTGGGTTTTTACAATTGATGATAGTTTGAGATTGCTTTCT